>NC_134321.1:24560523-24891523 GCF_964195595.1 Calonectris borealis | reverse complement strand
GTGCAATTCTTGGTGAAGCCATGGAAAACATCTTTTATTTTAAATCTGATAAGCAGAAAGAATTAGGAGCTGTACTGGTGCTAAAATTTTGTAATTAAATTCAGACTGACAATGCACAACACGAACGAAAAATTCGAGTGGCTTTTAGTGCTAATTAATCTTCTGATGCATATTAACATATCCTGATTAGTTTAATGTTGATGAGACATATTGATAATTAAAATGAAGTGAAGTTACTAGGAGCAAAATATGAAAATGTGGGATTTTCACGTAGTAGGAGAAGAATACCAGCATTGCATGGTACCATTTGAAAACTGCTTTCAAAGGTAATTGTAGCTTGTCAGTTACCTGACCAGCTCTCCTGATGAGGAATGCTTTTCAGAGTAAAATCGAGAGGCATATTTAAACTCAAATTGCAAGTGGATTTACACACAGCTTTTCAGAAAAGCTGCAGTCTGCACTTCTGAAGGCAAAACTGCCCTATACAGATTAAACTCCCCCAAATCACAAAATGGGGGGGAAGGAGAGGGGGGCTAGAGGCTGGGGAGAGAGGGGGGACTGAGCGGGAGACTTCTCATGCAGACGATGCCCCTCTGCGGCCGTTGTCACCATGGGCAGGATGGGTGGCTTGGTTAAAGCATTTCTCCTCACGTCCTTTCTTCTGCCTGTTTTGTTTTTTTTTTTTTTGCGTGGCACTTTGGTATGAGATTTTAAGAGCAGCTGGTCACTGACAAAAAAAAGCCAAGGTTGCTGTTGAGTGTGAGGGGGGGTAAGGGAGTACGAATACATTGCCATATTGAATCAGATTGGTCATCTCTTCAGTCTAGCATGTTTCCGACAATGACCAGCATCTGAAAAAAGGCATTTGGAAGAATCAGAATAATGCCACCAGCACAAGGTAGCAATCCCTAATGACTAGAGACCACCTTAAGCCCCAATACCTGAACTTCTTCAACAACTTTTCAAAAATGTCTTGACCTTTGCTTCTACACTCGCATATTGTTACTGTATTTTATGTGCAAAAATGGCCAATGTCTGGCTGGTATTTTCATCCCAGTGATCCGTTTCTATGTCCTCTAGCAATGTACTACGGTTTATTCTTTATGTTTTTATTGAAATACTTGTCTTTTACTTTTTTTTATCTGTTAGGTATTTGGTAAAAGCAAATTTGTAGTCACTCCAGAAATGCACATAACTTTCATTCCAAGCTGGATATAAAATGTTAATTGCTTTACTGGAAATACATTACTAACATCTTGACTCTCTCTCAGTTGAAAGATTTGTGGTTAAACATTCACTTGAAGCTAGCATTTCTTTTTCTTTTGCATTGCAGTGATAGTTCTATTTTACCCGATTTGTTTTCAGTTACAGATAACTGGCAGGATTGAAGAATTGATCTTTGACTTTTGTTTTTTTTAAGTCTCTCTTTGCTTTTTTGTTATCATACCATATCATATTTGTGGAATAAGCAGAGAAACATCCTCAAAATTCAGTATCAATAGCAAGAAATGTCTGCAAGAGACTTAGGATTTTTTTATGCTGTTCATCTTATCCAGAGCTTGTATACCAAACATTAATGCTGGCCAGGAATCTGTGATAAGCAGAGAGCATATCACTATCTCTGCTTTCCTAGCTCCATATTTATGTGAATAAAGTGATCTGACCCCTCAAGATAGCAAAATAACCTACAGGACAAAGAAAAAAGCTCAAACAGAGCAGTTTGGGGAACAAAGGAAGGTTGGGCGCCTCTGGGTTTAGGCTCTCAACAGTGGGGAAAATTAAGCTTTGGCCTCTAGTATTGCAGTTTTCAAGATGATATACTTTAGAGTTTTGTCACGTCTAAAGCAAGCTGGAGCTTGTAGGTGCTGGATGGTTGTGCTGTTTGTAATGCATGTCCATGAAGGTTTTCTGGAGGTAGCACCTATCTGTCAGTGGGGGATGCCGGGGCCAGGCATCATTACTATCATGCAATTATAAAAGAAGGGAAATTAGATATTACATGTAAATATGCACTTTTATTAGTAGCAAAGGCATCCAGTTACCCAATATTTTGAAAAATGGTATGAATTCTAAAAGGACGGGGTTGTTTGCCTTTGAACTGTTTTCATTTAAGGAAGCAGAACTGGTGCACACTATGAAAATTGGGCAGCGTGAGTGTCATTCACTGGAAGATGTGCTACTGTCCCTGTTCACCAAGGCACCTGTCCTTCTCTCTGCCTGCAGATGGAGAGGGAAAATTTTAGAAACTCAAAACTTCTTGTGTTTATTGGAGAAGGGTTTGACATTCTTGACATGCTGAGGAAGAGAGGTGTCTTAACGTCCCTGGATGTTGCACAGAAGGAGGGTGTATTAAAATGGAGAGCTTCGTCTGGCGAGCTCCAGCCTTACCCTGCCCAGGAGATGGTGGGGTGATGGGTGGGGAGGCCCCGGCTCCCTCCTGGGAGCTGTTTTTCAGTCGGGTGATGCAACTTGAGCAGAGTGTTAAAGCCACTTAGAGGTTGAAAATATCCTTGGCTAGCATTCATTTTAAAGTGTTAAAAGCAATTACTGTTACATCTTTTGTGCCCCTTGTTAGGAAGGATGTATTCAAATTTGCAATGCTTTCACATTGTGAGTACGTAAATGCAAATTTTAAGCAATTACAGAGTAGACGTTAAAATCACTAATAGTGTTAATGCTTTTTTTCTCTTGCTGCTGCTGAGATGGCTCTTTAGTAACTCATGATCGACTGGGGTGAGCAATCAGTATGTGAGAGTTGTTTTTTTTCAAAGAATAAGCTGTGTACTTACTTCAGCGTTGTGAGGAAACAGCAGACAGCTTGTTTCAAAAAGGACTAAATGATCCTTTATTGGCCTGCGCATGAAGAGGCATTAGCAAGCTCACTGGGGTTGTCTCCAAATGATAACCAATGCCCAGTACTTGGCTCTAGGCTGTGTATAAACTGGTTGAGCAAGTACCTGCATCTCTTTGAAAATCTGACCTTAGTTTCTGAGGCATGTTTTAGAATGTTGGGTTTTTCTTTTGTTAATTCTCAACTGTTTCTATCATAGCAACCAAAGAATGTGAGGTAAGCTGACCAAAGGAAAAAAAAAAAAGAGGTAGATTTTTCTTTAAAAAGATCATTTTGGCTTGTGTTCAGGGTGAAGAATTACACCAGCAAAACATTTTTGTGCAAAAAAAAAAATTTTTTTTGAAGTTTTTCATGTTTGTTACAAGCTGAAGTACTTTTTTTTTTTTTTTAATCTGAAGGAATCAAATTTTGCATGTTACTAGGATAACACATACTGTCCAGAAGTTGATATGTATTGTGGAGCCCTGAGCTGCTTCAAGATTTTCCTCCCTCTTTCTTAACCCTTCCAATCATGTGTAAGCAGTTGTCTTTCCCGGCCCCCCTGGTTCTTTAAATGAACATTTAGTTCAGTTTTACGTGACAAATGAATTTGTAAGCAACTTATCTTATGAAACTCCCTCACTGAAATATTTTTGTTGTTTTCTGATTTCTTGGGTGTGTTCTTTCATAGGACAGGAACCTCCCCATCATTTTGACTGAGTAAGAGGGAGATCTTATTTCTGCTGTTTGCTGCTCTGTAACATCTCTGGGAGGGGGTGTGTGATTCTTTCCTTGTTGGTGCATCTGCTTTAAGCAGCTGTGAGGCTTTTCCTTTGCCTTTCCATTCTTGCTCTGGTTCAGTGTGTGCCTCGACTTGTACACTAAGTAAAACGACAGGTACAGGCTGAAGCGTAGTGCCCAGGGAGGCAGCGCGTCCAAAGCCTGTAATAGTCCCTTGTGCAGTGCGTGGGCCAGTGTCAGATCTCTGCAGGCCTTTAGGGACACCAGCTCTTTGCGGAAGCCAGTAGAGGATTTGAGGTTGTACTGGTTTTGCTCTAGCTCAGAAAGAGCTCTCCTCAGCATCACTGCTTTTTTTTTTTATGATAGTGGCATCCTAGTATTTTGTGCTATGCTAAACTGACCAGCCTCCATAAACCTCTTGTTTTCAGCAGTCTGGTTCAGGAAGTCCCAGAAAATATGGAAGCATAACCAGTGTACTTTGGGTGAATTTCCTGATTTTTAGGACCTGCTTCTGGCTAAGTAGAGCTCTGGAGTGACAGATCAAAGAAAGAGGCAAAGCAGCACTGTTCTGAATTTCCACAAGGCCTGGAGTCTTGCTTTTGAGCATGACTGTGATCAATTTTTGCATCTCCCGTATCACAGCAGCAGCTATTCTGAGAGAAGCACATAATTTGAAACTCTCCAAAAAATGTTTCGGAGGTTCTTCACGTTACATGTTATCGGTGAACATCCGCACATGAAGGAACTTTTTGAAAAAGGTTAGGTTTAAAATCTTAAGAATCTTGTTAAGAAGTACTTGATAGCTTAACGAATATGGTAATCTTCAAGGAATCAGGAATACTTTCTTCTCAAAGCTTGGAGTTTTATATGAAAATCTTAATGTGATGGGTTTCGTGCAAAAACTATCTGCTTATCTGTAAGATGATTGAGATTAGATTCCTCCTGCAAAATACACAGATGAATCTGTGTAATCATCAAATCTAGAAGAAACTTCACCTTTTACTGAGTCTGTCTTTTAGAAATTGGTACTTTAAACCTGATTTAAATGCAGTGTGATCCAGGGCTTCATTTGAAGTGAGCTGGGTTTGACGATTTTATATAACAGCTCAGTTATTGGATGAGTCTGCCTCACCCGTTTGCTGTCCAAATTCCTTTTCCCTTTCGTGATTACTGTTGAAAGCTTTGAATTCTTGAAATTTAAGACATCATCGGCTGAAAATTAAATTTGTAGAAATCTCCTTGATTTTTAGCAATTAGATTTTCTGGGCTATTTAAGAATATGGTAGCATGTGTTTTCTAATTGCTTTGAGTCTGCTGATGTAAGTAATGCTGCAAACATGAAAGTTGATTTAATAGCATTTTGGTTGATGATACTTATTTTGGTAAACCTTCATCAGCACATTATGGTAAAATTCCCATTGGCTTCAGGGGTGCCATAATTAGCCCTTGGGCCGCATTCCCTAGTGTATTTGGGGGAGGAGGGCTGAAGGACCACATGTACTGGTATGGCTGGTAGGGGATGGCAGCTTGACAAGAGAAAACTTGTCAGGGTTTCAGTTGATCTGCAGCTTCGCAGCAGCTTCAGCAGCAGGTTATTAGCAATAACTGGTAATTAGCATCTGAGTAATTCGGTGCATTTCTCAGGGCTTGGCGTGTGCTCCTTGCTGCCTTGCGGGGTGTACTGCCCTCGCACCACGTAACTGCGAGCACCCTGGCTGAGAAGTGTTTCATGTTCACTTGGTCCAGAGATAAATGGCTATACAGAATTTGAGGTTGTGTGTGTTTGGGGTGGGGGTTGGTTTTGGTTAGTTAGTGTTAAAACCAAAGGAGGGCTTTCCATCTGTCTCTCATGCAGCTTTCTGAAGAGATAGGTAGAAGCTCATCGCACCTTTGTCCAGCAGTGTAAAGTGTTTTCTGATGTACCGATGAGCGCATCTAGCTGAGCAAGTAGCAAGATAGCATTTTGGTTCATGAACTCTTTGATTTTGCTTTTGACCTGATCTTGGGAAATCTGGAAGAAGGGAACTTCAATAGTCCCTTAATATTAGTATCTTTTTGTAATTCCTTGAGGCAGCTGTTTGGCAGAACATGGTGCTCTGCAGCCCTCGCATCCAGCAAGGTGTGTGCAAATGAGTTGTCAGAAACTCATTTATTTTGTGAAGAGATTATACTCCAAAGAGTATAATTCTGATATAACTGTGAACAGTGTTATTCCCTATTTTGGTACCTTAGTAGATAGAAATAGAGGTTTTGGAAGAGGAGGAAGAGCAGAGTAACTTTGACTTCTATTTGTGTTTTATATAATGTTAAAGCAAAAGTGGATGGGTAGATGCCGGACTTCAGGGCATGTGAAGGTTTATGGGTTTCATGTGTATCAGTAAAAAGTCAGTTTTCCTTTTAATACCTTGATTTAAAACAGGCCTGGGCTGTAGCCATGGAAGGTAATTGCATTGCCCTGTAATTTTGCACAATTTTGTTGAAGTTAAATTTCCTGTTCCACACAGGCTGTTGCAATCATGAAAATGGCTTGTAACATGAACATACAGGGTCGTTTCTGAGTATGTACGAGATAATGAAGCTTGGTTAGAATGGAGGTGCTTTTTAAGTGTTCCCTTATAAATCCACCCAGATGGAATTGTTCCAGGCTGCCTGTCCTGATGACCATGTCTCTTAAGAAGGCTTCTTGTGTTCTGTGTAGTATCACAGTCCATTTACTCGTAGTTCTGTACCCACCTTCCTGACCCCGGGCAGTAATACCATCAAGCTAATGATAGGGTTTCTGTTGAAACTTCACAAGCTTGCTGGTTGAGCGCAAATAACAGCCTTGCTGTGCAGAAGTAACTGGAGCCCAGAAAGAATAGCAGCATCCTTTGGTAGGGGTGATCCATGAGCTCGTTTCCGCAGTTGGTCTGTGTGAGCTGACATCTGCAGTTCCCGATCGGTTGGGTTAGTCTTGCCATTCGGGACAAGCCGTAACAAAAGGCAGTTTCTAAAAGGGGACTCTGACTGTCTTAGGGCATGGAAAAATCCTCTCAAACATAAAAGTGGTGATAGCTTACTGAACTTCACCTCGCCTTTACCAGGGAATAGAGGGGTGTGATGGAAGTCTCTACAAACAAGGAATGATTGACAGGGGATCATGGAATAACAATATACCTTCAAGTCTCTGAACAAAAATACATTCTCTTTTATGAAGACGTGGGAAACTTGTAAACTGACAAAAAACTGTCATGTAAGAGTATGATTTAAAATACAGAATTTATTGTTGTAGGATTTTATTGAGGCAAAAAAATGCATAAAGCCATGGAAAAATAAGGGGATATTTTACATGGGTAACTAAATGTTAATAGCTTTTCCAAATTTACATTAAGCATTCTGCTTCAAGACTTAAGGCAATCCCCAGCTCTGGGAGGTTATGGGGTTTCTTGCACCTTTCCCTGAAGCATCTGGCATTAGCCTCTGTAGAAGAGAGGATATTGGATTAAAAAAAAAAAAAGCCCAGTCTTGTACGCTATGCCAGTTTCCGTGTTCAAATATTCTTTGTCAATAGTGGCTTCTGCAAAACGATGATGTTCTCTTTTCAGTTATTAAAGAAACCCAAGGCCTAGCATCTGCATCAAAAGTTTTAAGAGCAAATGAGTCATTGTTCTCAAGAATTTCTCCCTTAATGGTATTACCGAGTTCCTCGATTGGATTATGCTTGGACTCTGCTGTCTGGCTGATCAGATGTGGCTTTGAGTATCCTGAGCTTCAGTGTGCTCTGCGTTGGCATCCCGCTACCAAGAAAATGGTGCCACTTCATTGGGCAAATGGATGCCCAGAATCCCTTTCTCTGTGTCAGAGATGCAGGTCTATAAAAGGTGGATCTTAATTCTTTATGGAAAAAAGATAGTGTCTTTGAGAAGCTTGTGTATTTTTTGCTATCCCTTTAACATTTATGGAGATCTTGGGTATTAGGCTTTTAAGCTGCTTTGTTGAAACTCATTTGACAAGGACTTGCACAGATGGGGCTTTACTTTCTGTCTGAAATGTGACGCTTTTTAATTTCCCCTGGGTCATCTCAGTGAATCTGACTAGAATTTCTTCAATGGATATTTGTCTCCTGTATCTCTGACTTGCTTATATGAAATAAAATTTAGTCTGATAGGAGCAATATGTGGGTGTCTTTAACTGTAGGCAGAGCTAGCACATTCAATCATCTGTTTCAGCCCTGGTATATTCAATAATTACTGTACTATTAATGTGTCTGGTCTAATCGGCAGAAGTAATAAAATACTGAAATCTGCTTCTCTTCAAGGCAGATTTTTTTTTTGTGCTGACAGTATATTTCTGAAGAGCTAGCAAAAGATGATTAATTGAAAATGTAATGCATGACTAGACAAGGAGTTTTATGAGATGCTGATCTGTCCTTGACCTGGCTTAATGCCTGCTATTAATTTTGGCTATGAAAACCTGCCGTATGGACACTGGCATCCCAAAAGGTGCTGTGGCACCTGAAAGCTCCAAATACATCTTGGATTGGATTGTGGTACACACATGCAGCAGTTAATGAGATTAATGAATGCTATCTTTTGACTTTGGTCTATCTGCCAGGCCGTGTGCTGCAAATACATACCCACTTAAAATGTTCAACTCTTTGCTTTATAACATCTATTAGTGAGAGCCACTGGCAGGTTTCTTAAACGCTGCAGTCCAGCGGCTGGGGTGTCTGTATGGGCTGCTTGCTCATGTGTTGGAGAACACTGCTGCTAGGAGCATCGCCTGGTAGAGCGTCAAGCAAAATGAAAACCTCCCAAAAAAAGCAGGAGGAGGTGAAAAATGAGAATGACAGGTCTAAACAGAGGCACGCTATGCTGGAGAGGTTAGATCTCCGTGACCTGTCTCTAATTCCCTTCACTGGCGCGCTGCTAGAGATGACGTCCCTGAGAGTAGGCAGCAGAGCTGGTTGGATGAGCGTCCGCTGACCTACTTCAGCCAGAATGACCCACGTTAGCTTAACCTGGTTACGGAGTAGCCCTGCTAACCTCGCTTGCTTATGGCTACAGTGGGTTAGCAGGTTTGAGGGGGCAGTAATCTCCAGCGATGAGCAGCTGAAGGTGGTGGTGTGTTTCTTTGGTGTAGCTGGATCAGGAAGAGTAAGTGTGCTCCCAGCCTAAGAAATTGAACAGGCTGCTAATACTAAATCTGTTTTCAGTGACTCAGTTTTTGCAGAAGTGAGTCTGACCCAACTGTAGAGAATATGCGCATGCAGAAGTGTCTGGTCATCTTGCAGTTGTCTCATGAAAACCAAAGTCTTGCTTTAACAGCAGACTCAAATCAATACATTGTTGTTCCCTCCCACAAGAGTTTATATGAGGTTCTACGTAAGTATCCGATGCATCACAAAACACTGTTTGGGTGCTGCGTGTTACTTTCAACAGCCCTGTGTTGGCCACTTGATAGCATTTAAAGGTCTGATCCCAGAAGAGGAGGGTGTAGGAAAAGGTTGCATTGTTTTGCATCAAAGAAATAGGAGGGTAAATAGTTTCAACTATTTAAAATGGAAGTTACTTATGCAAAATTCTGGGTTTAATAAGATTTGTTTTCTGACTGTCCTAGGCTTTTGGGCAGGCCCATACTAACCACAAGAAGGTAGCAGCAGATGGAGAGAGCAGAGAGGAGACCTTGATTCAGGAATCGGCTACCAAGGAAGAGTACTACATGAAGAAGGTTATGGAGTTGCAGACGGAACTGAAGCAGCTCAGAAATGTCCTTGCCAACACCCAGTCTGAAAATGAACGCCTTAATTCTGTTGCACAGGAACTGAAAGAGGTGAGTGAAGGTGCACAGTGCGCACCACAGCTTGTATTGTGGTTATGTTTTCTTGTGCTGTGTAGCCAAAATGAGTAATATTCTTGAGCTGATCCATATCTGCTTAATACTGGCAGCTGCTAAGCTGGGTTGTCTCGCTGAGACTTCAGCAAGGTGTTACAGCCAGTCGAAGCTGTAATTCAACAGTACAGTAAATCCAGCTTTCTGGCTCCATCCACTGAACCAGCCTGTCATGGCTGCAATGGTTCTGACCCAGTACAAATTCACTCTGCCTTGTTCAAATACCTGCTAGTTCTGCAGTAACCACTGCATTGTGTCCTAACTCGTTTGACAAACACGTGACGGCGTGTCTGGGCCATGCTGGTGCTGTGGGTACTGCACATCAGCACCCTCAGTCTGAGAAGTGCTGCCTTAAAAAGCAGAGGAATCTGTTTAGTCCAAGCACAGAGATGCTTTGGATGTACTTTTTCTGCCTCGCTGCCAATACAGATTTTCTTGCTGCAAAATATTTGGGGCGTAATTTCCCCTTTTATCACTTTTTCCACTCTAACTTCTAAGGATGTGGAAGCATAACAAAACACTGAATTGCACAGGAGTAACAGTAAAGTTTATAGTCTTGTGTTTTCTCTCATGAAAGTGATGACTTCTACTTTTTCATAGGTTGCTTAACTTACTACCTTGAAGTACCTTTCACGTTTTATTGTTTTAGTATTGAAACTGCCTATTTCTGAGGGGAAATCATTGCTGAAAACTTGACTGAAAAAGTTTAATTACTTACGGAATCTGTAGCTCGGCAAGAGTCTCTGTGGCACAGATGCAGAAAAGATTGTTTTGAGAGCTCAAACCATTGCTTAAATTTAGACTGGATAAAAGTTACAGAGACTGTAAACCACAGATGGATGTGGTAAACAGTCCGCAATTATTATTCACGAGCTTTCTTGCACCTTCTTTTGAAGCGTTGGGTACTAGTCTTGTCTGGCCCTGAGATGATTGACTGGCCTCCCTTGCCAGGAGGGGAGGTTATCTAAGAGCCCACGTCTTAATCTCGACGTACTCCATGTGACCACAGCTGAAAATCAGAAGTGTCTGATGTAACTTCTTTAGGAACAAATATGTGGATAATATTTGGTGGTAAAATTCATGAGGAAATGTGCATTACTTCTGTGAAGATGTGGGGGTTCAATAGTACCTCTCTTTGGGGTGCGACACAAAAGGAAATTTATAGGGCAAACTGTCAGAGGTGATCAAACAGGCCAGTCGAGCTCTCCTTTAATTTCATGGGTCCTGGCTGTGGGATAACAGAGCTGGAATCAGGCCATGTGCGCTGCTTAGGCAAGGAACCAGTCCCTGCAAGCACACACAGCACTCTAGTCTTTATTTCCTAACCTTTAAGAACAGCTTAAAGGAAAAGCTCCCCACCCCAGAGGCAGCATCGTGTCCGTAACGGATTCCAAACGCCGCTCAAAAGCGTGCTGATCGGCAGATTTCAATCCAGCTCCCTCCGTCACTGCAGCTGAAGGTGATTTTTCCTTCTAGATACGCCATGTTTCAGCCATCTTTGCTTGGAGCTGCGTTTTGCTTTACACAACCCTCGGATGAGCTGTCAGTTTGCAAGGCTTTAGGGTGGGTTTTTTCTTGTGCTTTGTCCTTCCACCTCACCCATGCACCCTTGTGTGCAAACACGCTTGTGTGAGATGGACCCCAGTGAGAACTGGGTCCCCAGTTCAGGAAGAGGGAAAAGTGGGTGACGTCAGGTTTCTTGTGAAGATTTTCTTTTTTTTTAGAGACTTTTTTTTTAAGCTCTCTTCTGCTGAACAGGGGATGATGCATTGGTGTGGGATTCTTTTCCTCTGAAGATGCCTATTTGTGTATTGCATTTTGGTTTGAATTGCCTTATAATTACTGGTAGGGAACAGTGAGGCAGGGTGCGTGAACAGAGGTATCAGCCTTCTCCTGGCCCACAAAAAAGCCAAGTTAACATTGGCCGTCTTGAGGGACTTGGCTTTTCTCTTGTACAATGCATCAGAAAGTGGCAGAAGTTCAAGTAGTTGCTATTTCACCATTGTTGTCCAGGTAAGTGGAAACAGGAGGATATGCACAGGCCTCCTGTGATGATTTATAGATCTAATAGCAAATTTAATTTGAAAGTGTTGTGTGAGAGAAATCAAGGAGAACACGTTACAGCTGTTGCAAGCTAGTGAGCAAGATAAACAGCGTGGTTTTCCCCAGTCCCTGTTGCTGTGCTTAGCTTTAGCCTGCCTTGTGGTAAACGTTTTATGTTGATATTAGTCCAAGGAGACTCTGTGCTGTGAAGAATGCTGCTTTAGTCTGAAAGTGTTGAGGATGAAGGTGGAATGTGATCTGCTGTTTTATACTGTAGAGACATAGTGGAAATTCCTTCCTTCATTTTTTGTGACTGCTGATGAAAGAAAAAGTACTGTGGCTCTTCTCCATCTTGTTGTAGAGAATGTTTGTAGGCAGATCTAGTCTTTATAGTGTGTATTTTGGAAGTCCTGTATTATTGCTTATTGAGAGAACTGACTTGCAAGATGTCTGGGAGAACAGGAAACTTTACTTCCATTGCAACTGTTCTGGATTTGATCCAGATAAGAGGAAGGATGTGGAAAATGCTTGACTGTGTGTTCTCTGGCCAGGCAGAGGGCTCCTCCTGTCAAAAAAAAAAAAAAAAAAAAAAAAAAAAAAGTCAGGAAATCAACTGAGGCTGAATCTCTGCTTTATTTTTAAAGCAGATTTGCTTGTCAGGGCTGGCTGCAAAAGTTTTTATCTGCTGTTTTGTAGCTATCTGATAGGATACAGAGTTTTACTGTTGCTGGGGCTTTTTTGAAAAAAATCTATTCAATCCTTAGTAGTGGCACAAAGAAGATGGTCAAGTGCATCAGGCAGCAGCTCCTCTTGAGATGCTGCTGGCAGTAGCGGCAGGGGTGGGTTGAAAACAGATGTTGATCCACCTCGGTTGGAAGCGCATTCAAGACTGCACATTTAAGATGCCGTCATTCCTTTCGTGTCTTCTCAGGACACTTGCACAGAAGCAATGAGTTGTTTTTGGAAGAAGAGTGGCATTCGGTACACCTGGAGTTGCTGTAGCAGACACAAGTGGTTTTGACGCTTTCAGTTGAATTATCTAACTTTGGCCTGTTGAGACAGGCTGACAGGGTGGTTACCGATGATGAGTTTTACTGCTGTCATTAACTAGCTCAGCAGCTCCTGTGTCCTGGAAGAGTCACTGGAAGGAGTAATTGCTCCTGAGTAATTGCTAATTGCAACTCCTTTTTAAACTTTTTTCATCTCTCCTGTGTTTTAGTGGCACCAAAACAGATTTCATAGGGTGACTTGGCTGTGAAGTCATGAGGTAGCCGTGCCCAGTATAGAGCTGAAAAATAAATGAGCGATTATTTCCCAGAAAAGTACAAGGTGTTCTGATTATGTGAACTAAAGAAATATATATATTTTAATGCGTGTGCTTTTATACATTAAGAAAAATAGCTGACATGACATGGTGCGATATAATATGTACAAAATAGCATGTTCTAAAAAAACCTACAAGTTATCAGCAACATATGAGTAATTTTATTCCTCCAAGGCTATAAAATGGAAGCTGTTTTTCTGAGGCTTGTTCTGAAGAAACTTTCTTGTTCTGCATTATTGTGTAATAGGCTTTATTAAGAAAGTGTGTGTCAATCTGAAGGACGATGAACATCACGCAGTTACCTGCTCCTGCTCGGCGCAGGGGACTCTCTCCCTCTTTTTTTCTGTTGATAATGCTGGGATTTTCAGGTCTATGTCGAACACAGACACACAATTGTTTATCCTGGGGTGTTTTTTTGTTTCTTTCTAACCCTAGAGAAAACACATACCCAGCACGTAGACGTCTATAAAAATCTACCAGTTTTATCCCTCAGTCCTGTTCTCTTGCCTCGCATTGGAGGAATTGGTCATGAGTTTGTTTTTCCAGAGTCTCAAGTGACTCTAACAACCCCCATGCTCTAGTCAAATCCTGTAAATAATTTCCTTAACTAAGTTTTTGGCTTATGAAGCTCACCCATACTCTCAGAGTAAACCTAAAAAACTAACCAACCAGCCCTGGCTTCTTTATTCTTCACTGAAGACTTACAACTTGGTCTCTGGTTGTGGGTAGCCAAATGCTTCACTGAAGGACACACAGATAATTGCCAGCACTCTGATTAGAACAGCTTCAAGTGGAAGCTGATCTGCAGTCACTGGAAACATAAGACGCACTGTATTAGATCAGGTCACTTCGACCGTGACTGCCTTACACGTGCCGTAACGCAATTGCTTGCAGTCATCTCTCCATATCCTTGGACATAGCAATATTACAGCTGCTTGTGTCAGCTTTCTGGGCCCCGCAGTTAAAACATGCGAACAGAGGTGGAAGAGTCATTGCTGGGAAGCCCAGGACACAGCCTGTTCACGATATTTGACTGTTTTAATTGCTAGCAAGTGTTTATTTTTCGGAGCCAGTATTTTCACTGTGGTAGGCCATTAAGTTGTTTGTCAGACGTGACGCTGTCTGCTCAGAGCGATGATGGCTGACAATTCTTCTATAAATACACAGTAATCTGATTGCTGAAGTTCTCCGGGTTTCCTTAACATCGTCAGTGAAGGAAGAGTATTCCTAAAGTTATGATTACACTGATCTTTCCCACTAGGATTTACAGCTAAGATGCTGAATAGTCCTTCGTGTTCTGTTTCTCCCTCTTGAACACACTGGCAACCTATGCAGGAAAATGCATGACAGATCTCCCCTGCAGCCAGGGAAGGAAAGCCTCCATGTTCTGTGTTCCCTAAAAGCTGTATCCTGATACATAAACCATGCTTAAAGAAGACATGGGTTTTATTATAGCAAAGAATAAGTGGAAACAACATTTTGTCATGTTCTAAATTACAGGCCGTGTACTACTGGTAAGTGGCCAAAAGTGTGTTCAAGTAGTTTATTACAGTGTATTGTAGATTTGAAGTCCTGTGGTTCATGTAGTCTGAGCTGTATTTCTGTATCAAATCAAGAGGGCTCTTTCTTCCCTTTTTAAATAAGGAAGGGATTTCATTGATGCAATGAAATCATAAGAAATTCTCAATGTTATTGCTGTAATATTTCTGGATATGTTGCAAAGGTCAAAGAAACTTGAGGTAATGCTAATCATATAGCAAAAACATGCTTCTGTACATACTTGCATGGTGTAAAGTAAACCACCTTCCGCATTCTGAACAGTGTCTAATCTGTAATGCTGCATATATAGACTAACAGCTTAGGAAACGGAAAGTGCTGAAAGATTTATTGTCTTTCATGATAAGAATCTTGGAGAAGAAAGGAAGAAAAAATTACTTGATCTCTAGAGGAGTTCATTCCAAACAGAAAGGACAGAAGCAGAGGAGGATTTGCATCTTCTGGAAGCAGAAGTGTGAAGAATGGAGAAAGAGGTCGGAGATGTGAATGGCATTAAAATGGTGTCAAATGCAGAAATGGGGAAAAGGCACATTTTTCATGGAGAATATGACTTGGAGCAAGGGAAAGGAAGGTGACTTTAGTGGTAATATGTGGATTAATTGGAGTGAAGGAAGCTGAAAAGTTGATGGTAGAATTGGTTGCTGTGGAGCAAAGGAGCTTGGAGTTTTGGCAGTGTAAGAGTTTTGGTTGCACTGAAGGAAGGTGTACATAAAGGCTTTTCTAGAAACCTTGCCTCTAGGATGGACAGAGAGTTGGAGACCCCATGGAGGCAGCATGAATTGAGAGAGAAAGCCGTCATGGTCACCAAAGAAACAGGAGCAGGGTTGTTGATCTAGAGAAAGAGATGAGAAGAAAACAGAGGGCTGGGGTGGGATGTTGACAAAGAGCAAGGAGCGAGCTCCTTTTGTTTGAGGAGCTAAACCAAAAAAAAGTCATCTCTTCATTGCAGAATATGGTGAGCTTTCCTAGAAAGCCTCTGTAGCAGGCCTTTATGGGTGGCTTTTATGCTTCAGCCTTGTATACCAAATGAAGCTGCCTGAGTGCTGGTGTAACCACCAGTGCAATCCAGAGGTAGCCAGAGCAGGAGAGGTGGACATGGAGGCATTTGGACCAGTTATACAGTCAAGTTGCTAGGCAAAAAAAAAATACAAGCAAGCAGAATTGTGTGAGAGCACTGAGTGCTTTGCAAAAACTTTTATAAAACCAGATTGTAGGCTGGTGAGTCATGGAGAAAAGGATATTTTGTTTTAAAGGAAAAAAGAAAAAAGGTAAAAAGCACAGCATTTACCCTGGTCTGCCTGATGAGTTGTGAAGTGTGACCTTCTGAGGGTTGCTCTGCTCGGTCATGTTGTGATTGTCCGGTCCACAGGAGTGGCTGCAGGGTTGATATCGCACGTCACTTACTGCCATTCCCATACGTTGTACGGGAAAGGCTGCAGGAGGCAGGTGCATCTGCACAGTCTTTTTCATTCTGAAAGCTTGTAGAAATCTGTGTTTATCAGCACTGAATTTGGGAGTAAGGCAGCAGTGTGACATGGCTTTCAGTGTAATGCTCTGGGGATAAAGATGGTTCTCCCCCATTTCTCCTTGTTCAAGGATCCCGTGGCAACCCTTAACTTCTAATGGAAAAGCCTCTGAGCACAAAGGCTCTTGCAGAGCTGATGACCTGTGGATTTTTCAGTCCATTCTGGGCCCAGGTGTAATGCTCAAATAATACCCCACAGCGGCGTACAGAAGATATTCCTTGATTCATTGCTGGTTTTTTGAACTTTGCATATAGAAGCATATTTAAATAATGCTAAAATACACTGAAAGAACTGCATCTGAAGTGAGCAGTGTGGCTGGAAATCAGCTGCTAAATGTGCTCCACATGTAAAAGTGGCTGTTTGCAGATTGGTAAAGCTCTGTTTATAAAAGCAAAGCAGTTGATGAGCCTGTTTCTTCAAGGCACTGAGTCCATAACATTTAGTGTGCAGGACTGGATTTCTTGTCGTCTAATGACACAATGTGTTGAAAGAATTAGAAGGGTCACAGTGTGAATAGCTTTGTTTTATTTTTTTTAAAAAAACTGTCTTTTGTCCAGTGCAGGAAGTTCAAAGGCGGCGATAACGGTATGATAGCGGCACGCTGCTGCGTGCTGGCTCAGCACATTGCAGATGGCTGCAGATGGCAGCTGTTTTCTTCCCACCTCTTGATTTCCACCGACGTTGATTTTTATACTGACAGCTTCCTTTTTTTTTTTTTTTAAAAGAATGATGAGAGCTGAGTATTTTTACAAAGAGGAAGTACTGCATGTCGTTTGTATCCATTTGAAACGTAATAAAAATCCATTCCAAAGAAGATGAATTGTCGTGGAAATTCAGTTGATGTGCTTTGCACGTATTCAAGGAGGCATCTGCTCATGATTTCTCTATTGTTGTTGTGCACTGTGCACTGATATATTCAGACGAAAGATGTTAATAGCAGCGTTTCTCGTGCTGTAATGGCTGCTGCCTAGAAACTCAGTGTCCAAAAATGAATTAATACGGAAAATGGGGGTGTTGAAAGTCATCATTTGAACACTCTGTATTTTCAGATTTCAGATTTTAAAGAAATATTAAAATAAATTCATGTTCTTCTGACATTATAAAACTCTAAATATGATTCTCAAAGTTTCAGTTAACAGTTAAGACTCCACAATGCTCTATTGCTTGGGAATTAACCTGATAGCATGCTTGCTGGGGGATCTTTTCATTCTTGTGTTATAATTAAATTGCTGGGTGCCTATCGGTGCTGCAGTAATAGCAGGATGAGTCTTTCTCTTTAGTCATGGCTCCTCACGACCTTCATTACGACCTTTAGTCTGCCCAGGGTTTCTGACTAGCATGAGCAGTGGAGGGAGAGAGTCTCTTGTATGCAGCTATAATCTTCTAACAGATGTAAAATCAATATGCACAATTGGAAGAGTAGCTGGAAACACTCTAATTGTTGAAACAATGGCTTGAAGTTACTTTGCAAACTATTAATGAAAGAGGTTTGTTCTCTCTCCTCCCCCCCCTTCCTCCCCCGGCTGAGTGAAAACTTCCTCTTTGCTGGTAGTGTGATTTTTAGGATTCAGAAGCAGGGAGATTGCTTCATTTCACCTGTGCTTGGCACTGCTTCCATTAAAGTAGGTGACGCTTGGCAATCTGTCCAAGCAAGATTTGTTTGGGTCAGACAGGCATTTTTTGAAAATAGGACGTATTTTTTGAAAATTGGCATGTACTACAGTATGCCTTAAAGCACTACTGTAATATGCTTGGGGAAAAAAAATCCTTTGCTTCACCTAGTAGTTCTATGCTGATAGACTGACTCAGAACTGCATCCTGAGATTTATTTTCAAGTCACATAGGGTAGGTTTTAAGAACGTGGCTTGTGACAAAACATCGCTGGGGCAGAAGTACAAAGAGCCAGCTAAGGGGATGTGCCTGTAGTATCAGAAATAACATTGCTGTGCTGTTGGTGCAAAAAATCCATTCTTTTTTTTTTTTTTACCCTATGTTTTGTTTTTCAAGTTTAGTTTTGATGTACTTTACTGATATTCCTCTTTATCCTTTTTCTTAGGTGAAATAAATTTGGGGTGATAATGTATCAATTCTCCCTCCTCAGCTCCCCTTAAATGCCCACTGGATCATCTGCAGATGAAGGAGAAGGTCCAGATTTTTTTTAATTGACATTGCTTAGTATTCTCTCCCTTTATTTCATTAGTGACTGTAGCTAACTCATTAACCCCTGCTACTTTTTAGCGTTTGATTCCCCAGAGGGAGGTGTCTGCTGCTTTAAAAGTTGAGCAGATGAGAGAAACCCAGGGTAGCTGGCATTCCCCTGAACCAAAGCTACCTGTCCTTTGTGTGTCAGACTGGCACTGGTCTGAGCTGTTCCTGATGTAGCCAGGACTGAAGGGGAAATACTGAACAGAATAACCTGGTGTTGAGTAATTGCATGCAATGAAACCAAGCTGCTTCTGCATGGGGTAGCTTAGGTCTGGAAGCTGGAGAGGTATCCTTGGTATTTCTTACCTGGGTTATCCTGACCCTCCATTGCTGCAGAGATTGAGAAGACGACTGATTTCAACCTGATAAATAACTGGTTTGGATCTGCTTTTTGAAAATACGTAAGGAAGTTCATGGTGTTACAGTTGTGTGGCCAATATGAAAATAGTCAGCAGCTCTAGGAGCGATATTTCTTAGGACAGCTTATGGCTAACTAGCAATACATAGATAGTCGTGTCAGCACAGGCACTGACAACTGCTTCCAAGAATTGGATGCCACCACTTTTACTGTCATGGTATTTTGCCCTAAAATGCAGCATCCAGAATGGAGACTTGCCCTTTTTGTGTCTTAATGATGGCAGTGTATGTTCTGGTGATTATTCTAACAGAACTGATCTTCACAATGTCTTCGCCACTCGAGTTCAGAGGAACTTGGACAAAAGCTCTTGTGGGAGGAAAAACTAGCATGGAGTCAATGAACATAGCTTTTTTCATGACAAAGGGACTCTTCTGTTTTGCTGCTACCAGTTTTGTCTACATGTAGATTTTTATACAGTATAATTTTAGCGTGATTTAGCAAAACAGTTCTTAGGAAAATAATCCTTTTTTATAGAAGAGAGGGCAGTGTGTTACTCTTATATGGCCAAAGGTTAATTTTTTTTCCCTTGCTTTATGGAAATACAGGTCAGTGGCCTTATAGCAGGCACAGAGCATGCACTTTGAGTGTGAGTGGACAAAACAGTGTCTTGCTAATTACTGGTACACAACTTCAGTGTATCATATTCTGTGTGCAGAACTTGGCTGCTCCATCCAAAGCGTGTCCTGCAAGGAAGAGGTTGCTGTCGCATAAGTACATTCGGAACAACTGGCCCTGTTGTGGTTTTGGCTTTTCAAAGCCTCTTGTAGCTGTAAGGTAAGAGTTGAGAGACAAAGGAAATCTCTGGAAACAGCATTTAGTCATTGTTTGACGAAGATCCAATTGCTGTGTCCCCACATCTGTTTATTTCTGTAGAATACAAGCTAGATGTAACACACTGTCTGAAGTACAACTCTGAAAAGATTTCATCATTTAGTCATAATATATATGAAGTAACTGTATTAAGTCATCAGAAAGTTATTAAGTCTGTCCTAGTAAGTGGTAAACAAGACTGCTGCAAGAAAATCCGAGCTGCTTGGGTCCTGCTCCTGTTGTAACCTACAGTTCGTCTGTTGGAAAACAGAAATGCAGGCTGTAATACGGCAGCAGCTGGGGTTATGCCCATACTGATCTCCCTCTACTGTCCTTGCTTTCCATCCCTCTTCACTTGATCCTTTTCTCTCACCAGAGGTTCTGCCTCTAGTTTAATGCAAGTTATACACAACAACTTCATTAAAAAAATTTGCACTAGAGACACTTGCAATTCGTGCAATCCGTTTGCAAGTCGGTGTGTTGTGTGTGAAGCGTTACTAGAAAATGTTGCTGCTAGATTAGAAAACAACAACTTTGAATTGGGAATGCTGAGTGATCCCAGTTTGGCAGCATGAACCGTGCTAGAGCCTGACTATGCTGGTGTTTGGAGCTGTTCCTGCAGCCAAACAGATGAAGACCCTGGCTGAAGTTGGCTGTTTGTGTGATTGAAGACTGATAGGACTCTGCCTTTAGCAGATCCTGCTGAGGAAGAGGAAGAGTTAGGATGTTTTTTATCCAGAATCACAGTGTAGAGCTTACTGCATCCATCAGTTGTGTGGCTTCCTACAGCTGACGAGTGCTCGAGTGTTTCTGACCGCCCCAGGCAGCAGAGGGAAGGCTGCTGCTTCCAAACGCATAGGTGGACCTGGCAGGCGTTCCTGTGAGTTGGACCGGGGATGGGAGTCACTTCATGACTTGTACCATGTATCTCTCGTCCTTTGGAGCTGCCAGGCATCTTCTTCACCTCTGCTGTACTCCAGAAGGAGTGCTATGCCTGAAAAGGGAAAAATCTCTGTTTTTTTTTTTATCCAGCCTCCGTAAGGCTTCTATATGACACTGTTTAATATTACACCATTTTCCTTTATTCCATGGCATTTTCTATAAAGAAGTACCACTTCCATAATCTAAATGTAAGCAAAATCTTTCATATGCCTCTGCTACTTATAAAGTGATACCATAGGTATCATTAATTTAGATAGATAACTCCTTTGGGATTTAGTTCATTAAAATTATTTGAAGTAGTGATGGAGCTCTAAGCCAGTGGTTTTGAGATGATTGTATCTCAGTAGGACTGGGTAGTGTAAACTAAGCACTTTCCACATCCAGGAGGTGTGGCACCTTGTGAAAATAGGCCACTAATGCTGGGAGTATAAATTTAGCCAAAGCTTTCGTCTCATGCTTACATATAAATTAGGTATGGCCAAATTAAGTCAGTAGGAGACCTCTAATCTTTGATAGCTGTACTAACTTCAACACTTTGTCAATATTATTCTAATTGTAAATTCTTTTAAGTCTGACAGATTTGTGGTATCTAGTGCTGAAGTTGCATAAACTTGCTCCTGGCCTGCTGCCATAGTATGCTAGTGTTAAATCTGCCCAAGACAGACTGTCACCGCTGAAAACAGTTAATGGCAACTTCAAAATAGGCCTTTAATATTAGAGTAAGAAATATGAGTAAGAAAATAAATGAGCCTCCAACAGACCTTGTAACACAGGAGGGCAGGCTTTAATTAACACGAGAAACTTGTACTTTCGATTATTGAAAATATGTGGTTTGTGGACATTTCTGATGAGGCAAACTTAACGTGGATTCGCAAAGGGACATAACAGCAGAGTAAAACTGCAGTTTTGGACTGCAGGCACGAAACACAGCACAGTGTAGAGTAGTTCTTCCATAATATCATTGAAGTGGGAGCTTTTTGGTCAATAAGTATCACTGATTAACAGAAGGATGTTAAAATCAAAAAACAAAAGTACCAACAAAAAAAAACCTTGACCAGGGAGAAGAGCATTTAGAAGTTATCAGTGGGCTAGAAAAAGTGGTTTATGGAAATACTAAAACATTAGACTTGTTTTAGCTTGGTTAGGGACAGACGAGACTATTCAGGACATCAACTGCTGTGATGATGAGGAAAGGTCTGATGGTGTTAGAAGGGATTCCCTGCCGCTTTCCCACCAGGGTCGCCAGCTCGTCACTGCTCCTGTCCCGGGGCTGTTCTGTGCTCTGCAGGACTTCCCGGCTTGGCAGGGGCTGGGGCACGGGGCGTGCGGGTGCAGCGGGCTCACCCTGCGGGGCCAGAGTTGGATCGGCTCCCTGGGAGAATGACAACGCATGGGTCCAGCAGACAGGGAATTGGCGCCTCACTGAAGAAGTCCCTGTTCTGACGAGGGCTGTTGTGGATATATTGCGAGCCATATTCCAGCAGCATGGTTGCTCTTGAGAGGAGGAGTGTCTTCATGAAACCAGAGATGTAGGCCAATTTCTAGGCAGGGAAATTGGTCTGGTTTGAGTTTGCCACCAAATTATCGCAGTAGATCGCATGTGTTTGACTCTCCTAAGACATCTGGTGCGTTAGAGGAGTCTGGAGTACATGCTTCAGTTGGGAAATGAAGCTCTGAGAGCTTTCAAGGATCTGAAAACAATTTCAGCAAATTACTGTTTCAAAGTTTGCTTTGTGATCTCTTGTTCTATATCTCCTTAGAGCCACCACAGCTTCTCCAGGCAGAGCAATATCTCACTTGTAGGTTTTATTGCTGTTTTCTGTTAAGGAGTGCAGATATAGGGGATGACTGATTTTGGTTATTAGCTTTTAATAAGCAGTCTCAATCGGAAATATAAAAAACTATGTTTGATGTCACAATATACTTTTTTTTAAATTAAATGTGACTTAGAGCTACTAATAGAAATACTGTTTTGGTACTAGTTCATTCCCTTAAGCGTGGGCTGCAGACAAAACTGCAGAAGAGGCAGCAAAGGCTCTTTATGCTTCCTATGTCAGTTTAGTTGGTTTATTGTTCATTTTGTTTTCCTGGAAGCATGCTTTATCTTTCCAGTCCTTTGCTAGTTTGCATCCACAGGGAGAATTACTGTGGAGCTTGAGTTCAGATATTCCCGAGGTATATCCGAGTTCAGCTATTCCCCAGGGAGCAACATCCTGTGCCCTCCCAAACCTGGGGGAATGACGGGCAAGCCGTTGAATGCAGAGGGCTGTTGTCTCAGTTACTGAGCTCTTTTCTTCCTTCTCCTTTCAGCTTGAGGGAGGTTTGTTGAAACAACCTCGAGCTTGTTTCATTAGCATCTGAAAATACAAACACAGCAGACAGAAAACCCTTCAAAACCTGCTAGCTGAGGCTGCAGGCAGGCAGTTTTCGCTTGGTGCAGTGGTGAGCAAAGCTGCTGTTGAGCATCGCCCATCTCTGTGGGTGGTTGCTTGGGGACACTTTGGGTGGCAGTGACCCTTCTTAGAGCCAGGCTTGGCTCCACCAGCCCTTCTAGAGCTAAAAGATGACAGCTACCTAAAAGCTTATTGGCAGGCCTTGGAAGGGTTAAATGTTTTCTTTGTGCAGTGAAGGACATGGAAAGCTGCCAAGCATTTAGATTTGAGATTTGAAAAGCAGCTGGAGTTCAACTGTTCTTAGCAAGCAATTCAGTGCAGGAAGGGGGAGACTGTAATAATAACGTTACACAGTGCCATTCATAACACTGTCGTTAAGTTTGGGTCAGCGTTTTCCACCCAGACTCCCACGCTCGGCTGGAGCCGAGGTGCAGAGCCCAGGCCCACCCGGCGCTGCAGCAGGACAAGACCAGGTCTCCGAAGAAGTGCGGCTGGGAACGCACGGAGGGAGCGGGATCCCCTCTTGTGCTCCCGGAGCTCAAAAATGGCTCAGTTTTATAGGTGATGAGATCACCTTTTGGAAACGAGACCATTAACAGTAACTGACTTACTCCAGTTTTAAAATGGGTTATTTTGGATGGATTTAAAAAGTTGTCTGCTGATTCCAGAGACTTATCAGTGCCCCCAACTTTTGATCACAAGGTTCGTTCCAGTCCTCCCAGCTTCTTCTACACCATTGATCTGTTTGTTTCTGTGAAGACATCGCACCACTGCTGCTGCCTGTGTGGGCTTGCACCAGTCCCAGTCGCCTTGTGTGTAGTGCCCAGTGGACTACAGGGCAAAGACCACCCATTTGGGTGGGCAGCTAAAGCCTGTGGGTCCGGGGAAGGTGTGTTTATCCTCACCTGGTGGTAAGTGGCGTATAGCCTGTCCCAGCCATATGTGCGCAGGTGTTAACCCTCCCCGTGACAAAGAAAGGGTTTGGAGGATGTGCTTTGGATTTGACTCTGGATTGGATCGAATATTTGAACAAATAGTTAGCAAACAACGCATTAAGTAATAGGACATATGTATTGTAGCAAGACTTAATGCCAATTAAGTAGTTACAAGAGATTTAAACGGCTCCAGGGTACGCTGCAGTAACTGAGTCTCAGCTCAGGTCTCTCTAATATTGTGCAGAAAAGAAATCCATGACAGTGCATTTCTTTGTTCTCTAGTGTTGCAATAAACCCATCCTTAATGTCACAGCTTCACAAAGCTTTTTATTTAATGGTTTGCAAAAAAATCAATAAATCTTGAGCTGAGTACATATTAGTAGGGTGGTGCCCCAGCATTAATCACAGACGTATGTATCCATAGTAAGATGCCTTGTCATGGGGTAGGTGTTTGGATAATGAGAGGACAGGTAAAAAAAAAAAAAACCACCAACAAAAAAACCCAAACAACCAAAAACCAGGCAATTGTGCAAAGTTTAGTGTAGCCGCATGTGTTCCATTAATGCTTCAGAGCTATTGGGAGCATTATGTATAAGTTGTGATGAATATCTAGTACGCTCTTTTCCCCACTTTCTGCAAGAGAATAAATGTGCTGTGAGTTGCACATGTTCCACCTCCTCTTCCCTGCCATCTACTGATTTTTTTGTTCCCTGCAGGATATTTGTCATGGAGTTCAACCTGACTGTGCTTGGGAACACTGGGCATGTCTCATGTGAATTGGAGCTCTTCAGATCTTGTCTCTTAGTCCAAAAAATAAAAAGTAAGACTGCAACTTCTGCTAGGAAAGAGAAATCAGGTCAGATTTACTCAGCGGCTCCAAATGTATAAAATGGGCATACACCTGGCCCAGGTGTAGGAGAACCTCGGAAGGGGTGAGGTGAGGAATTTTTTTAGTAAATTCTTTTAGAATTAGTTGCAGAACAACCCAAGGTGCTAAAACAGGTGTTTCCAGTGCTGTATTTGGGAGGCTCCTATCATGCTGCTGAGCTGTGCTAGGAGCTGCCTGCAGTGGCATCTGAGCATAGTTCAGATTTCTGCAAGAGCGCTGGGGACAAGCGCTGCACTGGTGGGCTTGGAGCTTCTCGCCTGCTTTTGACTGCACTTGCAACTGCTGGGGGGTTTTGGGGGTGGTTTGGTTTTTTTGTTGTTGTTGTTGGGTTTGTTTGTTTGTTTGTTTTTCCCCTGTTCCCAGAGCAAAATAATATTTCAGAGAGGCACTTGGGAAGGGAGACTGACTGGGATAGGAGTCCTCTCTCTCTTGGTTTTTTTTTTTTGGCTCAGTAATTTTTTTCTGTATGAAATGCGATTAAAGCTTGACTTTGCTTTTGACAACACACAAAAACCCCACTATTTCTTCTGCTTCTAAGTGACCACAGTGCTCCGCCTTCCTCTTTCCTTCCCTATTTGTATCTACCTCTGTCTGCAGTCACACCAAGGCTTAGAAAGTCGAGCAGCTTTTCAGCAGATAGACCATGTCACGGCATGGCTTCCAACAAAAGAGTGGAGAAGAGTCCAAACTACAGTTCAGCATAATATCTACTTTATTTTTCTCCAGTGGGCTTGTGTGAACAAGACACCAAAAACACTTGCTATAAATTCTGGAAAATATAGTCTGACTGATGCAGACAGTGACTTTCTCTGCTGGTTGTGCGGTCTGTCTTTTGCAATATTTCTGTTGAATGTGTTTGTGTTGTAAAACACTTCTGAGAGCACACTTATTTTTCTGTCACTTATAAGAACTGTTCTCTTAGTAATTTTACATGCAGGGTTTGGAGAAGACGACACAGGTGCTGGATATAATTAGAAAAAACAAAGATTTCTATCCAAAGGATGGTCCATTTCTGTTGTGTAGGGCCAGAGAGGGATGTCTGTGGCTCAGGAACTGAATCTAAGTATAAAAGTTACATTTGAGTACCTTGGTGACTGTCATATATCAGTGGGAATAATTGAATGCTGAACAAATGTCAAAAACACAAGTTTGGGGTGGTAGTTGCTATATGTTTTTATATATATAGAAAACAGCTATAGGTATAGCTGTGCCTGGCTCTCAGCCTCCACCAGACTTGTTTTCATTTCCTGGCATTCAATGTGTGGGATATGTGTGCGCATTGTGATATAGCCTGAATTTTATACAGGGGTTGTGTGGGAAATAAAACTGCTTCTTTTCCCAACTTGAGGTTGCCTGAGTCATGGTACCTACAGGTGTTTTATTTAGAAAGCTTTCCTCATACAAAGCATCAACTTATGCCGCACCAGTGTGCGTGCACGCATGATAACAGAGGTGCAGGTGTGACTGGTGGCAGTTTCTCCTGTGAATGAGGAAGCAGAGCCAGGCCACCATGGCATTTCTCCTTTGCATAAATAAATAGATAAATGTTTTAATACTATTTTATAGTTCTTCTACTGTAAGAACAGAGTGGGCAAAACTGTAAAAACAAGAAGCTCTCGTAGCTCCTGCATCTGAGGAAGATGAGAGAGAGAAGGCCATCGTTGGGAGGTGCTGCCAGCCACGCGTGGCTGCTGGTCTGCCTCTCTGCCCCGAAATAGTTTGCCCATTGCCAGGAACTGCAAACAGCCTTGTCACACAGGTGATCTTTATTGCAATAGTGAAGGTACAGGTTTCCAAACCTTTTGTTCATATATATAAACAGTTGGATCTAATGGAACTTTTAATCTTTGTTTTTCCTCCCAAATATTAGTGTTTTCTTATTTAAGAGTCCATAACTTGAGAATGAAGGGAAGATTATTTTTGGTTTCTTATGCAATCTTAATTTGGCTCTGTTCTAGGAGTATTTTATATCCCAGCGCTTAATTACACAGTTACGTGATACTTTGCCACAGGACCCCAATCCTCAGATGTGCAAAGGAAACACAATAAAAATCAGATGGGCAGCTGTGAATTTCACACACAACTTGCAACTGCTGGTCTTTGTAGTCTAAGTAATGTAACTTGTTAGTTGTGTTAATGTCTAGTGATTGACTTGAAATTTTCTTTTTGCGCATAGAAAAGCTTTATGGTCCATATTTTGAGTTTTTAATTTCACCATTGGTACCTGGGGTAGGTGATGTAGCTTTGAGGTTGGCTTCTCTGGGGTGACAGCTGTGAGTATGAAGGCAGTGTTCAGAAAAACATTGGCTGAAGCGCCTCCTTCAAAAAAGTGCTGAAGAAGGTGCTAAGTGTCTGAGGATTAGTCTTCCCAATTTTCATGCTGATATTTAATAATTGGCTAAGAGATGATGTTTTGTTGATTATTTTGGTGGACTTGGCAGTGTTAGGTTAACAGTTGGACTTGATGATCTTAAGGGTCTTTTCCAACCTAAATGATTCTATGATTCTCTGATTTTTCTTCTCCCCACAGAAACAGAACATATATGAGTTGCCATCCTTTCCGACTGCACTGTATTTCTTCCAAAGAGTCTACGTCCTTTTTTGTGCATCCTTCTCATGAAGAACACAGAGGGAATGATCATATCTAGAATATTTATTGCATGAAGCATTAAATCTAGTCCTAGAATTAGTAATAAATTTGGGCAAACTAAGTTTTGACTCTTGATGATGATAATGACATGTAAAATTAGGTGTGAGCATGTTTACTGCAGTGGGGAACTCAAACTGACCCGTGGCCTCACGAGCTGGTGGAGTTCAGGGTAACAGAAACTGTGCGAGTGACACAGCTTGCAAGATCAGCCTCTGGCTGGTGACCTGGAGGCTGAACTGCAGTCGGGCTGTGCAGTGCCCAAAACAAAGGAGAGAATCAGCTACCTGAGATTTTTTTTTTCAATTAATTTAATTATTGGGGTCAAATTCTATGTAACTTTATATGCTGGGGTGTACTAGAAAAGTAGCTGCTAAGGAGCCGGCTTTTGGCAGTGATGAAGGACAGTAGTTGTGTTTTTGACATGCAGGCAAGGGCACATTCAAACTGGTCCTGAGGAAACCCCTGCTATTTCTAGCACCAGCGCTGCTCGGAGGGGCCCCTTGCAGAACTCTCCCGAGGCAAAGCTGACGGGATGAAAACGCTGAAGACAAGCTCCCTAGCAGCAGGAGCAGGGTGGTCTGTGTCCTTTAGATCAGGCAAAGTCACATTCAGATCACAGTCTCTTCCTGGGCAGGATGGGTGGGAGGCTTCTGCGTAGCGGGAATATTCTCTAGGTTGAGAAGTTGAGGAGTTTTGTCAGGTAGATGAACACGCTCAATGGGATTTTATGGCCATCAATTCTCCACACAGTGGTAATGATATTTTAAAGTGCTGTATGATTCGCTTTGGGTGGAGGTGTGACTTTTCGTATAGCTGAGAACCTAGCCAGGCATGCCCTTGTGTTCCAGCTCCCCCTTCTCCCCTGTGCTCAGGGTTGCTCAGGGCAGAGGAGGAAGGAAGAAGCCACTAAGCCGCTGAAGCAACAAGAGTCACAGAAAGGTTCAAACTCATCCATAGGTCAGCTTGTCACCGAAATCGGGAAGGAACCTCGTAACACCAATGTAGTGTTAAAAGGCAGGCATTCTTTATTAGCAGCGCTGGGGACACGGGGGATCGCTCCACCACAGCGTGTCCAATTTGTTGCACCTTTCACCATAAATTTATACAACAAAATCATAAATATACATAGCATTACATCATTTACTAATACATATGCATGACTAGTCTTCGCTTCGTATTAAAATGAGCTCTCCTCCCATTTGCGCCTGCGCACTGTTGCTTGGTGGTGGTCGTCAGGGGTCTTGGAGATGAAGGCCAGTGACTCCTCTTCGTCACCGTTGGCTGACCCTTTTACTTTGCGCAGACGCAGTGGCCTTTTGACTTCTATCCGACCTAGGTGATTTGCTTCAACTGGTTTCTTCTAAGCATCAGTTGCTTCTTACAATAGTATGCTAAATTATCTTCTAATATTTAACAAACCAACA
The DNA here is from genome assembly GCF_964195595.1 of Calonectris borealis. Taxonomy (NCBI): domain Eukaryota; kingdom Metazoa; phylum Chordata; class Aves; order Procellariiformes; family Procellariidae; genus Calonectris; species Calonectris borealis. The sequence continues at coordinate 24,862,965 of NC_134321.1, read as the reverse complement.
GTCCCTCATGTTCCTAAATTTATTTGTACTGTACTGTACTATAGAAACATGAACAGAACACTCTACCTGAATTTATAATAACTATTTGTTTCAAACATTACTCCTAGCAACTAGTGATTTCTTTTGATCATTAGTTTGATTGGAATTTAACCCAATCATGGTTTGGGGCTTTACAGAGAAATTTAAAGTAGCAGCACTGCTTGGTAACTGTGTGGTAACATTTCCCCCCTTTGGAAGTCTTGAAATTTTATTTAATTTCAATACTTCCACAATATTAACTATTTACAAAGGCAGGATTCGTGTTTGCTAGATTGTAATTGTCACCACTATTTCCTACTAGTGCGAGAGTGATTTTTCGATCAACGGCAGCCTTCCTTGTGAACTCTCTTTTCAAGCAATAATAGATAAGCAATATCACTAGGGAAATAATTAACAAACACAATACAGTACTAATTAAAGATTTTACCCAGGATTCAAATTTGTCGTTAAAATTCCCCATGGAATCGACTCACCTACTGCTCTCGGAATTGGGAGGCATGCCGTTATTTGGGTGACATTTTGCAATTTAGCAAACTCCTTTATCAATCCTATCATTAGATTTTCTTCCGGAGTCCTTTTGGGAATGTGTATCAATTGCTCTGATGAATCTTCAATTTCTGTTTTGTTCATTTGATTTCCTTCTTCTCCAAATAAAGTTCCCACCAATATTAATTGCCAGATTAACATACATTTTCTTACAATCAGACACATTTTAGAGTCAATTTTGCAGTTTCTGGATCCCTATTAATAATTTTCCACGACAGGGCCTTCTTTACTCGAGTGTAATGTATCCACGGCTCCACTCCTTCTACTTTGATTGCAGTGTAAGTTGTTAACAGTACCTGGAAGGGTCCCTTCCACTTCTCCTGCAGTGGTTCAGAGTTCCAGGTTCTTACATATACAAGATCACCTGGCTGATACTGATGTACAGGCGTATCCAAGGCAAGTGATCTAGTCAATACCACATATCTTCGGAGTGCTCCAAGGACTTTCCCTAAAGAAATCAAATATCTTTTCAAATCAGTTTCCCCAGTTACCTTCATATCCCCTGGGATTAAAGGAATTTGGTATGCCTTACCATACAAAATTTCATATGGACTTACACCGTCTTTTGATCTTGGTTGAATTCTAATTCTTAAAAGAGCCAACGGTAAAGCCTGTGGCCACCTCAAAGATGTTTCCTGGCAAATTTTACTTATCTGTCTTTTCAATGTTTGATTCATTCTCTCTATTTTTCCACTTGACTGTGGTCTCCAGGGGGTATGTAGGTCCCACTTGATGCCTAAAATTTTGCTAATTTGCTGGACCATTTCTGCCACGAAATGCGGTCCCCTATCAGAAGACATTCCTATCGGTACTCCAAATCTAGGTATTATTTCTTTCAATAATATTTTGACTACCTCTTTGGCTTTGTTGGTGCGGCAAGGAAAGGCCTCCGGCCATCCAGAAAATGTGTCAATCAACACTAACAAATATCTACACCCATTTTGCCTGGGTAACTCAGAAAAATCAATTTGCCAATAATCTCCAGGAGAATTTCCTTGCTTTATTACTCCTAACGGTGGCTTCTTTTGGTTCAAAGGATTATTCTTATGACAAATTAGACACTTAGCTACTATTGATTTAACTATTCCTGTCATTCCCACGCAAACTGCAAATGTTTTCAAATTAGATATCATTGCATCTATTCCCCAATGTGTCTGCTCATGCTTTTCTCTTGCAAGTTCTATCATAACCTGCGGGGTCACTATTACTTGTTTTTCAGGTGTTACCCACCATCCTTCGGCATTTTGGGATGCCTTTAATTGCTCTGCCAATTGGTTATCCAATTTACTATATTTTGGTTTTGAATCAGGGAGTTTTATGTGTTTTACTGGTACTAGTGCAAGGATGCCTTGTTTTGCTGCCTCTTTCGCAGCTTTATCTGCCAATCGATTACCTATGTTTACTACTGTTTGACCAAATTGGTGGGCTTTGCAATGCATTACTGCTACTTCTTTCGGTTTCTGTACGTCTTCTAGAAGTTGGAGAATTTCTTCCTTGTATTTTATAGATGTTCCTTGAGCTGATAACAATCCTCTCTCTTTCCAAATAGCTCCATGAGCATGGATCACACCAAACGCATATTTAGAATCAGTCCAAATGTTTACCCTTTTTCCCTCGGCAATTTGCAGAGCTCGCCTTAATGCAACCAGTTCTGCTTTCTGTGCTGAGGTATTTGTAGGCAGCATCCTTGATTCCAGTACCTCGGTGGTGGTGACAACAGTATACCCGGCCATTCGCTTTCCTTCCTGGACAAAGCTGCTTCCATCAGTAAACAGTTCCAAGTCAGGATGTTCCAGAGGTTCATCTCTCAAATCCAATCTACTGGAATAGACTTGTTCAATGGTTAGCAAACAATCATGTTCTAAACTTCCTGCTGGATTCTCTGCTGTTAGAAATATTGCTGGATTGACAATTGGTGTGGTTTTCAATTCCACATCATCTTGTTCCAATAGGACAACCTGGTATTTTAGCATTCTGCTAGGGGACAACCAATGACCCCCCTTTTGCTCTAGAACAGTTATCACCATGTGTGGGGCATATACCACCATCTTCTGTCCCATAGTCAACTTTCGAGCCTCTTGGATCAACAACACTGTTGCTGCTACAGCGCGCAAACATCCCGGCCATCCTTTACTCACATTATCAAGTTGTTTGGAGAAATACCCAACCGGTCTTTTCCAGGATCCCAGTCTTTGTGTCAGCACTCCCAGAGCCAGATGTTATCTCTCGTGCACAAACAGCTCGAACGGCTTAGTCACATCAGGTAGTCCTAAAGCAGGAGCCATCATCAATGCTTTCTTTAGTTCTTTAAATGACTTTCGGCATTCAGGTGTCCAGGTCAAATACCGATCTTTGGATTCTTTCAAAGCCTCGTATAGTGGCTTTACATATAGTCCATAGTCCACAATCCAAAGTCGGCACCATCCAACCATTCCCAAAAAGGCTCTCAATTCCTTTGGGCTATTGGGTTCAGGGGTCTGACAAATTGCTTCCTTTCTTTCATTCCCCAATTGTCTTTGTCCCTGGGATATTTCAAAACCCAGGTAAATCACAGTTTCTTTTCCTATTTGGGCCTTAGTCTTAGAGATTCTATATCCACCTTGGCCCAGGAAGTTCAATAAACTAATAGTACTCTCGAGGCACTCCTTTTTGTTTTCTGCCGCTATCAAGATGTCATCCACATACTGTAACAATGTGCCTTTCCCTTGATTCTGTCTCTTCCATATTTCCAATTCTTTTGCCAATTGGTTTCCAAATATTGTAGGGCTATTTTTAAACCCTTGTGGAAGTACAGTCCATGTCAATTGTGTCTTCCGTCCTGTGGTAGGGCTTTCCCATTCAAAAGCAAATATGCTTTGGCTTTTTGCATCCAGGGGTATGCAAAAGAAGGCATCCTTTAAATCCAGTACCGTAAACCATTTATGTTCCTCTTTTAGAGAGGTCAATAAAGTATATGGGTTAGCCACAACTGGATGCATATCTTGCACTATTTGATTTATAGCTCTCAAATCTTGAACTAATCGATATTCTTTTCCTCCAGATTTCTTTACTGGCAATATGGGAGTGTTATATTCTGATTCACATTCTATCAAGAGCCCATATTCTAAAAACTTTGTAATCAATTCTTCTAATCCTTTCCGAGCCTCCCACTTAATGGGGTATTGTTTTTGTCTTACCGGCTTGGCTCCAGGTTTCAGGTTTACTTTTACCGGTTCTGCCAACTTAGATCGTCCTGGTTTTCCATTCGCCCAAACCAATGGAATTACTGCATTTTCCACTTCTTCTGGAATTTGTTCTTCCTTGGGGAAATCCTGCAACATAAACGCCTTTGCCTCTATAATTTTTAACTCCGGTACTAACAATTTAATTTCCCCATCTCTAAAAGTTATCTGTGCATTTAACTTACTCAACAAATCTCGCCCTAATAAGGGCAATGGGCATTCTGGCATATATAAAAACTGATGAGTTACCCACCGCTTTCCCAATTTAAACTTTAATGGTTCTAAAAAGGGTCGGTTCTCTCTTTGCCCTGTCGCACCAACAACATTAATTGATTTACTACTAAGTCCCCCCTTACACATATTTAGTACTGAATAGGTAGCTCCTGTATCTACTAAAAATTCTATTTCTTCATCCCTTTATCAGTATCATCAAGCAAAGCATCCAATATCACTTGTAAGTCACTCCAATCTGGATCCTGGGTTCTAATTATTGTTCCGATCACTTTAGCCACTCTTTCAGGATCCTCTCGATAAGTACCCGCAAGCTCTTTCCATGATCTCAATTCAGTGATAGAAAATGGAACTTTAACCAAAACCGGTCCTTCATTTCCTACTGCTTCTCGAAGAGGAGCTTGGAGGGAAGTAGGTCTTACTTCTCCTTGTTTTCCCCGTGTTCTTCCCGAAATTGGGCTGAATCCCCCTATCCCTCCTTCTGCTGGAGGAACAGGGAGTCCATCATCTTCTAAATCCTGATCTTCCCCTCCCCTCCTTCGGCGGGGAGCGATCATTAATTCAATGTCTTCTCCCTCAGTTCCATTTTCTATCCTTTTCTTTTTACCACTTTTGTTTGATCCCTTCTTACTTTCCTCATCACTCAATACCATCATAGAATGATATGATCGCATTCCACATCGTTTCTGCCACTCCGGATGGTTTCGCAATGCGAAAAACAAATCAACATATGCCATTTCATCCCATTTACCTTCCCTCTTACAAAATAACATCAGCTATAGGATGGTATTATATTGCAATGTTCCATTCTCTGGCCATTTTTCCCATCTTCCAATTTATACATGGGCCACCAATTATTACAATATTCAATTAGCTGTTTCCGAGCCAAAGGATCACCCCCCAAATCTTTCCAATGCTTCAAAATACATCCCAAGGGTGTTCTTTGTGGGACCGGTTTCTTGCTCGGAAAAGTACCCATCCTCCAAGGACTAGTTGAGTGTGATTGTGCACTATCACCAGTCACTAGTCAGAGGGACCCCAACCCCTGGTGGAGCTCCCTCTCCGGGGCCTCTTACCCCTTCCTTTACCCGGGTCTCTAGCCCAACCCTGCGAAGCTTTCACCGCGACTTATGGGCAGGCGTTATTACTAGGTACCTCTCAGCCCAACTCTGCGTAGCTTTCGCCGCGCCTTACGAGCAGACCGCGGGGACTCTACCCCTTTTCCTTTTTAGAAAAGAATGCCTTTTTACCTGTTCCAGGGGACTTGCTTTGAATTCTTCGGTCCGGGGATCAGAGGTTCTCCCCGAGAATCCCTCGGTGCCGGCTGGAGGTCCTGTGATCCCACGGATCCGTCGAGATTCACAAGCAGGGTCCCACCTGGGTCGCCAAAACTGTCACCGAAATCGGGAAGGAACCTCGTAACACCAATGTAGTGTTAAAAGGCAGGCATTCTTTATTAGCAGCGCTGGGGACACGGGGGATCGCTCCACCACAGCGTGTCCAATTTGTTGCACCTTTCACCATAAATTTATACAACAAAATCATAAATATACATAGCATTACATCATTTACTAATACATATGCATGACTAGTCTTCGCTTCGTATTAAAATGAGCTCTCCTCCCATTTGCGCCTGCGCACTGTTGCTTGGTGGTGGTCGTCAGGGGTCTTGGAGATGAAGGCCAGTGACTCCTCTTCGTCACCGTTGGCTGACCCTTTTACTTTGCGCAGACGCAGTGGCCTTTTGGCTTCTATCCGACCTAGGTGATTTGCTTCAACTGGTTTCTTCTAAGCATCAGTTGCTTCTTACAATAGTATGCTAAATTATCTTCTAATATTTAACAAACCAACAGTCCCTCATGTTCCTAAATTTATTTGTACTGTACTGTACTATAGAAACATGAACAGAACACTCTACCTGAATTTATAATAACTATTTGTTTCAAACATTACTCCTAGCAACTAGTGATTTCTTTTGATCATTAGTTTGATTGGAATTTAACCCAATCATGGTTTGGGGCTTTACAGAGAAATTTAAAGTAGCAGCACTGCTTGGTAACTGTGTGGTAACAAGCTCACCTTTTCTATAGACTTGAGGAATTGTAAAACACCGCCTGTGAGAACATGTTCAATGTATGAATACATGAATACCACTTTCTGTATGGGTAATAGAAAAATCTGATCAAGGAAGGATTGTAGTAGCTTCTCTTTCCTGCAGAAAAAATCCCATTTGGTCAGTTGTATGAGATAGCATGGCACCCAATTTAACCTCGCAGCTTGCGAGCATGCACATTTATTTGACAAGAAAATGCTAAGAGCAAACTGAATGTACAGCTTGCTAAACAGTCAATAAATCTTCCTTCCCCGGTCAGGAAACAGGAGAGCTATTTTTAAATCTGGCTTTCCTGTACACATTGAAATAGAATGATTTTTCTTGTGCTAGATAGACCATGACAAAACTTTCACATTAAATAATGAGCTCTTACTGTTGCTCTGAATTAAACGGGCAGGATTGGACAGAAACTATTCTTTCTCCAAAAAAGACTGGCTCCAATAATTTCTCCAGGCACTGACCTCTGCAAAGATTTGATCATCCAGGGAGGAAGAGGAGCAAAGCAATCTGAATGATGGGGAGAGAAGCTCGCCAGTAGCTGTCTGAGAGGTCTTCCATTGAATTTCACGTAGTTGGGGATGAGGAAAATTACAGATAAGATCTCCTAATTTGTATGAAACTCATTTTGATGCAAGAGTCTTTTGCAACCGTAACTGTTAAACAGTTTGGATTATCTGGCTGGAGGCTCTTTGTGCTGAAGGCAAGAGGTCTTCATTGCAGTTGTTAAGGAGAAGTAGTTGCAATGTGAATCCACGTCAGCCTGTAGCCTTCAGCTACCTGCAGCGCATCTTTCCCCGTGGCCCTGGTTTGTGCAAAGATAGAGCCAACACTTGCTCAGGCATGGAATATGGGATGTAGCAACTTTTAATTTGTATTGTTGTACTATAGTGTCTCAGCACTTAATGTTTATTTTAGCTTCTCAGTGTGCTGGGAAGTAGTGCTCTTCATTGTTAAAAATAAGCAGAGAAGTTTATGTAGTCTAATCTCTCCCAGACGTGTGAGGGAGCTATAATTTAAATTTATTGGTCTTAACAGTTGCAGGTGATTCTGTGTTCAAAACGTGCCAGATTCAAGTCTTGGCATATGCTCCTGCCGCAAACATTTCTTTTATTTCTTAGCTTTCTGTAGGTGCCTGTCGATACCTGTTGTATTACTTCTGTGTATTTCTGCTGCACACTCGCAAGAGGACTGAGGCTGTATTTTATTCATGGCTGACATTCTTGTTTTTAACCAGAAGTGGAGAACACTAAGGGAATCTTGAGTTTGTATACCAGAGCATGAGGCCTCCTTGGCTAGGCTGCTGGATAGATGAAAACAGAAATGAGATGCATAACCTAACTAGCTGAATTGATAGCCTGCCTCTTTCATGAGCTTGTGTTTATTTTGAGCTGATTTGGAACTGTTTGGAAAATCATCTTGTAACTTCACAGATACTATTTTCATAGGCAACTATATTGCCTATTTGCCTATCTCTGAAGGTATTTCTGCTAATGTTTTAGAACATTTTTCACTTTGTTTTAATTAAGTATTTAAAGATGTGGCTTGAAGGAAAATAATGTTGGAAAAAACCAGCTAAGTTACAGTAAGCCATTCACATAGCTGGATATGTGCTGGCTCAATTTAGTTAAGTGTCTGTATATTCACGAAAGATCTAAAGATCGTACTACACCAATATATTGATTTTTACTTCTTACCTATCCTGAAACAATAATGGTGATTTTTTTTTTTTTTTAAGTCGTTCTTTAAGGCTTTGCATAAGTCTTGAGGCTGAGGGGAGGGAACATTTTATAAGTCAATCACAGTTGCTATTTCTTTCTACCTGGGATCTTGAATTTCATTTGCGCTTTAACTCAGTGTCTCTTTCCAAAAGGATTCATTAGAACGTATCTCCAAATTATTGCACTGGGCATAAAGAAAAGGTCTGTTGAAAAGCAGCAGCAAATACATGTCCAAATAAGAATGTCTGGAGTCATCTGAATCTGTCTTTCTCTTGTGAAAAGGCCCTTCTTGTTTAAGTCTTAACAGATTCAGGTGTTGACTTCTGATCTGGACAACTTTTGTCTGTTGCTTACAGCCAGTGAGACAACATAGGTGTGAATGCTGCTTTCACTGCTTGCTCATTAACTTTTCTTTGAGTCAAGGGTGAGAATTTGTAAGAGAAGCAAGAAAACAAAATCTAATTATTGTGTAAATTACTTGGTTTTCTGTAATTTCATTTTTGGGGGGGGGAAGAGTTTCTGTTTGAATAGAATCTAATTGATTAGTGCACATAAGGAAAGATAAAATTTTGAAATTTAATTGTAGCTAACCAAATCACCATCACTTTGGGGTTTGTTCATTTTTCTAGGTCAATCAGAATGTGGAGATCCAAAGGGGCCGTCTGCGAGATGATATTAAGGAATATAAATTCCGAGAAGCACGTTTGCTGCAAGACTACACTGAGCTTGAAGAGGAAAACATCTGTCTCCAGAAACAAGTGTCTGTCCTGAAGCAAAATCAGGCAAGTTTTTCAAAATAGTGAGCATTGCTTTGGTAGCACCAGTTAATTCCTGTGTCACCGCATGGTTCTGTCTCGTTTGAACAGCAAACCACTTCTTTTCTATGTTTGTACTGCTTTTGAGACTATAAGCTCTATCTTTTAGTACCAAGAGTTGTCCCAAAATGTTTAAGTCCTTTCTGACTCTGTTTATACACAGTCATAAGACTTTATTGCTTCTATTTGGACATCCAAGTCCTTCCATGCCTTCTCTCTCTTTGATGGAAGTGAAGTCTCTACCAGTCTGCTTTGTTACTTGGTTTAGTCTTTTTGCTACACTAGTTTTTTGATGTCTCTTTGCAATACTCTCCATCCATCCATCCTCTTCTGTAGTATCTGTAACTGGGTGTATTTCTGAACATATGTTTTTATTGCTACATAGTGCTTACATTATCTCTCCAGTTCTGTACTCCTCCTCTCTTCTAGCTGCTTTCACTAAACATGGACTACTGTTACGCTTGCTCTATACTGTCAGACCTGTGTGTGACTGCTTGTCTGAAAAGTCTCATTTAATTGCACAGTTCCAGCTATTTTCAGAATTTTAGAAAACTACATTTTTGGAACAACTTAAGAATTTCCCTGAGTTATCATTTGTGGAGGTAATTAGATTAGATGTGGTCTTTGGCACGGTTCACTTATCTTCACCCATCAAGTGGGGACTGGCTATTTTTATTCTTCAGCTACCTGTCAGTCTCATTGTGTAAATAAAACTCAAGGTTGAATTGAGAAAATGGTATAATATTCCTGAAATAAAAGCTCTTGAAGAAGACAGTAGTGTTAATTCCATCTGTTGTAGTGAGCACATAGCAAAAGCTGTTAGGATTTGCTTCAGATCTCCTTCAGTGTTCTGAATGAAAGCAAGCGAGATATTTGGGATATTGAATGTATTTCATTTATCTCCAGGTGAAACTCCATGTCAGGGTTTATCACTTTGGCCCCACTGATGTGCCCAAAACGGGGTTCCAGGTTGGACCTGTTCTCACCTGAATGTATTTGGTCTCATTACACTGTTTTGGGTGCCCTGACATCATGCGGTAGGGATGAAGGGGCTATTACGCTCTAGATGCGGACTGGAAGATACAGTGATCTGGTAAAATCGAACCTAATGTAGTTGGTTACTTTTGGTTTTTACCTTTTTTTGTCTTTTTTGTCTCATTCGTTGTATTCAGAGGAGCAAATGCAAGTTCCCAGCTGCATATTCACATTCTAAAATAATGATGTTCAAGAATGCTGTCATTCTAAGCTGAGCCAAGTTTAACCTCAGATGCTATCTTGTCAGTTGCTAGTAATTATTGACTACTGTGTTTGTATTCTGGAACCTTTGAAAATAGGCTGCAATCTTAAATATTTGAGCTCAGTGGACATACATAGAACCAAGAGCTAATTCTTTTCATAGCAATGGATTATTCCATTTTCTACCTTGTCCTATCCTATTTGATGAATTTTATTAAGCTTTAATTATCCCACTGTCATAACTAGAAGAAGCCATCAAATTTTCCCAGGCTTAACTTGCAAAACTGAGTTAACATGATTGGTTCCTGGTTTTTAAATCAGGTGTCGTTCAGCACTACCAGATTTGGTGTATGTGGGCATCTAAAATTCCTTTAGCAGTTGGCAAAAATCAATAGTGCAATATATCACATGGTATGTTTTCCTTTCTTTCAAGGTAAGGAAAAGGTATTCTTTAGGCTTTTTTTTTCCCTCAAGGGATTCAAGATTTTACACTAATGGTTGATGTTCATAATTTCAGTGCAAGAGAGGTTTCAAAAAAATGCAATTTTACAGGTAAAAACTTATAGCATGCCATCAAATTTCATCTAGCAGCACTATAAGTCTGAAGTGTAGAGTCTGAATTGTAGCGCTCTCAAGATGTGCTGAAATGATGATGACAGAAATGATAAAACAGTTTTAAGCCCAGTGGCATATTCTAACAGCAGTGCAGCAGAGTGTCAGAAGCATAGCTTTGCCATGCTGGGTTTTGGAAATGTAAAGCTTGAATTTATGAGAAGGTTGGCCAGGGAATTTGTTAATCAAACAGAGAAAGAGTTTGCATAATGTGCTAGAAGAGCCTGTTTTGTGATGCCTCTGTATCACACACTGTATCTCCCACCTGTCGTAATTAAGCTGGAGTAGATCAGCTCATTTGACAGTTTGCTTACACATTTTATTCCGTGGTCTCTGTGAAGGTAAATTATGTAAGCAGTGTTTACAGTCATAGTGCCAAAAATAGACTCCGGAACTGAAAAAATTGTTCTATTCTCACCATATTTAGTGAAATTAAACATTCAAAAGTAAAATCACTTGGTGCCTTGCGGGCAGAAATTTTCATTAGGGTTTTTTTCCCCCTCCATTTGTATATCTCCAGGTGGAGTTTGAAGGCCTGAAACATGAAATCAAAAGGCTCGAAGAGGAAACAGAATTTCTGAACAGCCAGCTAGAAGATGCCATACGGCTGAAGGAGATCTCTGAACGCCAGCTTGAGGAGGCCTTAGAGACGCTGAAGACAGAGCGGGAGCAGAAGAACAATCTTCGTAAGGAGCTCTCTCACTACATGAACATCAATGACTCCATGTACAACAGCCACCTGAACATCTCTTTGGATGGACTGAAGTTCAGTGATGAAGCCACAGAGCCCAATAATGATGAAATCATGAATGGATTTGAACAAAACTGCCTCAGCAAGCTCAGCAATGGCAAGAATAGCACATCAACGCCCAAGAAAAATGAAAGCTTCCCTCCAGCCCCAAGCCTGGTTTCAGATCTTCTGAGTGAATTAAACATTTCTGAAATCCAGAAGCTGAAACAACAGCTTGTACAGGTAAATGGGTTTCCTAAATGACTGTGTACTTCCAAATAGCTGCTAGAGTTTATTTGGGTTGTAATTTCAGTCTTTTCAATATCTCACGTGGCCACCATACAGTATGAACTGTATTTGTAATGGCTCTGATTGATTTAGAATTTGAGGACATTAAATGTTTGTCAGCGGAAAACCACAGCTTTTTTGCTTTTTTTGTTTTTTTTTTTTTGATGCAAAAAGCTAGCAGTCGTGTCCTATGTTTGGAGGAAAGTTGTAATGCATCTTCTGTGCAGTACATGCTGTGTCTACTTCATTATGTCACTAGCAAGAAAGGTAGTATTTTGTTCAAAAATTGATAGTTACTCCAGTCATCTTCATGAAAAGGAGTTTTGTACACCATAATTATTTTCTGTAATAAGTTCAAAGAACTTGAAGTTTTAATCAATACCAAGCATTTCTGTGCTACATTTGTGCTATTGGGAGGTTGGAGAGTTCAAAACAAGGTACATATTTGTGTTGCCTAGAAATGTTTTAAAGCTATTTTGTCAAGCATTTTTAAAGTGTTCTATAAGGAAAAGCCTTTGTGGAAAAAATTGCTGGATTTTTTCAAAATGAGAACTCTCAGAGGAGAAACTTTAAAAGTTTCAGTATTTCTGAGCCTTTCATGAAGCTCCAAGCTTCCACCATAGACTAGCTGCATGTTTTCTAATATTTACTTGATAATATGCAAGGTAACAGTAAACTTCAGCTTATCTTCAGCTGAAAGGATGTTTTCACAATGAGACCATCAGCTATGGAAGAAATGTGTAAAAATGTGCATTTTGAAGCGGAAATGAGAAAGAATTGGCAAAGAACACTGTGCTTGAAATAGTTTTAGAATAAATTAAATAGCCTTTTCCATAATGTGCAAGTGATTGGATTTCTGTAACCGTATGGACCTTGACTAAGTTGCTGTCTCTTACAATAAAACCATTTAAGTGATACAGTTCCCTTCACGTAGATGTCTGCGTTCATGCATTTCAGATGGAAAGAGAAAAGGTGAACTTGTTAACAACGCTACAGGAATCTCAGAAGCAGCTGGAAAATACACGAGGGGCCCTCTCAGAGCAACATGAGAAAGTTGGTAGACTCACAGAAAACCTGAACGCAATGAAGAAGCTCCAAGTCAGCAAGGAACGTCAGTCTGCCCTTGACAATGAGAAGGACCGAGACAGCCATGAAGATGGAGACTATTATGAAGTTGACATCAACGGGCCAGAGATCCTGGAGTGCAAGTACAAAGTGGCTGTGGCAGAGATTACTGACCTAAAAGAAGAGCTTAAAAATCTTAAGGCCAAATACAAAGAATGTGAGTCTAAGTATGAGGAAGAGAAGAGCAGATATGAGACTGAAAGCCAAGCTCTCACTGAGAAGATAACCTCACTAGAAAAATCCAGTAGGCATGATAGAGAACAGGTGGCCAGACTGGAGAAGGAGCTGAAGAAAGTCAGTGATGTTGCTGGAGAAACACAGGGCAGCCTCAGTGTGGCCCAAGATGAACTAGTCACTTTCAGTGAAGAACTGGCCAATTTATACCACCACGTCTGCATGTGCAACAATGAAACTCCAAACAGAGTGATGCTGGATTACTACAAGGAAGGTAAAGGCGGACGCACTAGTCCAGAGATCAAGGGAAGAAGGTCTCCCATTCTTCTTTCTAAAGGGCTGTTAACTATAGAGCTAGGAAAGGCAGAGAACGGAAGCGGTGACAGCAGCCCATCTCCAGTGTCATCTCTGCCATCACCCGTGTCAGATCCTCGGAAGGAACCAATGAACATTTACAACTTGATCGCTATAATCCGGGATCAGATCAAACACCTGCAAGCTGCTGTGGACAGAACAACTGAGTTGTCCAGGCAGCGTGTTGCCACTCAAGAACTTGGGCCAGTGGTGGACAAAGACAAGGAAGCTCTCATGGAGGAAATCCTGAAGCTGAAGTCCTTGCTGAGCACCAAGAGAGAACAGATAGCAACTCTGAGAACTGTGCTGAAGGCCAACAAACAGGTAACCAGGTCTTACAGATGTGAAGGTTATAGTGTCAGGGAATTAGGTGATAAACACAAGAGAATTTATCTTTGAGGTCATACTGCCCTACCTTCAACTCAGTGGGGCTTTTGTTACTCATATTTGTTTGGTACAAGGCTGAGGCAGGCTGTTTCATTAGAGGCTGTTTAATTACAGCCTGTAAAGCTGAGCGCTGCAGCTTTAACTGACTTTTGCTTGTCACATACTCATGAGACTTTTTATTAAGCTTAAGGTAGCTTCAATCTACTGCCTGCCTGAATTATATCAGCTTATATTTAATGTAAGACACGTAAAATGAAGAGGTGAATCTTACTTTCTACTTGAAAGAATTCTAGTAGTTACCCTTAAGAGAGTTCTTAAATTATGTACTCTAATCTCTCAAATTTCAAAATAAAAGAAAGCCTTTCAAGATGAGGATGTGATAGAAGAACATTGTCAAAATAACAGGGGTGAAAGGTAAAATTAGTCTTCGGGGGTTGGGCTGTGCCATTTGATACATATTAGCAGTGTAGTAGATGAAAGTAACTGCCATTAAGACACCATGTGACATGCTTCATTCTCTCCTCTAAAGTAATGCAAATTGAAGTTGTCTTAAAAAAAAATAGTGTTGTTTAAGAAGTGTATACGTACTTTCAGTTTTCTTTTGCACATTTTAATAAAAGTGTCCCAAAATGTAAGTTAGGCACAATGCTCTAAGGGTTAGAGAACTGTGCAAGTGATGGATGAATGTGTTTAAATATAGAGTTACTAAATAGACTTTTTCTGTTCTTTGTGTTGAAGTATGTAAAGTTTAATTTCTTCTAGTAGTTGGAGATAGGTGTCACTAAGTGCATATTATGTAACCTCCTAGATGCTGCTGCATGGTTAATGGGAGTAGGAGACTCGTATGTCTGATCTGTTCCCAGTGTGCAAAAATGAAATTTTATTTAATCTGTGCAAGAAAAGTTGACGAGAAGTTTAACATTCCAGTGCAAAGTAAATGTTTCATTATGTGAATAGTGGTTAGAAATCTCTTAGCCAGCCACGTTGTGAAGAGTTTCATTAACTAGTACGTTTCTGTTCTTCTTGGTAAACAATAGACTGCAGAGGTAGCCCTTGCCAACTTAAAAAGCAAGTATGAAAATGAGAAAGCTATGGTTACGGAGACCATGATGAAGCTGCGAAATGAGCTGAAGGCTTTGAAAGAAGATGCTGCTACCTTCTCTTCCCTGAGAGCAATGTTTGCTACAAGGTAAAGAACATACGAACTCTGCAAAATGTCATTCCTTGCTTGTTTGGGGAAAGAGCTGAACATCCTGCCCACTTACCCATGCAGAGAGTGGTGGGGTGGGATGCCTTCTTCCAAGTTCATTGCTTACAGTGTTTGCCTGCAATACAATATGTTCCTATTGATGAGGAAAATGCCAGGGATATATGTTGCTACAAAGCAAGATGTATGTTGCTACAAAGCAAGAAGTTGTTGTGGCGGTATTTGTTTAATTTGGGTGCAATATCCCTGGTTCTTGAAGCCATTAACTCTGAGAAGAAGTGACATTTAACAATGCAAAATGAGCATTTATTACGCAATGAAGATGTGACTCTGCGTGACCTGTAATGATCCAGAAAAAAGTAAAGATGTTGCAAACATCATATTATTCTTAGGTTGTCCATCCTGCAGTTGGCATCTCTGTCATTTCATTTACCTGTCTGAGCTGATTTGGGTTGCCTATGGCTTTGGAACTTGCTTCTGCTTCTTTGTTGTGCTTTGTGGTGTTAACAGACAAAAAAATAGCTGCTGACATGTCACATGGTGTAGAAGTGATAAATGCTATTTTGATCTGCATGTTGCTTACTGCTGCCGTCATTGATTTCTTCTTTAAGTCTTACGTGTTTCTCTGGGGAACGTTGCGGCAACAACATCATGTTACAAAATCCAGATCTGCTTCACAGCTAGGGAATGTTGAGTTGGCTCCTGTGCAGAGATGATCCTGGAAAACAGGAAAAGAAAAAGCTTTATCTAAAAGTTGTCAGTCCCAGCTTGGTGGGATTCACAGGGACATCCCTGGCAATATACATTTGCCTGCGTATTCCATGCATTACATGAAGAAGATGGAGAAGAGAGACTGTAAAGGATGTTATTTAATGTAACCTAGACATTTGCTTTTAAGCTACTCCAAGGGGATGGGCGAGTCTGTATTTGCTGTGTGCTGCTTCGTTCTCTGCTGTCTCCGGATGCTTTTTAAAACAAAACAAAAGTAAACCAAGCCAAAACAGAAAAGGTTTTTGTTCCGTCATCTGCTAAGAAGTACCATAGTAAGGAATCGCGAGGGTGCTTATGAGGATTCCTGGAGGCTTTTCTGTAGGGTCTTTTGTGGGGGTGGTTCTGCAGCAGCTCTCACGTTCCTTGAGTAATCTTAGGCTTCCTGGTGATTCAGCCTTTCTCGGCAGTATCTGTGCATGTGGGTAAGCATGGGAAGGAGAAATGGATACCAAGGAATGCTAAAGGTTGAATTGTGGCAGCTCATTGTGCTAGAGAAAGGAATGCCCTGTACAGGCTGGATTTGTCCTACTTTCTTTCCTCTCTCTCTCCTTTTCTGGAGTGTAATTAATATGCAGAAATTGCAATCTCTTTGTTAGCTGTAGATCAGCTTGAAGCTGAGAGGAAAAACTGTTAAACTTTCAGTTATTTTTCCTAGATGCAGACAGCTAGCTGTCTAAATTACATGTAACTGCAGTATGTTTTCCCTACATGTTAATTTTCCTGCCCTAGTGTGAACGTGAGAGGGTGACTGTGAACTGGTTTGGAGAGGAAGAATTGTCAGAGAAATGCCAGAGGGATAATTCTCTCTCTGCCTTGGTGTATTATCTAGAGGTCAATCTTGTCCTTTTACTGGGAAGACAATGATGAAGATTCCTTGGCTTGGGGAAATTGGAGGCAGAACAGAAGTTTTTCTGAAAGCAACAGACTGAAGCTCTCACAGGGAGTTGTGGGTGATTAGAGGCAGAGTGAGCTCTGATCGGGGATGCACAGCAGGCTCCCCTGCCTAAATGAACAATTATAATTTCTGAATTTATGCTTTACTTAGTAACGCTAGTGAAAAAAATAAGGGGCCAAGAGCAAAGGAGGACTCAAAAAGCTGAGGATGGAGTGAGCGGAGACGTGGTCCACTGAGCCTTCCGTCTTGTGAGCGCTTGCATTCCTGACAGTTGCATGGCAGATAAGCAGCTGGGCCGTGTATTTTGCGTCTAGGCTGAGACAGTGGCAGTGGCACAGAGCATGAAGAATTGCTTCTTTCTTCCAGTGTGCCCAGTGTTTCAGATGCCACGATAGCTATCAAGACCTGTACTGCAGATAGGGTACTGTCACCCCTTCCTTCCCTGATCTCCGTCAGAGAGGATGAGGAGCTTGGTGCGTTCCTCTGCCAGTGGGTCTTCCGTCTAAGTTTCCGTTTCAGGGAAGGGAGGCTTGGAGAGGGTGTTCCTAGGTGCTTTGGTGAAGACAACCTCAAAAACTGTTTTGGGGTCTGATTTTTAGGTGTGTTTCAAGTATCAGAAGTATGCAACAGCCCAATTTGTCTTCACCGTTGCAAACAACCTGCTAATGGAGCACCTCTTAACAGCCTACAGTAAGTCTCCTCTGGCCGAGAGGTTTGTATCAGCAGAGACTAATGACAAGTGGTGGGGCCTTTACCCTACCGTGTTTGTTTCAGTGTTGTGTTCGAGTGTGGGATGAAGCAGGCTGCTGCACACAGATCTGTATTTTCCACTGGAAACCACCCTTTTTGTAGGATGCAAGAGAGCTGTAACAATACATGAGAGTTGAAGGCTGGGCATGAATATAGTAACTGACCTAATTTCCTTTTTAAAGTAGGTTAATCCCACTAATTTGACAATACTACCAGCTATTTTTAATAAGTAATTAAAATACAATAAGACCTCAGCCTAGAGACAAAGGAAGGCTTGCAAAACACAGATTAACAGCTTCTAGCACTGAGGGACTGCTGCAGCACTGTACGCCTAAAATTAAGCTGTCATACAAAGGAATAAATCAAGATACGCGTAATGTGCTATAGACGTACGTGCAATAGCTGTCCTGTTAAAGTCCAGATTTTCTTAATTAACACACATATCCCTGTTGTATGTACAAACAGGCTGAAAGCACTGGAAGCCAGATTAAAATCTGCTCTGTAGAGCTGAAAATGGAATTTATCTGCTTAGTTAGACTGTAATAGCTATTTATGTATCACTGTATTACAATCAAATGTTTTGATGTTTCATTAGTAAACTCTCTTTTCACCAGAAAAAAAAGACACAATCCCTTCTCCATTTAAAATCCGAAGAGAAGCTGAACATCTTTTTTGTTTTACTTTGTCAAGCAGGTTTGCACTTGCTAACAGGCAGCTTGGGTGCTGCAAAATGTAAATAAACAAGGCCTGACGGTGATGCAGCACATGTTCATTAGGGTGCAGCCTTCAACTTTATTACAAGATATGAAGTGGTACTTCTTTCTCTTTATGGATACCATCTGGCTTCTGTAGTTCACCTGCTATCTGGAGCAGCTGTTCGAAAGAGTATTTCCCAAATCTTTCTCAAAATTCATCATACAAAATGTGCTACTGTGGTTACTGTTTTGAGGGGGTTATGAATGTATTTACTTAGGAATTTAAAACAGAATAGCTTGTATTTATATGATGAGATTGAACGTTGTAAAGAAAGCGGTCACTTTTGCAGTACGCTTGCAACATTGAACTACATTAATATCTGGCATGGTTATGTTCTGTATTTTAAAGAATAAATCCTTGCAAATTGGCAAAAGAAAATATGGCTTCACACAAACCACTCATGTTAGAATTTTTATCTTGGGCAGTACCAACTAATAACTAGTTTGTTTTCAAATAAAATCTTCAATGGAAATTTCCAAAAGGCAGAATAGGTCTTTAAAATGCAGTGTTTACTCTCAGAGTTTGAACTGTCTCCGAGTTTTAACTGCATCTCTATTACAAAAAAGTATAAAGAGCACATATTTGCAGTTAAGTCATTTCACTCAGGTCTTTGTTCAAGTATATATGACTCAAGGGGCTACTTTCAAAGTGTTTGTTGAGTATTTATTGAGTTTAATGTGACCAACGCCCTATGTTAACAGCACCAAGTAAAGAAAGAGTGGAGTGCGAACAGGAGTTCCCAGACTAGCGGTAGGTACCGCTGGTGGTATTCAGGTCACTTCAAAGTGGTGCACGGGGAGCACAGAGCCAGGAATTGCTGCTGCGTTTTCCTGGCAAAAATATTTAACCTCCAAAAATATCTTATGGTAGGCTTAAATTTTTTTTTTAACTCTCATTTAGTAGGTTAAGAAAATGGAAAGGATTTTTTTTTTTTTTAATACAGAAAAATAGAAATCCCTACTTAAGTGTGAGGAGGAGGGGATTAGTAGCAAATTTGAGATAAATGAATTCATCTTCCTCCAAAATATTGCCAGAAGAAAGACTGATTCCTTTCTTTGCTAGACAAAGAGCTTCTAAGTGCTTTGAGGGAACTTGAAGTGAGTATGTCCTGTTTTCTAATGATCTGGGGTGGGAGTGAAGCACGTTTCCTTGTCTTGTAGGTCAAGATATGTTTCTAGATTGCTTATAAGCAATTTGTCATTCAAACTTGCAAGCACATTAGAGCTCAGGTTTCTTAAAACTGATTACTGGGGAAGAAAATACTGTATCAAAACAGATGAGAAAAATCCAACTTGGAATTTAAGCCTGAGGCTTGTTCAGCTTAACTTTTCAGTAAGAAAGGAGGGAGTAAGACGGCTGTTCTGCTGCTTGTTTGGAGAACACCTCTGAATCTGCAATTCCCACAGTGCACTGCAAGTGATAATGAAAGCACAGGTACACAGATTCATCAACTAGCAATTCAGGTTAAAGTCCTTAAAGGATGGTTAGATGAAGAGCAGGAGGCCAGTATGGCCATCACTTCACAGCCCAGAAAAGAATGCACTGAGAAAAGCTTGTCATGGATTGGACAAGAAGAGAGGTTAAACGCAATTCTGCTTTTTAAAAAGCAAAGGTTATTTTATTTTGTTATCTAGTCTTTCCCTTGAGTTTGATTTGCTAGAATTTGAGTAAGCATCCTTCCAAAAAATTCTACTAAATATAGAAAATGTCAGAAACCATACATAATGAAAGTACAACATGGTTTTTCACCTTTCCCTTCCCTGTGTTATTTTTCTGCTGTTTTTCTGTCTTTTGATATAGCCTGCAAGTTTCTTGTCTCTTTGACTTGCATGTTAAGTACTAAGTGCACTCATGGGAGGACACCATAATCTCTCCTCTCTAGAAGTACCTCCTGTGTGACAGGTTACAGCCAAACTCCTGCAGTGGACGGAGTAAAGCAGGCTCAAAACAGCCAAGGTGGCTCCTTGCCGGCTTATTTGCTCAGGGCCAGGCAACAAAACCAAACAATTCTATGAAGTTGCATTTGTCCTAATAAACTCTGACAGACTTAAACTGGCTCTGAGAAGAGACTTAGGATACATCTTCGCTCCTCTATTAAAGACACAGGTTTCTCAGCTTTGCTGCTCATCTATTTTTGGTTTCTTTTCCAGAGCCTGAGAACAAGCAAGGATAATAAGAGAACAGACATTTCTCATCCCTCTAAAATAAAGATAGAACAGTAATTAAGAAATCTAGCAGAAGCAGAAAGCTTTGAAAAGCAGAGAACAAATATTCCTAGATGTAAATAATGTCTATCCCCATGTTCCAGTGTTTCATAAACTGTAAATAAAGGGAGAGACAAACTCTGCAGCAAGTCAGCAAGGGGACAAGTGGCAAGTGTTAGAACATACTGGAAAGACTGACGGCATGTAACATGAGATTAAACAAGATAGTGCTTGTGATAAAGAAACAAAACCATGATTACACACAGGAAACTAGCAGCTAGCTGTTGTTCATTAATGGAGAAAAGGTGTTTCAAATGAATACATACATCAGTTCAGAATCATCCAAGCTCTGTCAGTTTTCCAAAGCATTTGGGAAAATATTCTTGTGTTCATGGACATCAAAGGCCTGCAGAATATAAAGGAGTTTAAATTCATGCAGAGAACAGTGCAGTCCTTACTGGATTGAGAATTATAGCTAAAGGCTTTTCATACTGGACTCCACACAGTAGAAGTATTCAACTTCTCTAAAAATATCCCATAGGATAAATGCTCAGAGGAGCCAGACACAGAAAATGTGACTTTGAAAATTTCCAGGATGGGATTCCCAGACGGGAGTAACAGCATTTGCCTCCTATTCCTGGTGCTAGATCTAGAGGTGATGAATGTTGTCTGGAGAGAAAAACGTCTGGGCTGCCAGCACCCACGTGAGAGTAAGGAGACGTCCAGGCAGGACAAAGGCATTTGACTGTCTTATAGATATGCTACAAAGAGACGTGAGTGATGTCTTGCACGTAGTCATGTTTATAACACTGATGTGCCTGCTCTGGACTTCTGGCGATTGCAATGACTACTACAAGTAATGCTGGGTGTGTTGAGACTCAGCCTTGGTGAAGGTGCCCCTTGTAGATAGACCCTGGACCTGGGTTGCAACAATGAGTTCGCACTCTTCTCCCAGACATTTTTTGAATTAGCTGTGTCCACACCACTAATTCCTATGTGCCTTGGTGCTTTGTTCGAATGCCTGCTGTTAAGGAAAGTAAAACACAGGAGGTGTTCCTGTGATATAACAGTACTGCCGTAGAAATATTCAGAGTAAAGATAATGCCAGCTCTTGTTATGTAGCTTGTCTGCCCTTTTGTTTTTAATCAAAATGGAAAGTGAGTTACTTTAAAATACCTTATGTAAGAGACTACTGCAGCAGCAATTATTTGTATCCATAGTCTTTTAAACAGGCAAGTCTTTGTTTCATTTGGCAATTAATAGGAAGTGTCAGTGCTCATAGTCTGTAAAAAAAACAAAGCATGTGCACAGGTTCGGTGGTATAGGGTAGAGAGGGATGGAGAGTTCAGGATTCGATCCTCCTCCCCTTGCTACCCCTTTCAGTGAAGATCTGGGAAAAATGTCCTGCCTGTGCGATAGTAATTTTTAAAAAATTACTTCTAATCTAGTGGCATAGGATTATTAATTTCAACCTTTAAATATAAAAAAGAAAGGAGTTTTCTTTTGAATTCTAGGAGGAGGGAATTTGCCGTAAAAGTTTATGATCTCTCCTTGAGGGTTTTTATCGGTGGAAATCTAGAAGAGCTGTAGTGTCCAGCAACGTGGGTCTGATTGTTCCCTCTCAGTGCAGGAGATAATTCTTCCCATATGTTTCAAACTACAAGAGAGATTTGTGATCTGATTACTTTCTTTAATAGCTCTTACTAATGGACGTTGATTACACATGGCTGATTGTAAACATTCTGGAAGACTATAGCTGGTTATAAACTATTCTCTGTTCTTAATGAAAATCACAATGATTTATACAAATAAAGGCCACAGCATTTATTCCTTTCAAATATACTCAGATGATTTTCAGTGCAAGGTATTGAGGAAGTAATTACAAATTAGCAATTGGCTAAGGTTTCCCTAGATATTCCCTTGAACTTGCTTATTTATAATCCTGAACTGCCTAAATCTGGGGTGTTCTTTCTTCTGCCTTCTTCAGGATTTGTGCTTTATTTTGTTCTTCAGGGATGCTTGAAGAACACATTACTGGAGTTTGGATCTGCACAAACTGTGCAAACCAAGGCAAGAGATGGGCTTCTAAATGGGCTTCTAAAAATGTCTAAAAGATGCTGACCTAGCAGAGGGCCTTGGTCCTGCAGTCAGGTCTGTGTGAGTTCTGGTGCAGCTGCACTTGGACTTATGCACGTGGCAGACTTGCCTGCATGTGTGGGGCGAAGCTTTTTAATACTTCTGCTTCAGCAACTTTTTTAAAAACAAATGTGTTTGGTTTTATGGATATGCAAAACTCTATCCAGTGTGAGTTCCTTCAGAAGAGACCAGCTCAGGCAGACTGGGTGAGATAATAGTTATGATCTAGTTTCTGAAGGCATGCCTGTTTTCTGCTGTCAATCCCTAGTAACAGCCTTTTGTGTTCTTCCACTTAAAAATCCAAATTGTGTATAGACTGAGTCTAAATCTTACCCTCGGTGCTGAGGAGCACAGCTCTGTGGTACATCGTGGGGCTCATCTGCCTTTGCCACACAATCAGAGTGGAAGGCCACCTTATGAAAGGAGATTCAGTAGCTTTATTGCTGCCATAATCTTCTTCCCTGTGTTCCTCCTTTGATCATACAAAACTGTCGCTTCCTCCGCAGATGAGCTGGTTTCCACCAGGGGTTGGGGTAAGGGGGAGATGGGGGGAATGTGTTAAAATTCAGTCTTTAATATTAATTTCTAATACAAAGATTCAGTTTGAAATAGCAGGTGGCTAATATCCCTTGTAGCTGAATGCAGTCAATGCTCATTTACATGTCATTTTAACTGCTTCTCTGCTAATATGTTTCCTAGTTTTTAATGAAGCCAAAAAATAGTGATTTTAATCCTCCATGTTCTAATTTCTTATGTAGGTTGACAATTTAATCTCTCGAGGTAGAAGTTGAAGCAGTTGATGCTTCTCCCAAAAGGCCTCCTTCAGTCACATCTGTCTTGCTTTCTTGGAAGTTGTCATATGGTCCTCATATTGATCGCAGAGGAGGGGGAAAAAGTATAGTTATACCCAGCTGCATACGGTTACATCACTTTTTTTTCCAGAACAGATCTTGATTCAGTAGTGAATTAGCTATAAATGTTATTAAATATAGTACATGCTAAAGCTTAAATAAAATGGTATGTAGAAATAAGGCACAACTGGCATTTGTGGGAAGTAGTGGTGTGCAGCTTTTGAAAATGAGACAACCCATTGTTATGTTTTTCAATAATTTGGCTTCAGATAGTGTCTTAGAGGATTTAGGTTTTATTTCTTATCATTATATTTAACATTCAGGATATTTATTTCCTCTGTGTAGATGTTTGGTTTAGCTGGTGTTGTTTTTAAAAATGTAGTTAATGTTTCCTTAAGCTCCTTTTTTTGCTGTTAATTACCAGTTCTAAGAAAATAGGCAACATCAAAGCCACCTGTTCACTATCCACTTAAAACTGTGAATGTGTAAATGTACAACAGGCTTATGCTGATTTCATATTCTTCTTTAAAGTATGAAAGCTCAATTATTTTCTTTCAAAGGTGCTTTTAAAACAAAGACATTTTCTATTCTGACCTTCTAATGATTTTTGCATCGAATATACAGCTGGGAAGTAGCTCAGCACATGGCAAAAGAAATTGTAAAAGGGAAGGATCTTTTATTGTTATATCTGCAAAGCAGTGAAAATGTAGATACACATACCACAGAAAAATGCTGCCATAGCTATTACAACTAGCTTTGCATTAAGCTAAAGTAGTGCTAGAGGCTGTGTCGTCTTATATGCTTAGGGAGGCTGACTTTTTTTTTTGTGAAAATTAAATTGGGACTCGGTGAACAGCAGGAAGGAAGGAAGGAAGTAGGGCAGATCCCAGTCCACCTGTGCACGCAACGTCTACATCCACTTCTAGGAAACTTTTCCATCCTCAGCTGTTCTGTTCAAGTGAACAATTGCTGAATTTTGCATAGTGTAGTGTTCCTCTGATCCTGGACAGCCATGCTCGCACCAGGAGGAGGTTTGGTTTTGAGGCTACATCATTTCATTTGACTTAAAGATCAGGAAAACAGTTTCAGGATGCATGACTCTGTGTAGCCATAGTGGTTAACGCTCCTGCCTCTCCCCAGTCCTCTCCTGTATATGAGAGAACAGTTATTTAGGTACAGTAAAACTGCAGCTGCGTGTACGCTACTGATAACACTTCCTTTTTGTTGGAAAGGAAGGAAAAACTCCCTGCATAGCATTTTGTGGGGGGGAAAAAGCTAATTTAGATATTTGAAATGTGAATGCCTTGTAATTTCTAAGGACAGCCGTTTGATGTTTTAAACCTTTGTGCTAACAGAAAGCTTGATGAGATAATGACTTGCTACAATAACCTTTTGGAGTCAAAATCATGGCTTTAATTATAGCTTGGCTCATGTGCAAACGACTTTAGTGCCTTCTAGACTCTGACAGGCATTTGTCCGTGTTACCCGTCAGCTATCAGGTTTGGCACAACTGACTGTGTTTGACCAAGAGGCGTTTGAGTAATACCAGAAACGTTTAGAGAGGAGGATTAAGGGACATTAGTAAGACCGTGTGGGAAGTCCCTACTCTGCTTTACTGCAATGGTTTTGTTTTCTTTTCATCATCTCTTTTGTTTCTAAATGGGGCGGGGGGGGGGGAATCTGCCACTCTTGCCTTGGCTGGCTTTGATTAGCACTTCTCTGGTGGCAGTCAAATGAGCAGACAGACTGCAGCGGTCTTGACACAGCTTCACTGAGCTGAAAATTTTGGGGCTGAATTAACTTCCTGTTCTGTACAAAGAAGGTGGATACATTTTGTTTCACAAGGAAGGAGCTGGGAAAGGAGGGAAAAAACCTCCCCATAATTTCACTTTGCCCAAATCTCTTGGCAGGATAATACTGAGAATTAAACAAGGGTCGTGGGGACAGGTCACTCCAGTGCCAGATCATATTTTGCTGAAGCAATCACGTTACATTCCTCAAGGAATTGTTAACACTTTCTGGACATTCCCCTGGTTTGCAGTAGTGGAGGTTTGAAGGAATCAGGTTTGAGGCGTGGGTAGAAAAGAAAGCAGAAAGGTAACTTGTGATGATATAACCAGGCTTGCGCTTTTCACCTCAAATGTCATAAGCGTGTTTGAAAACCAGAGGGAAACCCCATAGCCCTCAGGCCTCCCAGTAATCTTTATTCTGTGCCTTGCTCCCAGCCCCAGTGTAGAAAATAATCTCTGACAATCTGGAGCAACAGGGCACAGGGTTAGCAGTGGTGCTGCCAGCTGTTCGTTTCTGAGCCCTGCCCTCATTTTGGAGCTGGTGCCACCTTCCATAAGAGGGGAGGACTGTTATGCCCCCAAGATTTATTTTCATGTTTTCAGACTTCCTAGGGCCTTTTCCGTCTGTGTTCCTCTCTAGCGCTAATGGTAAATTGGATGAGATCTGGCCCTTGGCCTGCTTCCCCTCACTGAGGTGTATGGGTTGGTGTTGCCTTGTGAAGTCCATCTGGCTACGAAGAGAAAAGAGCAGGTGCTGGACTTCTGGCAAGTTTAAGGTTTTTTTTACAAAGAGAAACGCCCCACCACTGGGTTTCCGCTGTGCTCCACAGTGTGAGAAACCGTGGTGAACTCAAGAGCAGGATGCACAGAGATCTGAGTGGATGGATTCCCGCTCACATAGTGGCCTAAACCCAAAACCTTCTGGTATGCTAAGCTACATTGCAGCTGTAGCTCATGCAGGTTTTATATGAATAATTCTGGGTTATTGTTTTATCTCCATATATATTCAAAAATAAATTCTATTTTTTCCTTTCCCTTTTTCTTTTCCCAAGCAAATATAATGAGGAATATAGGCCTAATCCTGCTATTTGAACTCAGGGTGAGCAGAATTTGGGACTTGATAGTATAAGCACAGCTGATGAATCTGCATGTGAATGCAGTTTTGTTCTGCGGTGGCTTTTTTTCCAGCTGCTTTATATTACTCAATGATGATAAATGTCCCTTAAAGTCAGGGGCTTTTCCATTCTGATGTTAAAAGGAACTTCTCTACTGATATTTTTGCTTTTATGAAAAGCTGTATGTTACAGATGTGACCGTTGTAAATTCCAGTGAATATTTATTTCTCTACCCATACGCATAATCGGTCGTCTTTGTGCAGGCAATATGCATCTACATGTAAAGATGTTAATTTTTTAAATTGTTCATGATGCGCTGTGCAAGTTGAGTAGCTTCCAAGCTCAGTGAAGATGACTGTAGGTGAAACAGCTTGCAGGCATTCATACAGCTTCCCCTGCAGGGTTCCCAGTAACACTCAGTTCCTTTGTTTAATTGTTTCAAAATCAATTTTGATGGTGAAAACAATTATATAAAGGCCACTTGCTATAGAGAAAACAGTAATAAAACTATTTATCAAATTTTTACATCAGGAATCGGAGGAGGTTACAGTAGAATTATGAAAGATGCTTTTTTTTAGCAATGCTGTTCAGTCACCACTGGAAATTTGTTATTTGGACTCCATGTGTAAAGTAACAAACTATGAAGTTCAGGTGCTCGTCAAATGGTATTAATAGCCATTTTAGTAATGGTCATTTTACAGCACTCCTGCTGTTCCCCTCAGGCTCCCTTTCTAGCCTAGAGCCTAGAACCATTTGGTCTCTGTGTAAGCAGAGACAGAAGTAGCCTGACTGCATTGTGTCTGCTCACTACGGAAGGACATCTTACTAATCTTTAGACATGAGTACTTCTATATCAGACTCCATACTTTCGTTATCTAAGGATGCTGTTAATTATACTACATCTTGAAAGGCGTGAATGTAAGTGCTGAGCGTGAGATTGTAAGAACCCCAGTGAAAAGTAATTGTGACGTTCTACAGGTTTGGTTGAAGTTCCTATTTAAAAGAGTGTGTATGCAAGCCACTGCAAAGCTATCACTCTGCTAACGTCGGCCGGACACAAGGATTCATGTTTTATAGATGGAAACAGGATTGCTAAAGATTGATATATTTCATTGCAGATGTGACGAATATGTCACACAGCTGGATGAAATGCAGCGGCAGCTTGCAGCAGCTGAGGATGAGAAGAAGACTCTGAACTCCTTGCTTCGGATGGCTATCCAGCAGAAACTGGCACTGACCCAGCGCCTGGAACATTTGGAGCTAGACCACGAGCAGTCCAAAAGGGTGCGCACAAAATCTGCTTCCAAAGCCAAGAGCAGTAACCCTACTGTAAGTCATATTCGGTCCTGTGGAGACAGGTCTGAAGGATCTGTCCTTAACAACCAGGTTTTTTGTAGTGAGAAATATAAAATCTATTGTGACTAGGACAGGTATGTAGAAGAATCATATTATGCATCGTATTTTATGCTGTAACTGTCAGCGTAAATCCCCACTATCTAATGTCGCAGTGAGTTGACTTGTACTAGTATGTTGTTGAACCAGGTAATACAAATTGTATTATGGTGGTCTTAACTGTAACTAATTCATAAATATGGGGATGCTATTAACAAGTTAATGGTGGAAGGGAATTAGCTTTTTCCACAATTAACATGTATGGGTTTTGCTGTTTATGGTAAGTGTTAAAAGAGTACACCTGATATAGTATATCTGGTGCTACTAACTGTAGTTTGTATAGCACAAATGTGATCCTTTCTCCAGGGTTGCAGCATACTTCAATAAATGCTTTCACGGGCAGAAACAAACAGAAAACCTTCCTTGTTATTGTGGCTTAAGAAGTGGTGAAAAGCAAATGTTAAAATGAGAGGTGTGTCTTGAAAATGCAGAGCATTTTGAAACTGGAACCAAAATTGATTTGCCTATTGTGGCAGATGTTAAGAACTTGCATATCACCACTGACCAAAGTCCTAAAGCTTTTATAGGCTATAAAAGCTAGAAAAAAAACGTGGTAGGGTACGTTATTTACACTCTGCTTCCCTCTCTTCAGAGGGTTAACCAGAAGAAACTTGCACATATATATTAAAAATATGCAATATTTACCCCATCTGATATAAAACTTAAAATTTTAAGAATTGGGATCCTACCTGGTAGACAGTTCCACTTTAAGAAGTTATGCTGTGGAAAAGTGTCATGTCCTGAAAGGATCTTCGTGCTCTCACGTTGCTCCTTGCAAGCGTAACACTTTGGAAAGAATCTGTTTTATATATTACTGTAGCCACACAACATATATGTGTAGAATTAATGTGACTATGGTCTAGTATTGTCAGTCACAAAACAGTTTTTTTCAGCTTTCAGTATTAATCTAAATAGGACAGTATGTCAGAGCTCTGATCTTTTTTTTTTAAATACACAAAAGATATTGCATTCCTTATGCAAGCACATGTTTCACAGGGCTCTACATTATAGGCACAGGAAATTGAACCAGATCATCCTGCTAATAATTATTTATGAAGTAGCTTAGTATGCATATTAATCTTTAAAAACAAATAAACCTTTGTCTGCTATTGAACTTTTAAGGGGCCTTTTTAGCCACTTAATTACAATATGTTTGATAATATAAAAGTGTACTTCATAATTGGTGCCTACATAAGAGAAAAAGATTGAAAATGTTGCTTCTAAAATTGTGGAAAATTTGTGGAGCACAAGGCACGCTTTTTTCTTTAAACCAGAGTTGTAAAGTGCCTAGCCTCAAACTTTATTTTAATGTAAAGCCCTGTTCATTTTGTAATCTTTCAAATAATTTTGTATGCCTATAGTATTACTAAAAGCAATGCGAGACTGCACAGTTGTCTGCTTGATAGTGGTGTTTTATAAAGCCATTCTAATATTCCTGGTGTGGTACTGCCTCATCTCACTACCATTTCTTATAGATGATCAGCAGCTTGCTTCCTGTGCATTGCCGCTCTGCCTATAAGTAGTCAGGAGATATCACAGTACTAATATAAGGTAATAAGGAGCACAGCTTGTTTTCCCCGTGACGGGAAACCACATGGGATTTTGGCTTCCCAGATATTAGGGGTGGCAGGGAAAAGACTTCTAAATTCATACAATGAGACTTTAAACAAATGGAATTGTAGAAACCTTGCTACAAAGCTGGGAAACATCAGAATGCCACAGTCCAATGCCAGAATTGCATTTACCAATATTGAGAGGAGGGAAAAAACCCCAAGTGATTTAAGTCTAATATGTTGCTTAAACATCACTGCTTAAGAAGTTTAAACAAATAGGAATTCTGGCTTAAGAAACTAGGCCCTGTGCGTCTATTATTACTTTTTTTAGAAAACACTGAATTCTCCTGAATTTGAGCTTTAATATTGCTAAATAGCAGGTTTGATATTTTAGAAGCAAGACATCTTTTAACAATTTTCAATCCTGCTTTTTTCTCTTCTTTGCTGCACAATCTTCCAAAAGGCCTTTATTCTTCTCATTCCTGCATTAAGTGTAATTTAAAAATACTTTGTAAAAGCAGGCATTTGAGTGCTAACTTTCTTTGCTCCAATAGAAACAGTTAAAATTTTGCTTCCACTATGGTAGGGAGCTTTAATACAGTTTTCACTGCTTCCATGTCTCTAATGGCAGTATTTTTGCAAAATACTATTGGCAAATTGGAGAAACTGATTGAATGCATTGTTAGTTTTTTCAAATTAACTGGAACTTTCTATAAAGATTTCAGTGCTACCAGACAGTGACTATTACTATCAGTCTTGGCTCACACTTTCAGTTCCCAGTATGAACAATTTTGCTATTACCCCAATAGTCTTACTAGTCATTTCCATCTTCATTCATTTCTGTGGATCTTTAAAAAACAGAGAAGCCAAGAAACCTGACTGCTGTTTGAACTTGTCAAGGTTATGGTTTAACTTCTTTTAGCACCTGTTATAAAAAGAAATGAGGCATGGTGGTAAGGTGACTTGATCCTGCTGTTTGTATTTTTAGATAATATTTCAGACTGAGTCTTGTAATTCTTGATTAACAATTTCTTGAAACGTACATTTGCTGTAAGTCTTTCATATCACTTTCAATGGGTTGGGATAAAGCATGGAAAATTTCTTAAGCCATCACCTACCTCTGCAAGCAGGCTCTTCTTCTGAATGATATTCTCTGCATTGGCCTGCATGATATACTGACCTGCATGTTTCTGGAGAACTTAAAGCTTCACTGAAAATGTTTCTTGCACGTTCACTGCTGTTAACTTGTGCTTGAACAGCAAAGCTTTATTCAGTACTTGTAAGAAACCTTCTTTCTGCAAAAGCTATTGCTTCCAGGTTAAACCCATAAAGCATTGTTTCATCAGCTTGGAAAGCATCTGCGAGCTAAAATGGCTGCTTCTACCCCAGCAAGCTAACAGACACCCTCAACCAACTAACCTGCTTTTGCAGCACGTTGTTTTAGGTTTTCAGTTCTTTAATTGAGAAATAAACACTGATTTTTTTTTTTTCTTTCTTCTAATGCTTTTTTATTTTTCCATTTTTCAGCTGTAGAGTAGTCCCTGGAGAAGGCCTTTCCAACAGTGCAACAGCATTTCTTAGCCTCTTTCATTATGGTTAAAAGTGGTAGCCCATTGCACAAAGAATGGAAACCACTGACCTGATCCTAACTTTTGAAAACACCTTTTCCTATATACTACCTGAAACTTTCCTTTTATGTCTGAAGCTATAAAACAAACAAGCTTTACCTATAAGTGCTGCTGCAGTAAGAAAACTTACAAGTGCTGAAGAAACCTACTTCAAATGTAATGATCACCATACTAGTTTATGATCTACTAGAAATGTTCGGATGGGGGAATTTCTTATTTCATTGCAGATGCTCATTTTTTATCTGATTGTTAAACCTGTGCACTTTTGATATTTTGATATTTTTCTTTAGCTTCTTTAATTCCTTATGTAGAAGAGTTTATATAAATGCAGTGGTTTGTGCTCATACTCTCTCCAATTTGGGCTTGTGATTTTTGAATTCTACATCAGCATGTGGCAGAGATTTTTGGGGGGCTCTAGATTGTGATTAGAAAAGAGTTTCAAGAAAAAACAGGAGCTCTGCTAAACTGTGTGCTGGCTTCAGCAGCTTTTTTTATTATTATAAAATGTTAAGCTTTATATGTTTAAATTACTGATTTTTTTTATTTTTTTTTTCCAACTGCCATGTTCATTAAGAAATCCAGGGTATTCAAATTCTGGGGTTTTTTTCATATTGTATTATTATTCTTAGGAATAGTTCAATGTAACAAGAAGAAAACTTGACTTTGCTCTGGTTAAAACAGTAATAGGCACTTGAAAAATATTAAATAAGTAGTATTACCTATAAATTCCAGAATTCCTGGGTTTTAGGAAGTTGAAGTATTATTGATTAACAGAATTTTATACAACTATACCAGTTAAATTCCAAATTGGAATTGTTTTGTTACTTTTTCATTTTATTGTGCCAAATTATGGTACATTTAGAAAGAAAAATTCTAAAGTTGTCAATGATAGGGTGTTATATATCAGCGCCTTTCTGTCGTTAATTATTGCCAGTAGTGCCTTTAATAATTTTAAGGGAGACTCTTAGAATAGCTTAGTCTAAGTCCTGTAACTTAGGAGAACATAATAGCTGTTTTGGAATTTAGTAAAGATGTGGAGCAATAAGTGCAAAGTGAACTCCCCTTTCGCACATTTTTAATGAGTAGTCTTACTATAGAGATTATATATTCAAGGAATTGTAAAAAATTCTGTTAGTCAATGATATTTCATCATGCAAATCCTTGCAAATTCAGGGGTATAGAAAAAAAAAAGCAAACCTAAACAAACCCGAATACTTTGGGAACCAAATGGACTCATGTTGAACAAATGAGCAAGATGTATTAACACATTTGTGGTAACAGTACAGAGGACGTATCAGGAATATTGATGTTATGTTAGCTTTGTATGGTGGTGGATGCAGTTAACCATAGTATTGTTTGCAAATGTGAACAAGAAAACATTGGTATCTTCTCTTGCATGTTGTATCTAATCATTGTAATTTCAGGAAACAGAAATGGAGAAGTGCATCAACAAGCTGTACCAGTCTCTACTGTTTGTTGAGGCTCACATGAATGATTAAATTGGTACTTGTTGGGGGGGAGCCTTCCCACTCCTCAAAAAAAGTACAAATTGAAATAATATTGACAGTGGGGAAAAGATTTCTGTTTGCTGGAAAAAAGCATTATTATTCCTAGATGTGGGGACTTATATTTCCATCTTCTGTTACAGTATTGATTCATAAGAAATATTGTTGCATTTAAAATTACTACATTTGTATGTGGGTATTTATTTGAAACGATGTCGAAGTACTGTATTATGTTTTATGTGCATTACCTTTTAGTGGTGGATTGGTCTCCATTTAACGTCATATGCATGTATTCTTGCCAAGTAACCTTTACACAGATCTGGAAAAAAAAAATGTTAAAGAGAAAATGTGGAAGCTTTTTAAAAGTATAACTGTGCGTTAATTGGATAACCTTAGGAGGCATAGAGGGCAAAACGTTACTTCCAAATTAATAAAAAAGCGTTTAATGTAGGAAAGCAATCTGCCTGCGTAAAGGTAGTCACATTGGCAGTATCAATAAAAGAGAAAAAGAATCGCGTTTTCTGCTTGTTGTTTTTGTGTTTTAAGAAGGCGCCATTTTAAGTAGTCTTCCTAATCTATTTTCAATGTGGGGCTAAATAAATATTAATTTTTATGTGAGAGAAACTGAAAACTAAAACTAAGTTTGCTGCAGAACTAGAAAATTAATTATTTGTGCTCATATTTGGGGAGCACCATCCTCTGCGCTGTTTCATGAGATTTTCCTGGATTAGTTTTAGCCTCGATCAGACCAGTTTAATCTGTTTCATCGAATAGCCGTGCAAACGGCTTTCCAGCACAGAAGAGGGGAGGGTAGGACTAATGCTTTTGGTGGCAGTGGTGACAAGTCTTCCTGAACTTAATTTCTCATATACTCTGCAAAATATGTTAAGATGAT
Source organism: Calonectris borealis (assembly GCF_964195595.1). Taxonomy (NCBI): domain Eukaryota; kingdom Metazoa; phylum Chordata; class Aves; order Procellariiformes; family Procellariidae; genus Calonectris; species Calonectris borealis. Next base: position 24,829,868 of record NC_134321.1, on the reverse strand, counting down.
GTTTATCTGGTAGAATTAGCAAACAAACTCACCAAAAAAACCCTGAAGGAGTATGCTCAAAGTCAGAGGGCGAGGCTAAGGTTTGCCCCATCAATACAAGGATATTCCTGGATTGATGAGTTGATATTGGTCCCTAGAAATGCTAAATATGGTTTTATACTACAGTTTAACAACTCTTATGTCCCCAGGTAGGATTCCTAGAACTATTCTGCTTATCGTTTATGTACCTGGAGAGCAGTATGACAATTTTTACTTAGGCATTGAAAATACTTGTTGAATTGTGTGCAGTAAACTAGCAGAGTATATTTGCTAGGACACTTGCCCTGATTGCATAGTTTTGCATTTGCTATAATGGGAGCTTTATCTGCAGGCTGATCGACGGGAGAAACGTTTTATAAATATAGATGCATGCAAATGCCAGAAGAACAAGAACAGACCTGTTGAAATAGTAAAGCAGTGTGATTCAAAAATGCTTTAGTAAGAAAATAAGAAAACAAGAGAAGGAGAATATTTCGCTTAAAAGCTTGTCAAGTGAATGGCTGTTAATTAAAACATCGATTTCTTTGACTCTTTTCTGTGTAGAAAAAATACAGTGCCTGGAGGGAATGTCGCCTATGCTGAATTGGGAGGGTGGGTCACCAGCTACATTCCAGACTGCAGATGTTGCTGTATTTAGTCTCCGGGAAAGGAATCTGCCAGCTAATATAACACTCCTGCTTGCCGTGGATTCAGTAATTCAGTAGCGATCATTTGCTTCTTGCAAGTAAGGCTTGAAGAGAAGCTACTAACTTCCCAGAGAAGGAACAGGGCAGATTTTCAGATGTACTTAGATGCCTAAAGATAAAGAAGAGCAGACCTGAAAGTCCCCACATACCTAGTTTTGTAGGATGAAGGCAAAGAAAATAGAGACATACGTGCTTTTTGGAGATCCCACTGGATAAGATGGTAAAATTCATCTCCCCAAATATTTACGGAAGTTACAGTTTCAAAAATATATTCACATTCCTGTGTTTTTTAAAGGCTGATGATGTAGATTGATTTACAGGACCAGGAAAAGGTATTTTTCCACCCAACGACTTAGCAAAAACAATTAAAAACTACAAAGATCACTTCTGTGAGCTCAAAAACAAGCAATGCAGCTAGTTAATATGATTATTTTGAGTATATGATTATTTTGAGTATTATATTGAATGTTTATATATGAAAGCTTCAAGCAAACATTCATTAGTGGTGGCTGGGAAAAACACTCATGTACAAACTACTCAAAAGATGACTTCATCCTATTCCTTTCTTTTCTTCCAAGAGAGTTACTGTTCTTTCTCAGTAAAGGAGGGGGGTTGCTGCTTCTCAGCGCAAAGGCAAATTTCCACAAGAAGGAGCCATCACAGCTGCAGAATGAACTTTTTTCCCTTGTATACTGACCATGGCATCTCCAAGGTAATCTGAGACCTCATCCTTGTATGCTGAATTCTGTATCAGCCAGCCTTACCTTACCCAACCCTGTGACTTTGGGACATACTGCTCTTAACTAAGTCATCAGGTTTGATAATTATCAATAGAAGTGCTTGTAAAATGTCTTCGATCCAGTAACTGTGTTTTTTAAAAAAAAAGAAAAAAGCCAACAAACGAATAAGCTGGATCTGGTTCTAGATAGTAGACTATTTCTGAAGTAAAGATAATATACCAAGTGGGAGCAGTGTAATGAAAGCTGATTTTTGTGATTATGCTGGAGAAAACCTGAGAGAAAGTTTAAAATTTACTTAAAACCTACTATATACTGATATGTAACTAGGACGATATAGGTAATCTACTACTTGCTGATTAAGGCAACATACATAAGCAAAGCTTGAGTTAGCTACATATAGATGAAGTGAGTTTAAGCTAGGCTCAAGTGAGTTACAAGTGTGCACACCCAGATTTCCATGAGCTTAGCAAGTAAGAGTCAAAGTTGGTTAACTAAGCTGAAAATGATTTTGTGGGCAGAACCCACAAATACTATGGATTTTTACTGAATCAAATACCGGGTTAGAACGACACTTTGCGAAGGCCAAAAATGTACCTGGCCCAGTTCTCTTTATGTTGCAAGAATTTTGAACAACTTTATATTTTTAAAATATCTCTGTGATTTTACTTTTAAAAATGTCAGCAGGTGGACATTCGAGTTGTGAATGTCCTGTGCTAAAATACTGTAACGTGCTTACAGGCAGGAGAAACTTTAAAACTGATGATATAGTGTATAGTTTTAAAGAGATCGTACGTATTAGAAGAGCAGAATTTTTAAAAATAAATTCCTACTAGCGCTTGCATAATTCATTATTCTCAATAACAGTATTTTTTGTCTTTTTTTGAAACTGATTGATTATTTCTACTTTTCAAACAGTAATGTGTTTGAGGAATTACAAATCTCCATATTTAGGTTTCAGGAGAGAAGGAAAAACAACTGTTCATTTTAGCATATGCTACTTTGTATTTCTTGACATTAAAAAGACAGTTTCTCCTTTATCTTCTCCTTGAAATCTTGCTCCCTGTTTTTTACACAGAAATTTTAGATTAAAACAGTCTCCAAGTATTCAGGTGCATGCTAACTCAAAGCTAAGGAAAACGCTCAATTTGGCAATTTCATAATCACAAACATGTTTCCCTTAATTTCTGGTGATGAGACTGTTGCTAACTAGGACAGTTTGTATCCTTATTCCAAATTATATTGAGTAAACATTCAGGCAGCTTCTACTAATCTCAAATGGTATTTATCTTATTTTCCTGTATGGCTTCTACCCTGGAATTCAAATTAAAGCAGCTCAAGGCTTTATCAAGGGATAAAGAGTAAAGTATTTGATCCAGCAGCAGAACATTAGCTTCCTGTTATCGCCAAATGGACAATGAGCCTTTATTAAGCCAATTACCAAAGTCTTAGATTCTGAGCATTAATATCTCTCCATTTAGAAGACCGACATCTCTGTCAGGAAGAAGACTCTTGAGCCTGTGCTACTGACAGCTTGGGGAAGAGGTTTTTAAAGTGTGATCCTACCTGGATCTAAAGAATAGTCTGAACTTGTGCCTTATTAGGATGGGGAAAGCATTAATTCTTTTTAGCTGGTAGTCATGATTATTTAGTAACAGCTCTCAAAAACAAGATTTGGTTTATAAAAGCAAGTTCCTTGGGTTTTGTCTTTCTCCATAGGGACAGAATTCCTAGCTATCGGCTATCGTCAGTATACGCTTGCTTTTCATGCTTAGGGTGACAAGATTTTTTTGGTTAGCGCAAATACTTGAGTCAAACAGCAGAAAGGTCGCGCGTGACCAGAACAGCCAACGCCCAGGAACCTGCTGGCAGAGAGTCACCTGCATGGTTTTAGGTGCAACTACTGCTAGTTAGTTTAGCACTGGTAGTGACTCACCACTGCAGCCTGACATGCCTGTGCTTCACATTTGTTGGCAAAAAGTTGGTGTTTACTCTTTCCTGACTCCAGATGCTTTAATCTGAATAAGAAATTGGATGACTGGGCAGATTCAGAATAGTGTGCAGTTCCGTCGGTGTATCTGAAGATGCTGTCATGTTGCAGAATGAAGCAGCTGCCCAACTGAGCCGAAGATGAAGTAGCACATCCGACCGTGCTCGAAGAGCTGGGTCAAAAGAAAACTGACCACACAGTTTTGTCACCGCTGTTCAGTGTCAGACCAAGCTCCCTGTCTTCCATCTGTTCTCCCTGACAAGGTAGTCTTTGGCCTTCAGATCTCGTCAAGAACCTGCAGGTTCTTGTCCTGCTGTTGGGATTGTGCGAGCTGCTGAGCAGCCACTTTTGGTATTTGGTATTACTTTAGGAACCAGCTGGAACAAGAATGAATCCAATTTTCAGGTACCATGAAATTTGGTTTTTAGTTGCAGAAGCAAAGCCATCTTACTCTGCAAGACCTTCTGGCTGTTTTACACGGCGCTTCACTGTGGCTGGCACCTTCTGTTGCGCTGCTGGCAATTCATCAGAGATGGTGGCACCTTTTGGATGTCTCTGAATTGCACCTTCCTATAGGCTGCTAATGAAACTACATGCCTGACTTTGCATCGCTGATAGTGGTTTTTAGGGTTTGTGATTTTCTTAAGTTACCGCTTTTAGGTACAATCCTAGAATGGTAGGGAAAGAGAAAAAGGTTGCATCTTTGACTCTTACTTTTTTTCCTTTGTGCTATACGGATGAAAGCCTGGGTATTTTTTTTTTTCTTTATTAACGTAGGAATATATATATCTCTTTTCTGATTGAATGTTTACTTTTCTGATTGAATGTTTACTTTCTGTAAAAAAATACTTGCTAAAAGCTTGTTCAGACTTTAATTGGAACAGTGAGGGCATGGAATAGCTGAGAACACTTCTTCTAAGAGCTGTTATGCAGAGGCTAAAGCATCTTTCATTGACTCAGTAAATACGCAGTTAGGCTCCCGGTGATGTTCACAACCCCCCAAGTTACCAACAGTCCACAGCAGAACTGGAATTGCAGCCCAGAGAAGGGCTGAGAGCCAAAGATGATGTTTGTATTCTGCCTTTCTAATCTAGTTGCAGAAGTATGGTAACAATACATGCCTTTTTCTTCTCCCCTTTGTTTCTTACTACCCTTCGAGTCACTGTTATCATGAGCTTTCCTGATCCATTTTCTGACTTGGGTTAGACTCTTCATTCCCATCTGGAAGGCTCTTCCTGGAGGTGTAAAGTGAGACTGTGGCTTTTGCTGCTCCATCGTATCTACGGAGCTCAGGGCTCTCTTCAGAAACCTGACAGAACATCTGCTAGCAAAGGGGCAACAAATATATCTTCTTCCATCTACGTGTCTTTTGCAGGAGGCAAAATTGTCATCGCTGCCTCTCGCATTCCTCTGAAGGCCAGTTTTCACCAGTGTCCTGTTTCAGAAGGGATGTTACTTCCATGGAGGCAGAAAAAAGCTAGGAAAAGCTGGTCCAATCCCAAATAGCTATTCATAGCAAAACTGATGTGTTTCTGTGGGGGTGAAGAGAAGGGGAAGTGGCAGGAGGAGAAATGAGAAAGTGAGGGGAAAGGATGTAAGCATGAGGCAGATTTAAAAAAAAAAATGCAGAAAGAGAGGGAGGTATGCAAGAATATGAAAGAGGCAGCAAGAAAAAAATGGCAGCAATGGATTAGGATGGACTGTTGAGCAACTGGGAGCAGCTGGATCTGCCATGGGCAGGGATTGTTTGGCACAAAGCCTAGGAACAACTCAATTCCAAAAAAACAGCTGGCAATTTAGTGTAGTCTGGTAGTTCAGGCTGCATAGTGTGCATTTCTCCATCTTAAAGGGATCAGCTAGCACATTTATTAGCCGTCGGGGGGCTAGGAAGAGGCACATGAGACTACAGAAGGAAGGAACAGTGCAAGAAAATGAGGAGAACGTGTGGGAGAGGAGTATGTTCCCTGGCATATTTGAATGCTTTTGTGTGTGGTTTCAGAATGTCTCCTGGATTGCCGCAATCCTCTTTCTTTAAGCTTCAGTTCATTGAATGATTTCCTATCAAAGTACATATTTCTTCTAATTAATATCTGACTCAATCTAAACACAGCTATATTTATCTGAATATCAACATCAAGTGTAAGCAGATACATTTGACTAGCCTCAGGTTAGGTTGCTTTTAAATGTTGTTTTAACTCAATTAGTTTCTATGTTGTTTTATTAAGAGAACTAAGTTTGCTGCCCCAGCTGCCTATGGAAAGCTACCAGCCAAGTCAGCGTCTGTGTCAGTACCAGCTTCCAAAGTTAAAATAGCCCAAACACTGTGATACCTTATCCTAGCGATAGACACGCTTCTGGGAGGGCTGGGGGATCTGTGACCTTCGGTACCCTCTGGAAATTGTGCAGAAAGTCATGGATAGAGAGAAACAGAAGGGCAATTAGGCAGAGGCAAGAAAGCCAGGCAGTGCAGGACAGGTCCACAGAGAGGAGCCACAAGATTGGTACGGGTAATGTGGCGGTCGGTCCCTGAGTGTTTTAGAACTTCATATCCACAGGGATACCACTGTGATAACCACATAGTGCCCAGCTCTACCTTATTCATTTAGAGCCTGCATCTCTGCAACGTCCTCACTTGAAGTCCCTCCTTTAGTTTGCATTCGGTGCACGCAGCTAAAATGTTTAAGTGCAGATTCTGTTGTAAGTCTGCTGTAGAGGGATGTTTACAAAAAAGGGTTGCAGGGCTTGTGTGATGACAGACTACTAGGGCTCCTGACACAAAATACAACTATTGCTATGTGTAGTTGTTTACACTGGGCAGTCTAAAACTGGTTTAAGTAGTGTGAAGAAAATTTTTCCAAGTGAGCTTTGCTCGAGAGACTAGAGGGGAGGCAAGAGTGCAAGTCCTTGCTAGGCAGGACACCTGCCCGTTGAAGACTTGCCAGGAATGCTTGTTCTTTGACCTTTGCTGGCTGTGTTTTTTATTCTTCGTGCCCAGCAAATCAAGGCATAAATTTGGAGAGATGAGTTAAAATTTGTACTAGCAGATCAGTTTGCGCAGCGTGGCTGGAGGATCTGGCCAATATGAAGGTGCCTATTAAATCGTATTCTTTACGAGTCTGGCCACCACTGAAGATCTGAACTGTTTTTTCTTCTACGTGGCATTTGTGCTGAAAGCGCCAAATTTTCAGTTCAGCCCCCTCATACTCTGTTAATTACAGAACTGCTAAATGTCTGGAACAGCTCTCTGTAATCTCAGCTCTGTGGAATAAGATTGACTGTCATCTAAGGGAAGGGAGGAGAATCCAGAATGGGAGATAAATCTTGTTCCCATCTTTTCAAGAACTCTTTTCCAGATATCAGGATACAGGGAAACAAAACAAAACAAAAAAACCCAAACAGAAAAAAAAAAAAACAAAACAAAACAAAAAAATAAAACAGAAAACACTATAGAAGCCCAAATGCCAATGCTTAAATTTAGTGCCAGTGGCTGGTTTTGAGGTCTTGCCTGTAGAACATTAAAATATTTTAAAAGGCAAACCATGAATAAGTTCACTGAAGTTCACTGGGAAAAGACTGGATGCCCTGGTAATTCTTTTCTTCTCTCTGGCTTCCTGCAGTCTTGTAAAGGGCTGTTTCATCCTTGTTAACGCTTTAATTCCGAGTTAAGGGTATGTTCCTGCAATGAGCACTTTAAAAGCTTTGTATCCAGTTCGCAGCTCTATGTGATGTACTTCCATTCATAACTAAATGGTAAAAAATGTGAAAGGGGTATTCTCGTTATGCTTGAGCATGCAATATCATTGCTTGCAACTCATTGACTGTTTTGTTTTGGCGCAGTTCTGCCAGGCAAACACGAGATGGCAGCGCAACACAGAGCGGCTCATCAGCGCAGGCTCCACACAGTGTCTTTGGCTGGCCGCAGAGAAAATGTGAGCTGATAGCAAAGCAAGAATTGTTTCTTCCGTTTCTTCCATGCTAAAAGATTTGGCTTTTGTCTCAAGAATTCTTCTCTGCCCCACCCCCTCCACAGCTTCTTCCTCTGTTTAGCTTTGCCAGTGTTCCCCATGGCTTTTCACAGCTCATCTTGAATGTATTTTTTGCTCTTCTGACAAGTTGCTAGCTTGGCAGTTTTAGAACATAAAGCTTTATGAATGGTTACCGTTGCTGCAACTGATTACCCTAAGAATCACGTGACAGACAATAAATGGAACCACAAGTGCGAAGAAATTTTTCTACTTTTTTTTTTTTTGGATCCCTCTGGTAACTCAGCTTGGTTCTTGAGTGTATGCCATTTGTCAGTATGCCACATAATCAACTATTTTGGGCTTCCGCTGGACCTGCCGTGATCAGGAACCTGCCCTGCCTGCTAATTTTAATGCCCAGTAGGAATCGGTTGTGGGCCAGCAAAAGCTACGTTTCCAGCTGCACATTAGGTCAACAGGCTTGATAGAGTGGTTGTCAACCAGCAAGAGGCCAGCCTGCATCTTCCACTTTGCCCACCCTTAATCCAGAGTTTGAGAGCACTGTTTCAAAACAGCATGGCCAGGGTGAGTACAGCAGACTGTGGCCAGTTCTGGGGGAGGTGGTTGCAAATACGTGAGCACTTGTACATATTTTCAGCTCACCACTTACCGGCATTACCAGTTTGCACAGGGTCTTTGTGAAAGGTAAGAAGCTAGGCAAGCACTGCAGAGGATCTTGCAGCAGATATTGCAGAGACCATAGCATGGTCTTACATGAGAGGAACAAAGCTAAAACTATTGAAATAAATCATAAATCTCATTACCTAATGGATAACATGGCCACACATGCATGGCAGATAGAAGAAAATTAAATATGAAATTTTATAGAAGCTGTCGTGCTTTGGCTCTCTTCCCTGTCATGCCATCACTGGTTGGGATCTCATGCTATTTTTAGGAGTCAGAGAACCAGGAATCTGCTCTTGCTTTGCAACTGATCAGGAAAAGATTTAGAGCTGATGGGAGACGTACATTGGGCTTCCTGCCACCCCCGAGCTACTTTCCATTAAGGAGCAATGGTGAATTCCTGCATCTCTGGTCTCCTTATTGGTTGTTTCTTGCTGTTTCTGTTCTAGCTTGCTTCAACGTACATTTTGGGAAAGGTGTACCTGTCAGCTCAGGGCTCTGCCATACACTGAATCATTCAGAGATAGGATAGCTTTGCCTATGTAATGTTATGTGCTTTGGTTTTGGTTGTGTGTCCTACTCATTATGCCGTCAATGGCAATTTCCTTACTTACGGATCTTTTTTTCTCCTTCTTTCAATGACTGCAGGAAAATCCAGTGTCTGATCACAACATGATCAACTAGTCTGAAAAGTTATGAAGAAAGATGTGTCTAGCTGATTGCTCTTTTCTGCACTTGACCTGAACTCATGGTGTACCTTTTTGGTTACTATCACTCTTCACATAAGAGAAATAATGTGATAGATGCTTTTACCATCTGGTAAAAAACAACCGCCAGTGCGAAACAGCCTGTCTTTGTGGTAAGACTGAACGAAAACCTAGACTTCAGTGGTATGAATGCAAGAAAAAGAGGATGGAACTTTGCTACGGAATCATGGTAAGATGTGGATGTCCATAGAGATGTGGGCAAAAATTGGCCCAAGAATGTTTCAAGGGAATTTGATAAGTGCACAGAAAGGATCTAAATTTAATGGCTTGCACTAATTCTGCCACCTTTTCCTTTTTTAATGGTTCAGTCTTCACAAAGGTGGAGTCTTCCTCCAACAGACATGTTCTGTTCATTTCTGGACACTGGTGGAGAAAAGTCTGAGACGTGTTACTCAGTTATTAATAATAATGGGAAGAAAAACAAAGTTGAGCAAATTGAGGTCTAGGTGACCGAATGCTAAGTACTGAAATGAAAAGCCTAGTTTCATTGGTTTATGAAGTTTTGCTGCCTAATACTAATGGAGAAACTACAGTAATTAATTCCAGTGACGTACCTGCTAAAATTGGTGTCATTTCTCAACAGGAGAGGGACCTACTACATCAAAAGTAGTAAATAATTCTATTATTTAATCAACAATTAAAGGCTAATAGTGCTCCATGAAAGACTGGATTTCTCTCAGAGATTTAAAGAAACTCCACCAGAAACTCCACTCTTGGGTCTGTAGTTCATCTTGTATTTTTTCCCTCACGAGTAAAGTCATGTGGTAGAATAGTTGGTATATTTAAGCCTCACAAATGGATCCCTAGTTAAGACCATGCTATTTAAAGCCTGCCTTTTCTCAATACAGTGACATCTAAGAAAATATAGGAAAAGCAGATAGTCTAACATCTCGTCTATTAAGTATATCCAAGATGTATGCACGAGGTAAAAATTACATCTACTATATAATTCAGTAGATGAAGATCTAGAAATAAAAGTCCTTTGGCTAAAAAGCCACTCGCAGATTCTGACTTTCAAGGAAGTTCAGGCTTTATACAAGTGTATAAATTAGATCAGATTTAAAAAACTGTTTTTGAAGAGATCACATAAGATGTTTATGCTGATTGAGCCTACCCAATAAATTCTATGAGAGGGTTGAAGAGAGGAGATGCAAATTGACTGTGCTTTAATAAATCGGGTTTACTTACCTGCTTTCCTGGGGACAGATGCGGCACAAGATCTTCCATGTGACAGAAAAAAGGCACATCATTGCAGGGCAGGAGCTACGTGTAGATCTTTCTTTCCCCCTCAGCTTTATGACTTAGCTAAGCCCAAACATGGGCTGGGCAGAATTGTAATTATCACCGTATTAAGATGTGGTTGTAAGGACAGCTTTGAGGGCTGCACGAGTAAGTTGTGGATAATTCTTGATACTATTGCATTCATCAAGATCCTGATAACACATAGATTAGATCTGTGAGAGAAGCAATTGATGATGGCTCATTTGAAACTTTTATAAATGGTCATTCAAGAATGTTATTGTATGAGAACCTTTTAGTAGTTTCATGAAGGGTCAAAGAGAATCTATTTTTGAAGGATTTATGTTTGTATTCTGGATGATTTAGTAATAGATTACATAAATGTTGTACTAACCATTTTGGTGATTTTTTTCAGAGTAAAGAAGTTCAACTAAATGTTTTGGCTTCAACTGATTTGCGGGGTCACCCATAAGTCACAGAATAATTACGAATTGATGTAACATGTGATGTATTTAGAGTAACATAAAAAAAAGAGATGAGAATGCCTTTATCAAAATTCAAAATAAGTCAGTGTTTGTTTCTGAACCCAGGTTAACAGTGACTAGGATGTCAAAAATCAAGTGCCGTAATTCTCTCTTCCTGTTTAAAAGCTAAACCTTATTGCCTGCCAGACCATTGTGGCATGTCTTAAAAGTTAACATTTCTAGCCTCTTTCAGGCCAAAGCTGGAGTAAATTTCTAATCTAATGGTGCCCAGAAAAACAGTATTTACCTTTCTTGTTTGACAGAGATTCCATTTTTATACCTCTCTAATCAAGGCAACAAACTGACAGAATCTCAGTTTGGCTGATTTTAGGTTACTGAAAACTTTGGGGTAAAATCTACAATGCCCTTTAGGTTATTTAAATATGTAACAAATAATTTCTGAAAAGGCTTAAAATCCTGTTCAATGGTAAGAGCATTTAAGTACCTCTGTCCTTTTCCTTTTGAATAATGGAGTTTATGTTCCCGAAAGACATTGCTTTTGAAAAATATCACCCTCGATGCATCTGTGCCATGTCAGATGATTCAATTGATAAGGCATATCTTGTTTTTGAGGGTACTATGAAAGTCAGTGTTGTTTGGAAATGTTCAATCGAATGGTGACAAGCTATAACTCCTCATTTACTTTATAATGTGATACAAAATAAATTACGAACATGGGAGTTGAAAGGACCTTCTAGGTCACTGAGTTCATCCCCAATTCTGCAGATGAATATACAGATCTGACAAGTCTACAGCTGTCAGTGATCTAAAAATATAAGTTCAAACCCACAGTAAACAGAATCTAATATATGCACAGAGGTTTCTGTAACACTACTGTGTTCTGTCGTAAGTTTAGCGTTGGTATTCTGGTTGTGGCTTGCAAACAGAGAGACACTAAGAGATCAAGAGTCTGCTGGCCGCCACACATGTTGACTTTCAGCTAAAGAGGTCAGTAACACCTCCTCATTCTCATCATCCTCTCCTGTGAGTGTGGATAGTCAAAGTGTAGCTTTTCTGGCCAGGATATTAGGAGTCCCCTAATGAACTAGGGTACTACCCTCATTTTACATCAGAGACACAGAAGCAAGCAAGGGGATCCACCACCCTCGTAGCTCATTGTTATTTGTCAAGTAAGGGCAACGGGATTATTGTTTTCTCCAGCCCAGCTAAAAGATGAAGAACGTCTCTGTTGCCCTCCTTGGGAACTCCAAGAAGAACATTTTTTGTTATGAAGATCAGGCTCTGGAAAGAGGTGACACACTTGGATCATTCATTATCTGTGATACGAACCTACCTGTAGTTTCAGAGAGTCCAGATAACAACTTTGATGTATATTACTTTAAGAAGATCTGAATCAATTTATATGAGAAAACTGGTAAGATGGTGTATTAAGAATACCAGTGAGATTAGAAAGTCCAGGATTTGAAATGCTTCAGTGTTAAGGAGAATTAACATTGATTCAGAATACAAGAATTGTGTCCTGAATGGAGGACTGCTTTACTTTTATCTTCAGTTCCTTATTTTTGTCTCCCCGTTGTTCTGTGTTTTTTTTTCCTCTGGATTCCTGGCTGCTCTGGTAACTGGTGTTGGTGAATATGGAATAAACTTGCTTTTGCCTAAGGTATCATTAAAAAAACCCCAAACCCTACCTCAGTAGAGTTTCAGCTTAAAAATATTTCCCCTTGAAAGCTACCTTTGATGAATCTTTTTTTTTTCTACTTTCTTGCAAATTTACAGTGAAAGCAACAGAATCAGTTTCAGTGCTGCCATAAATTTTGATTTTTTTGTTGCAATTGATGGTTTAATCTCATTGTGAATGAGAAATAAAGCAGTATTTCTTTCTCTACAATTGAAAAGGCTCAGTTTCAAATTCACTAATATGAGATTGCATAAATACTCAAAAGACATGTTACAGTAATCTTCAAATCTTCATTTTCAAATGAAAAGTAGTCTCTTCAGAAAGGAAAAAAAAAAGCTCTGATCAAAATTCTGGGAGTTATAAATAAGGACTCTGTACACAAAGGAACTTTGTATATTCAGTAGATTGTCATATGATGGCAAAAGCACATGAGGGTCACCCTGAGGATTACATCATCCGGAAGAGAACGCAACATGCATCTCTTACATGAAAAGCTTGTCAGACAAAACCCATGTATTTGCAAAGCCTTAGCTTCTTGGTCTCCAATGTCTAAGAGGTTATTTTTACCCTCTTCAGATTTATCTTTCCTGGGCATGCAATGGTAATCCTTATTTAACTGCAAAGCCTACCATGAGGGAGAATTAATTTGTGTTGAGAGAGCTCTTCCTGTAAAAGAATTTTAATGCAGTATGACAGGCAACTTGTTTCTTTTTAGGGGGAGAAAGAATGAGTATGTGTGTGAACTTTACTAACTGCTTACACTGCATTTATTGACCCTTTTCTCTTACCCTTGCATATGTGTGCATCAGACATCAAGGGTTTTAAAACAATAAAAAATATCCCACGATAAAGACCACATTCAATGGACATTGCCCAATGCTTCAAAGCTTAAACGGAAGTAGTATATTGTACTGGGTACAAAGTGCAATTTGCATTTGCAAATAAGATTTAATAAAACTAAGACCTTAAGGTGCTCAGCAAGATCCAGTTCAATGCAAAAGATCGCCAATCAGTTTCTATTCTATTTAACAGAAGCTTTGACTTCTTTAAGATTAAGCCTGAGAACAGCAGAAGTGACAGAAATGTTGACAAGACGGACTTGTTCCTATTACGACTTCCTTCATGAGACACTGAAGGGAAACAGCTTGGGTGGCTGAGATAGTCAGGTTAGGAGGAAAGGGCTTAACATAGCTGGATATGGATCTACAGCCTGCAACGCAATAAAAGGTTGAGTCCTACACTTTTACTGAAGAGTCATAAACTGTGCCGCAAAGCACTACCCAGGTTTTGTTCCTCATGCTTTTAAAGGACTGGATGCCTCTCAATTCAGGGGGAAAAAATGACAATATTTAGAGGAAGTGTCCCAGCAAACACCTTCCTGTTCTAAAACCAATTCTGTACTATTTTGGTTTTTTGCTGGTAGTGTCAGCCTACCTTCTCAGTAGCTTTTATTCCTTCAGCTCCCTAGCAGAGTTGCAAGAAAGAGCCCTTCATTTCTTTGTTGCTTATCTACTGAAACTGCTCTCTGACTCCAAATTACTTGCCTTGGTTGAAGAAATAGCTTATTCTTAGATGTGAAGAAACTTATACTGGCCCTTTGTTACAATCTGAGCTGGCCAAAAGTAATGGCTGCAATTTAATGTTTGCTTAAATTGTAAACTCCCTCCAGAATTACTCAACTGATTCTGGTCAGAGATACAAATCAAATACTGCAAATGCCCAGATTGTAAGAGTTGAGAGCACCTACAATGAAAAATGCTCTAATTCTCTAGATAAAACCCAAATCAAACCAAAATGCTGGCTAGGGTGGGGAAAGAATTAGATAGGAAATAAAATGATCCTTTTAAAGAACGCTGGTTATTTGGTGTTCTGGTGCTGTATCAAATACGCTTAAATGCTTACAACAAACAGTTGTGTGTCTCAGCTTTATCCTTTATAGCATGGACCTTGCTTTCTTGAGAGCAAAGAACCTGGGTAATTTGCAAAAATTTTTAAGTTTGTTTCTGCTGAAGAACACCGGTTATATCTGATAACCATGTAGCAATATGGTAAGCTCAGATCTGCCCCTTCCACTTAAGGTGAAAGTACCTTAGAGATGATGTGCCTCGTTGTCCTAAAGGACAGGACTAATTTCAGGGAGCTATAACCATTTCGTACAGCAATAAATGCAGGGAGTCTAATCTCTGAAATCGTTAGTTGTATGTTAAATTTGTATATGTATATTAATGCTTTGAGGTAGGATTTTGAAAGTAACAGGTAGGATTTTGAAAGTAACGTCAAGAAATCCAGGCTGGTTCATTACTGATAAATCTGCTTTCTTATTCTGGTTTAACTACAGCCCATTCATAGAGGTACTCTAGAACAGCTACTCCTTTTATTCAGGAATAATTAGCCCAAAGAAATCCATTTTATGAATTTCATTACAAAAATATTCTTCATTCCACCACACTGTTGAAGTTACCCAAAAATGTATTTCCATAATGGGGCCTACATCAAAGCCGAGCCTTTAAGGGGAAAGATAAGGCGCAATGACCAATTACTGGGTAATAAAAATAGACTACAGCCCACTGTAGTTAACTTTTGAATTTACTGTTTTGCATTTTTTCCTGAAGGTAAATGCCTTTGTGAAGACAGTTTTACATGGTTTCATTCTTTCAGAGGTAGATTGCTTGATATACGCTTTTAAGATTAATACATTTGTTTTGCTCAGTATCATTCGCCCCTTGCGATGAGGAGCTGAAGATCTCAACTCTCAGAAAGCTCTCCTTTAAACACGTACCTCACCTGAAAAGGCAGGGTTTTACCTTGGCTGCAGCACACCCGCTGTGGAAGGAGCACTTCACCTGCATCGCGTTAACGACCTGTTGCCCGCGAAGGAGAGCATCGCCTCCGGCTCAGCTGTGATCGCTCCCGGCGTGCCCTGCTCCCTGACCAAGGCACAGAGCAGTGAGTCGGGGGCATCTCCTGGCCTCACTTTTCAAGAAGCCCTGAAAGATCTCGTGGCTTGGGGGGGCGGTTCTGGGAGGTGGGAAGAGGTTGGTGGTCTGAGGGGACCAAACAACAGGGCTCGTGTCCGAATCGCTCTCTGACGCGTACATAAAGGACAGGACGCCGGCTTGGGGAGCCATCCACGGCCCTGGGACGCGCGGTCTCAGCTGGGCCTCGCCACATGCCCTACAGCCGCCCCCAGTAGCTGCACCAAAGAGCTTTTGGCTCCGAAGGCAAGAGCCGGTGCGGGAGCCCGTAGCCCTTTGAAGGCTCCCCTTCTGCTGGTTTTTATGGGATCTTGGCCTTCGCCCTGGGGATGCTTCCTATTGACCAACGAAACGGGGAGAGCCCTCTGTGGCGTGCGCGGGCGTCCCGAGGGGCCTGCGCGCCCCCTCCTCCCGGCGGGCCGGGCCTCCGGGAGCCCACCCGGTTTGCCTGAGGGGAGCGGGACGCGGCCCTCTGTCCGCACGGGACCGTTTTGGCTCAGCGGGAGCCCCTCGCAGCGCTGGTCCCGGAGCCACGCAAGCGGTGGACGTTGCTTTCCCCTCAGCCAGTGCGGGAGCCGCTCAGCGGGCCGGGCGGGAAGGAGACCCCCCTCCCCGCCAACGCGGCCTGCAGCGGGGCCCCCGCCTCCCGGCCGTAACGAAGTGCTAGGCCGGGCGGGTGCTCTCCTCCCCCGCCGCCGCCCCCGGGCCGGGAGCAGCACCTGGTCCCCCGGCAGCCGGCGGGTCCCGCTGGCCGCCTGGGCCGGGCCGAGCCGAGCCGAGCCGGGGCGGGCGGCGCGGGGCCGAGCGGCGGCGGGAGCACCTCCCGCCTCCGCCGCCTTTGGGGGCGCCTTGTCCCGCTCGCGGCGCCTCATGGCGCGATGCAGCTGCAGTGGGAGGGAGAGGAAACCCACCCCCCTCGCTCGGCGGCCGCCTTTGTAACCGCTCAGCCCGGCGCGCCGCCCGGCCCAACTCGCAGCAGCTCGGGGAGCGCCGGAGCGCGGCGGCGGGAGCAGATGGAGCCGGAGGGTAAGGCTGCGCCCCCCGCGCCGCGCCGGCGGCCGGGCCGGGCCCCGCTGCCCGCCCGGGGAGCTGCCCCGGCGGGGGCATGTCTGCCGCCCCCCGCGCCCCCGGGGAGGGATTGCCGTGCGAGCTCCGCGCTCGCCCGCCAAGTTTTCTCCTCGGCGGAGGCTGGGGCGGCCAGGGGCCGCGGGGAGCCCGGGCGGGGGAGCGGCGCGGGGCGGGCGGGAGTCCGGGCGGGGTGGGGTCCGCGGGGTCCCTCCGGCGGGTGCGGAGGGAGGTCGGCCCCTGGGCCGGCCCCGCTCCAGGTGTGCGAGGGCCGGAGGGGCAACGCAGCCCGCCCGGGCGCTGCCCCCCCCGCCCGCGCTGCCCCCTCGCCGCTCGGCGGGCGCTGCCGCGGCGCCGGGGCCCTCCTCTACCCGCTCCTCCCCGCCCTCCCTCGCCCCTCAGCGGGCAGCCGGGCACGGCCCGGAGCGGCGGGCGGCAGCGCCCCGGGGCCGCGGGGGTCGGGCGGCCCCGCGGGGCGGGGGCGGGGGCCCGGCCGGGAGCGGAGCAGCCTGAACAGATCCGGGGCGACGCTGGACTTTGCTTTTTTTGAAAATTTTTTTTCTTTTTTTTTTTTTTTCCCTTCCCCCATGAGCGGGCTGGTGTGTTTCTAACGCAGACCCATTGTCAGCGGGGTCCAAACCAGCCGTCTTCAGGGCTGAGCTCTTCAGCTGGGGCTGGCGAACGCTGCTGCCCTGGTCGTCCACCTTCTTGGAGGTGAAGCGTTCGCTGCGGGGAGTTACACAGCGGTGCCTCCCTTGCAAACTTGGAGGTTGTCTGCAGGCACCTCGGAGAGCCTCGTCCCTGCACGGCTGACAGTGCTCAGAGATTGCACCTTTGAGTAAATATAGTACTAAGCTGTGTAAATATATTTTTAGTTCTCCTAAAACCACATAAAACCAGTTCTGTTAAACACTTATTTTAGTAAGACTATTATTAACTGCATAGATCAAATTTATTTCCTGCCAATCCATATTTAGGCACTTATGAAATGCCAAGTTTTTCTCCACTCTCTCCTTTTTAAATACCTTTTGGAGCTGTTAGTACTTATAATGTAAACCATTTCTAGTTGCAAATTGGAAACCTCTGAGCCATAATGGTCTGTTGCATTTAGCTGGCTGTCTCTGGTAAGCTCTACATTCTCATACAAAAAAAGAAAGAAAGAAAAAAAAGCCCTAAAAACCTTATGAGATTCATGTTTAGGAAATTGGCTGCATACATCATAGCTGTTTTTTAAACCTCAGTACCTAAGTCACATTTTCCATTCCAAATAGTAAGAGTGGTTAAACTATGTTAAAGGGATATACGCTACCTTAGTTCCCTTGCAAGCTTTAGGGAATTGTAACACAAAGGAAAATGGCTCTACAAGTTAAAAGAATCTGGGACTAACCACTTCTTGCAGTGCCTGATACACAGCAGCACCAAAGAGTAGAAGAGACTATTGGCAATTGTTAATGACCAGAATTGGTTTTGTTGTCCAAGCAGAGAAGTATGCAGAATGTAAATGGGATATGTATGGTGACAAATACATTGTTAAAAGTATTCTTGTATTCTTTATAAGGAGTTTATTTTTAATAGAAAGCTAGTTTTCACAATGCTATTAGGATGTTTTAGTTATACAGTTCATACTCAAACTAGCTGAGCTGTGTTTATAAAACCATACCCTGAAATAAGCAAGCTGGTTTTGTTCCTGATTTATGGCCCAGTTCTTTATATTGTCTCCTTACCTTAAAAAAGCTAGAGAAAAATGGTAATGAAATTGGGTTTAAAGAAATTCCTTCTTTTGAAGAACTAAATCCTAATTTTTAAAAAATGGAAGTTGTCTGCCCTGCTTCTCGGGTAGGTAAAGGCTGGATCAACCCAAGAAAGATTATGGTGAGTTGCAGACCTGCTGAGGTTCCCCATCTGCCCTGGATTCAGGGATATTCAGACAATCTGACTTCTGGCACTTCCTGAACTATTCAGGTACCAATCTTCAGTATGTTAAGTTTCGAGCCGGGTCCTCCCGCATGGATTGGAGCCTGCAGGAGCTGGAGTACCGGTGTTAGCAGCCTCTCCCTCCATTAGTTATAGAAGGAGCCAGGGCTCTCACGTTAGATGCTTATAGATAGATAGATGCTATACATATCCCACCGTATACGCGAATATGTAGTTTTGTTGACTGTGGTTGTCTTCAGTGAGCGAGTTATTTCTGTTTTCAAAGTTAGGGGACCTAGAGTGTGGTGATCTAACGGAAGTCTGTAGAGGCTAAGCTTGCTTGCTCTTGTGACTTTGATCAAATGTGCCCTGCTTGTGTAGTCCCAGCTCCGAAAATTCTTGAATGGAGCTGGAATTGCCATTGTCCAGTCCCCTTTGGTGCAGCTGCTTGCATTTAAATGTATGTCTAAAACTCTTGCTGAAAATGAAGTCAGGACTCTCTTCTTCCCAGAGGAGCTCTGCCTCTTTCCAAATGTGCGGATGCAAGCCCTGTCAGCTATCTTCCACAGAGATGGGGAAGCAAGACGGGAGGTTGATACTAGGTTGCCCTCTCCTTAAGGAAATCCAGTGTGGTGTAGTAATGCCACGGGAAATACGGACCCACAGAGTTCTTGTGGATGTCCCCCAAACTCCAAACATCGACTGAGGTGATAATGTGCAAGGAAGGTGGGATTCCAGAGCTTATTTGGTCTTGAAGTGTCTCAGAGATGCAAGACAGGGTGTTATGTTCAAACCAATAAAGATGGTGGAATCAAGATAGAGCGATGATGGTCCTTGCGGCTTCTTATGTGGGATGAGCTTCCGCAGTGTGATCCAGAGGAAGACCGTCTTGGGTCAGTAGCAGTGGAAGTGGGTTGTTGAAACCGTGGGACACCAGGAGTGAAAGACTTGGGAAGTCAGAATCCAAGGTGATGATTTTTTACTTGTGCATTGTTTGCATTGCAGGGTTTTCAGGACAGGCTTTGTGGCTGGGTTTTTCAAAGCATCCCAAGGGTTTTATACTCCGAGCTCCCTGATCAGGTTGCTATGTGTTTGGTTTTGGGGAAGCCTTCTTCTCAAACAAGCTGTGTGAGATGGGGTGATTTGGGGACGGCTGCTCTCTGAAATGCCATCTAAAATCCATGTGTTTCCCACTGGTTTTCAATGAAAAATGAACAACTAACTTCTGTAGGAGGTCTTTGGGAACAGCTTTGTTTTCCCGTGTGTCTGTAAAGTGTCCAGCTGAACGGACACTGGATGTTCCTGACTGAAGCTTGTCTGTTACTACCAACCCAGCTCAATAGTAATGAATGTATGTTTTTTTCCAAATTGTTTGTACCTTTTTTTGTTTTAGGGATCTTGTTAAGATTATCGGACATCAGTAATATTGGTGCAAATGGTCCTGCTTTGGTTAGTGAGTGTGACTGAGTGATCTGTATGAGAATTGAAATTGCTTTGTTTCCTCTCTGACTGTACACCGGTTTCTACTAAAGCTATAAACTTATAAAATGCTTTTAAGTAAGATTCATTTTCTTCTTCAACCTGTTTTGTAAACATTTTAAATAGTTTTCATTTACTAAATACTGAAAACTCAAAGAATTTGAAACTATTTAAAAGAGGTGACTGGTAAAATCTAAGTAATAAATACTTCCAGCTTCCAGGACTGGATACAGGTACTGTGTTAGAGATTTGAGCTATTGATTACGTAGATGTTAACTTGTCTGAGTGGAGTAAATAGTGTGGCAGATTAAAAGTAGTAATAACTACTGTGATAGGCATTTTTGTCAGCGTTATCAAGTTTTAATGTGAAAATGAATGTTTCATTTGAGAGACCTTGGTTTACGATTCTTGCATAATGATGAATATTGCTACCATTTGCAAAATATGTCTCTTGTTCCAAATTCTCTGAACTAGTTGAAAGTTTCTTTTAAGTAAAAAAACCCCTTCATCTATTTTTCAGATGTGGAAACAGAGAGAGAATTTGAGATAGCCTGAGATAAGGTGGACTAAGGTACAAGTGAGAGAGAGGAGAGGGAAATTATGAGGGATTATCATTGAACTCCTCAGCTAATTCTTTCCATGACGTTGCAGCTCTCAAGCCACGCTGCGTACCCTCTACCAGCTCTCAGGTCTCTTATTTTCTTGTCCTCTGCCAACCCGTTTGAACTCCCCACTGAGCACTGAGCCCGGTTCCCCCGAGCAGAGGACCTCGGACCTCCACCGTGAAAATCCACCATGAAATTGGGAATAGATGTTTGCAGATCAGTGTTGCATTCTCTGGAGCATACAGTAATTGGAAGGCAGTCAGTCACGGCACGAAACTCTGGCTGGTTTGGAGGTTATGAGTAGTGAAATTTGAGAAGGCCTTTGTTGGTGGAACAATAGTGGAGGTACACTGGAAAGTGCTTCCAGTGAAACTTTTTGCCCCTCCCTCTACTCTCCCCCCTCCCATTCCCCAGCCATCTCCTAAAAGCAAAGTTTAGTATGAGTATATTTGCATTTTACGCTTTGCAATGTCTTAAAATTTTATGGGTCTTTGAATTTTATTTCACAGTTTGTGGCTTTTCACTTTATCTGTACTGGCCATCATTAGGAGTTTCTGGTACTGAAGTACTGCGTGTTTGCTTTACCTTGATACGGGGCGAATGCTATACCAGCCAGCGCAGAGAAGAAATGCTAATGCATGGTGTCCTCTCCTGCAGTGCTAAATGGAGCGACAGCCTCATGTTCATCTCCATTCCCTCATTGGTATGGCCATTGCTTTTTCTGGCAGTAGTCACCAGGTACTTCTGTGAGAAATACCCAGGGTGTGCAGTTGTGACCTGGCTTCTCAGGGTTAGGTTACTGAGTTTAAATGGCATTATTTAAAGCATGTTGCCTCTGTGGTCCCTGACTGCTACCTCTCAAAACGCTGTTCTCCCTGCTTTTTCTTCTGGTGTCACTGACTTTTGTTGCTATTTTCGTCTTTCTGTGAAATGCAATTGTATTTCAGAGTTTATTGGTATTACCCGCTTCCTTGTTTTCTGGGTTGCACTCTTCTTATTATTTGGCCAGGCTTAAGACCCTGGTGTGGGACAGAAAGCCAGTGATTTAACTGCTGTGGGAGGGCTGGGTGGGGAATTGGGCAGGAAGGCTGGGGAGAGGAGGTTGTTTGCATAGCATAACCTCAGTCGTCTCATGCAGGATTCCCTGCAGGGTCCTTGGGGGGCTCAGGGAAGTGGTGTCATCAACTCATCACCTCCAGAAGCTCCATTAACAGAGGGTCCAGGTTCCTACCTCCGAGCCAGGCCGTCTCAATAACCCTTGAGATATCGTCAGGATACTTTTGTCCCTCTATCTTTCTTCCCTCCCTCCTAGTATGATTGGTGTTTTGGTTATGAACTCTAAAAACCCATGGCTCAGTCAACTGTCAGCATAAAAAAGTTGCAGAATTGCTAAAATGGGATTTTTTTCCTGCGTTAAGGCACTTGGTACTGCCTGAATGATGTAATGTGCGTTGGTGGTGGGACTGGGAAGTCTGGGCTTACTGTCGTGTGGCATCCCCGAGAGGCTGGTCAGACGGACCTTCGTGGGTCCCACCCTACTCGTGTTGGGCAGTAATAGCCTGGAGAAGGAGCTTTTTCGTCTTGAGGAAGCGTGTCAAGCGTTACCAACTTTTGCGTCTTTCTTAAATGCTGGTGACTACTTAGAGAGCTCGATGTTGTTAAAAGCAAGAATAACCATTTCTAAGTTTTTTAATTGCACAGCCTTCTGTGGTACGTTTAAATGTGTTGGAAGTATTGATTGCTGTTCTGAAGCAAGCTCCTGATGTTGGGTAAGAAGCTGCCATCAGGCAGTGAATGGAGTAATGTACAATTCACGGTCTTCAAATCTGTGTTAGTAGTAGGAAAAGGCAACTCTTGGGATGGCAGAATCCTCAAGGCTTTAACAGAGAGGGACGGAGCACACCACTGGCAACTGCTGTGAGAGGCGAGGAACCGCTAAACATTGTAGGTCCTCGTGAATTTCAGTATGGCCATGAATAATTATATTACTGAAATTATATTTTAAAATGCTGAAGCATCTCCTTTTGAAAGATAATTCTAGTTCTTTAATTTCTTCAGAGATTGATTTGATGCTCCTTCTTAGAAATTCTTTGGCTTAATGAAGATTCAAGGAGAGAATATTTTTATGCTGGACTGCTGAATGAGACAATTTTGCATTATATTTGCCATTTTTCTCTCTTCAAACATTTTGAATATTTTGTTGCTGAGTATACAGAGCCATTGCTTTAAGTGTAGCTACCTCTACTGTTAATTTCTGCTACTTATTGAGCTGATTAATTAACATAAAAGGCTAAAACACTGACACTTTGGACTCTGGTTGTCAGAGTCAGCCTGTTACTGGAAGCCCAACCTCTATCCTTTGGACGGAGCGTTCGGGTACAGTGTATGCATGCAGCATACACATCTGTACACGTCATCATGGCAATCTAGATGGAGATTTTTGGAGGCTACCAGCCTTCATACTAAAGAATCTGATTTCTAAAAGCCCAAAGAGCCCAGTAGTCCTAGTATTTTTTGCGAAGGCAGGGAGACATCTAAATATCGCTTGGATGTCAGAGGTTTCTCTTGTTTATTTTAGACTTCTGAAAAGTAGGCAGGTGTCTGACTATAATGAAGGAATTTAACACTGGGCTCTAGTTTTCTTAAACTCTTGGCCTCGTTTTATTCTTTCTTTTTGAGCTTGCAGGCCCTGAGCAGAAATTCTCTCTTGGTAACTTAACCCTGAGCAAATATTTACATTCATGAGATTCTTGCTACTTCAGCAATCATTTTGGGCCTTGAGGTTGGAACAGGGTGAAAGTTACTGTACCAAACGTTGGGGCTGGGAAGGGGCGGGGAAAGGAAGCCTGAAGAAGCCTCCAAATACAGTTTTACCATGTTTGGTAGGAATCACCTGTTCAGTGTGTTTTGGTTGTCATTCCACAAACATTGCCGTGTTCCAGAATGAGATTTGCAGAAATACCGTGTTGCATGCCACTGGCCCTATGCAGCTGATGGGTGCTCGTGATTTCAATTTCACCCACTGAATAAAAATGTTTGTGTAAAAACTGAAGTGAATGGAGTAGTAGAAGGGAAGACTGAGATGGAAAAGAAGGAAAAAGTGGTGAGTACAATGCAAAAAACATTGAAAGGGGTGTAGGAAGAGATTTTGAAGAAAGAGGGTTTTAAAGTCAAAATCAGTTAAGAAATCTGAAATTTGTAAAAGAGGAAACCTGTACAAAACACTGTTTGAAATTAACGTGTGGACACTGCAGAAATAAAAGAAAGGTTCTCCAGGGTACAGAACAACAGAGAACTGAATAAATAAGGCAAAGGAGGAGGGAGTGATCTCCCCCAAAACCAATGGACGAAAATACCACCAGATCTCAGCCTCCTGTGTTTTTGTTTTCTAGATTTTACCATTGTCGTTCAACAGCACGCCCTGTGCTGGGAAAGAAAGAGGATGACAATGAACTCAGTTCTCACACCCTTTATGGGAGAAATAGGCAGGTTTCTCATGACGGTTCTCAGCAGAGGCTGAACACCGATGTAGCTGCTTCTCCCCAGGCCATCTCTGACGCACCTCTTGGGGCTGTGTTTGGAGCCCTGCGGTAGTGGTCTGGCCCTTGGGCTAAATACTGCAGCTGCAGCGTTGCCGACGGCAAGCTGCTGGGAGCGCGGCAGGGCGCACGCTCGCATAGGAGAACTGAATGCATGAAGCCAGCGCAAACTGTGTATTGTATTTCCTCTTAAATTTGACAGAAAAAGGGATTGTGCCCCTGCAGCTAAATTTGTACTGTTGTTGACACGGTTCTGCCCAGATCTACTGGAGCCGTGGCTGAATCTACAATAACTTACACTGATTAAAGATCTAGCCCCCGGGCTGTAACAGCGTATAGCTACATGTTGGAACTGTTACGTTTGCATTGAAGTAGCATATATGGTTTTTCTATTTAAATTTTTTTCCCTTTTTTCCCCTGTTTGTTGAATATCTGCAAAGCCCTGGATTGGGGGTGGATGAATTTTGCCTGGAGGAAAATCTCAGCCGTTCCAATTTCCTGTTGGAGCCAGGTGTGCCACCTCCGTGCATCGCTCCCACCGGCTGCGGGAGTCGTTCATTTCGAGTGAAGTTTCCCATGGAGAAGCAAACAGAGCTGCCTGTTGAGCCCTCCTGGATCTGTTTTACTAATTGCTATTGAAATTCTTACAGCCTGTTTCTCGGCTGTAAAAATGCAGACCCAAATATCAAAGTTGGGGGGAGCAATCCCCCCCTAATTATTATGCAGTTGAGAAATTAATTTCTTAAAAATTTTTTCAACTTAAGCAAATACATTGCCATTCCTAGTTTACTAATGGAGGTGCAAGTGTTTACAGCTAGGGGTGAGTAAGATTTCCTCAAAATAATAAAATTTAAAAAAAAACAATAAAAAAAGCCTGTCTCATCCATACTGTCTGCAGTTGTTGGATCTACAGTTGTTGGAATTGGGTCATTGGTCTGAGTTATGGCTGCTTGATTTTGATGGTTGTGCAGTCGAAAAAGTTGCTTCACTTGGAATGCGGAACAGATGCTTTTCTTATTCACTTGAAAGGATAGTCTAATATTTTTTTTTTTATTTCCCAGACCATGCAAGTCCCCAAAGTTATTTTAAAAATTGCTAATCCTCTTGTTAGGACAAAGAAACCGTGGAAGCGAATTTTGAGGGTAAAGAAACTGTTGCATTAATTGTCCATCTAGTCAAGGGTTCAAGCTCTGCCGCTGGCCACAGCCACTGCTTCAGCTGTGAAAAACTTTGTAGCAAATGGTTATGGAATAGTTGGCACCAAGAGGTGTTTTTATTTTTTTTTTTCTTCCCCTTCTTCCCCCCACGCCCAATTGTTTAAAAAAATTGGATTGTGTCTTAAAGCAGGAGGGTTCATAAACTCGCAGAACTCATGGCCTCCACTGAAATAGAAATTTTCTTATGGATGGTAACAGTTTTAGGGTCGTTAGTACATATTATTAAAAAAAAAGTTCATTCTAGTTGTTGAGAAAATATATGCAGAGTGGTGCCACTGTTTTACTTGTATGTTCAAAGTGTTAAAACATTGTATTTTGACAATAAACTTGGGGAGGTGGGGGATGTTCAGCCCCGCTGCTGTGTGCACAGGCAAAATGTTGCTTTTTGAATTTAAGCTGACTCTCCCAAAGCAGTAAGAAACCTGCAGATAAGTTGCCTCCAACTGGAGCACAGCGTGCCCCGTTTTGATGCTCCCTTTTCTCTCCTCCCTCCTTGTTGAATTAGGTTTCAAACAAAACCACTGTTGAAAATTGATCAGGATCTTGCTTAATGATTATCTATGGCAGCAGAGCCTCTGTAGGGTGATGTTTTGTTTTCTGTTTGATGGAGGGTCGGAAACCCAAGAGCCTGTAATTTGGGAATGGCTTGGTGAAATGTGCTTAAAGATCTTAAACCTTGAGAGCACAGGTTTTAAACTTGGCTATTTGATTTCCACTACAGCTGCTTTTGCACCTACATTGCTTGGGTCTCCCAACCACACAGGTATCAGCTGCTAAGAGTATACTCCAAACCAGCCAAACACATTAGATTATCCTGTCTCCTGTTTCCTGATTTATTCCATGAGCTTCATCAGATGAACCTCAAGCTCCTGTTGAGTCCTGGTCACCTGTTTGTCCCACTCCAAGACGACTGAGGAACCCTTGTGTGCTACTGATGCAGCTCAGCATCAGCCTCCCACTTGCTTTTTCCATTTCTCACTGTTCTTGGTCTCTCACTTCTCCTGACATTTGCAGTTCTGTGGTACCTTCAGGATATTCCTGACGACATCTCTTTCCAAGATGTGTTTCTCTTGTGGCATCTGCTTGGCTGACAGTCTGTAATAAAAATTAATAAAACCCAAGTTGCTACAGTTACAGGCTAACTTAGCATTGATCTTCAGATCCTTCTGGTGGCCAGATTGCAAAAATGCACACTTGCACTTTCAGCCCTCTGAAACTTTTGGTTTTAAATCCAAAACCTGAAGGTTTAGATCATATGCATACAGTTTTGGTAACTGCATAATTGTGCTGCTGTTTCCCCGTTTGTTTTTTTTTCCCCAGAATTTATGTTCCTCTACCTTGTGATGGAAAAAACGATCTTATGTATTAAATCAGACTTTTGAGCATGTAGTCTCTGGGTGTAGCTTGCAGAATTCTGGGTGTGGTGACATGATAAATAACAAAATCGATCGTCATTGTCATTCCCTAGAACTGTGCATCCTACGGGGAATCCCTCGGGAGCCCTACCGAGATGGCGCTTCCCCACGTAGTGGGGAAAAAACCCCGAGGCTTCATCTAATATCCAGTTGATTAGTAAATCAGTATCTCATATTGATCTATCTTTTGAAATGCATTAAAGATGTCTAAACATTATGTGCCTTAGTTTCTAAAAATACTGCAAAATCATCATTTGCACTGAAGGCCTTAAAATACTTTTTTGTGGAATATAATTGGAGTTTTTCTTTTTAAAATGTTGGTTAGAATTTTCAAAGGCAGCACAGTTATAAAAGGGGAGTAGTTCAAATGTAACTTGATTCTGTAACTTCCATTTTGGCTTTGTTTATTTTTTTTAAGACTGGAAAATCCAGTGGTGGTGGTGGTTCAAGGTTTTCTTAAGTTGATGATCGTGACTGTAGTGGTGTCCCCTTGCTGAAAAGGCATATGGCAGACTTTAAAATCAAAATTGATATTTTTCAGTTTGGCGTAATGATGCAAAAGAGAAGGCTGTCATTTATTTCACTTAGAAGCAGAGTATGCAGAGTGTTCTGACTTTTATTGGTTTTGGTTTTTAGTGATGAAAAAGAGTGGCTGTGTCTTTAGCTGACGCATCAACTGACTCTGAATTTGTCGCCGCTCCCTGCACCCAGCTGGCCTATTCAAAATGGTGTGTAGATCTTGAGTCTTCATTTAAACTTGCTGGTATTGATTAAACTGTAGTGTCTGATTTTTTTTTTTTGTCCTTTTAAAATACGTTAAATATATTTTTAAGAGCTCCATGCTGGATCTGACAATTGCAGGATTTGAGCTAGTTTGTTTAAACAAAAAAACAACAAAAACTGGAAGTCTGCATTTTTTTTCTGCATTGTTATTTTTACGTTTATTTAATGGCAGTCATGATAAAGTCTGATTTATGTAGGGTTTGTAGCATAGACTCAGCTGTGGATTTCTACAAGCAGAATTTTAGAGAGCTTAGAAGTGTTTGTAGAAGTTAGATAATGACAGTGTTTGGTGCTGTGCCCTGGCTGAAATATGTAGCATATTAACTAAAGATATCGACATATCTGGTCTCTCATTTGGAGCTGGCCTAAACGGGTCAGTGTTGCTGCTCTCTCTTCAGGCCCACCCATTAAATCTGTTCTCCATGTAGTCTGAATATAAGGGCTAAAATCAAGTTAAATGCATTTTCAGTTTTTGCTGACTATTGAAATTAAATCTCACATGGCTTTTGGTTTGGGTTTTCTTTTGTAGTTTGTTTTTTTTTTTTTCCCCCATATTAATTGCAGCATGATCCCTTCTTGAGAGCAATCAGGAATATGACTTCCTTCCAGGCTGTTTTTCAGTGCCGCAATTGTCTTCTAAATATTTGGTCCAAACTGGCAGATTCACGCTCCATCAGGCAGAGCTGCTTCCGAATCCGTTCCCAGCGCAGTAACTTTTCCAGCAGGTTAATGCAAACACTTACAGTTTCTTCCTTCCCTCAACTTCGGACATACTGACCATGTAAAAATAACTATTTGTGTTTAAATTTGAATTATTTCCTTTCGCTAGTCTCCAAATTTAGAAGTGCTCTTTAAGCTCTCTTCTGCTACACCAGCTTGTAGGTAGTCAGGACCTGGCTCTTTGGGGCTGAACGTGTAGACTAGGCTGAGGTATGGTCAGGATAGCTGAGGGTCTGCTGGCTGGGAAGACAGCAAAATCTTTGTTACAAGTAGTGTTTCGAGGCTGGGGTATTTTTTGGTGTGTGTTTGTTTTTTAAGAAAGCCTTCAAAAATAACATCATCTGTTGTACACATGATGAAATACCCCCGTTCCAGTTGAGGCAAACGGCAGATCCTTGGCAATATGAGCTCAGCTTTAGTTTGTATTATATGTTGCCAGATCCTTGGATGGATTTGTCACTAGAAAAGGAATGTTATCTTCTGAATTCTTGTGAATTCAGGTTGGCTAACCCACTATTAAAAGTGGGCTTGCAATGTTTGTAAGCTAGGGCACGCCACAGTCTTGTATCGTGTAGTCAGGATTATTATAAATAGTGAAATGCTTTCTACTCTCTGCACAGTCATGCCTAGTTTAATGGTTTTTGGAATGACACTTCAAAAACAAGCACTGATACTTGATTTTTAGTGCTGTAGGCAGCCTAGAATACTAAGCAGACCCAGTACAGCAGAAGATAAAATACTTACCAATGTCTCGTCAGGGAAAAAAAAGATTCGTCTGAGTTCACGGGGATTCAGTGTATTCCCTTGCAATTATATCCAGCTTTGTAAGAATATTGGTATTTATTTTGTTCAGGTTTAGGTTGTAAGTATGCTCAGGGATCTGAACTAAATTTAGAGTTTCTGCAAGTGATGGCATGGGTTTTCTCTCCTTCATGTTCAAATGTTGGGTAATCCTGAGAATATTTTTAAAAGTGTTTGAGGATACAGATTGTAAAGTAATGTCAGTGTTTAAGATGTAGGGTGCTTAACAGTTAATGATTTTTTTCAACATGTCAATATAATTAGGAAAAAACCAGGCCTTTATAGGTTGTTTTTCTACTGTCTTTTCCCCTCTAATTACAGGCTTGCTCCAGGTTTTATCGTTTAGATGGCATGACGGACTTTGGTCAATAAGAGCAGGAAATGACAGGGACAAATGCTTACTGTCTGCTACACCCCTCTGTTCCAATGGGAAAATAGAAGTAGGAACAAAACTTTTTTATTTTTTCCCTTCATTTTCCTCTTTGTCAGATGGGTGCGAGTTCATTACAATGGAAATTAGTTGAAGAGGCTCCATTTGCGGTTCTGCTTATGAAGAACACGGGTACATCTAGAAAGTCTAGATTTCTTTGAACTTTGGAGACGAGGTAAAATTACAGCAGTCAAAGGTATCTGTCATTCTTGTGGTGAATATAAGATGTTTTATGATCAGGCTCGGGGGGTTACATGTATACTTATGAGGGCAGTGGGAAAAGTAAGATGCTGAAAAGTGGGGGGATTTGGGTTCTGTCAAAAAAAGGAGCTTTGCAATGATCTTATTCAATGGGGAATACTCTGAAGCGTTGGCTCCTCTGCAGCAATTCTGGGTGTCTTGCAGGGAATCTCAGTGGTAGCAGAGATTGTCTTGGCATCTTATAGTGGCTAATCAAGTCTAAGAGAAGAAAAGCGTTTTCTGCATTTCTGCAGCTGTTCACCGGTGTTCTGCTGGTGTTGCAGGAAACTCCTAATTGTTGATATTGTTAGGAATGCTCCCCCACCCCCCATCGCAAGCCTGAGTTACTACTGTGCTGGCAGACAGCATGCTTGGCACCAGCAATAAAGACAACCCTAGAAAGATGTGTTTTAAGGAATCTGTAAGATGTATGTCAGGAGAAGATTTCTTTAGGTGGAAGCTGGTGCCTTGGTGGAGTTTGGTCTGTTTGTATTGGATAAACTGGCATTTAATTGAGTCCTCAGAAGACCACAGATCTCTACTGGAAAAAGTGGGTGTTGTAGGAAACTCTAGATATAGCCGTGCTAATTCTCGTAAATCTCTCAGCTTCTTTCCATGCCCCTAAACACAGGGTTTGCAATCCCTAATGGGGTATGAAGACACCGCATTGAAGTGGCTTTCCTTGGCACTGCGTTAAGACCTTCTGGGGCCTTGAGCTGTAACACAACTTGATCCTGGCACTATTACTGCACTGCAGTTCGTGGAGGAGGGCTCCTCTTATCATATATCATATATACATAAGAGTTAGGGGCTTTCTATCCTCTTAGGACTAATAGCAAGACCATATCTTCACCTCAGAGCACCAGGGGTAAATGCATGGGGCAGTATACTGATTATTATTACTTTTATTTTTTTTAAATAAATATTTTAACCTCCTTAGTTACCTTAAGTAACTAAGTATTTTTAGATTTCACCCAAAACAACTGGGCATGGAATTAGGAGGTTACTGGGAGGTAAGGTGCTGCTCGCGTGACTATCGTTTCAGCTTTTTCTGCAGTTAGGCAGACCACATTTTGCACTTGGTCGCTTGACAGTTTTTAATCAGGAACCAGAAACTTGTCCTGTTTCCAGTACTGACTTACACTGTATAATTTAAACAACTGAACCTTTAGATGTTAGTATACAATACTTGCACTTTAATCTGACTGTGAATCAACTACCTTTGAATTGAGCCTTGAGGTAATGCTTTTTGGTCTTTGTCAGCTCAGTTGGACTTCTGACAGCTATTGAGAAAGTCGAGAAGAGGATTGGCTTTGTTCCTCTGATCTATTGAAGCTTTTTGTCTCTTCCTTACCTCATCTGGGGCAGTTGAGGACTTTATTTGGAGTCTGAAAAAAAGAGGATTAGGTTATTTGAACTGACTGGAAAACCCTGCTGGACTTGGAGGTTCAGCTTTAAGGCTGCCCAAAAGGTTGGGTCGAATCTAGGCTAGGTTGTTACCGGAAAGGCAGCTCTTTGCATGAAGAACTGTGTCTGTTGGTGTTCTGGATCTGGATAACCTTTAAGGTTTCAACTTGATTTAGAGTATGTAAACACATAGTCTCCCTTGCAGCCAGATGGATCAGCTTTCTATCCGTGCCATCAGCATCTATAAACGGCAGCTGTGACTTGGGATACGGAGGTGAGCAGTCCTAACAAACGTTTTTCCAGTGGGTGCTGCCTGTTAGAAATGCCTGCTGAGAAGCTTGCTCTCGCCTCCTCCTGAGGCTTGTGTGTGTTTGAAGAGCTTTTACGTTAGATCAGCTCTAGTTAGGCCCTGCGGACCGAACGCCTGTTAGCTGCTGTTGTGTGCTAGATGCACTGCTTGAATGCCTCTTCTAATTTCATTTCCTCTGAAGGGAGTCCAGGTCATATGCTCCGAGACTGAGCTGAGCTACAAACCAAAACACAGTATGGTGAGGCAAGTTGGGAGACTTGCTTCAAAGGAGCTCTCTGGTCAGAACTAAAATGGGGATGGTGACACATCCATCGTCAGCCCTGCAGAAACCCTGCACGGCGGGGTTGGACAGCCGGCTTGGCGGGGCCATGCTGGCAGGGCTCAGATTGAGTCTTGGCCAGTATTCTCTGTCCAAACCTTTGATCCCGCACAGGAAAGGAGCGTCAGAGCATGGATTGATTCTGTATCCAAAAGGTGTACTTTGCTCATGAAGTTAACCTTAGATTAATACTTGAGCGTGATGGAGTCTAACTTCTGTAGGCCTTGACAAACAGGACCATGTTTTGGAGGCTGGGTTGCCTTCTCCGGTAGTCAGATTTTGCAGTGGTTTCAAGCAGTTAAAAGTCGCTTTACTGCCGTCGATAGCCGTGATCTTCCACAGCCAGTGATGAAATTGTTTGGAAGTCCGGGAAGATGCTGCTGATTTTTCTACCTTGTAACTTGATTAACACTCTTCTTCCTGAAAACTTGAGTGTTTCCCAAAGGTATCTGCCCCATGGTTTGCTTATCAAGTTTGCTAAATAATGTATTTCAAAATCAATGTCTTTAAAGTAATACATTCGTTCGGGGGGGGGGGGGAGGAGGAGTTACTTTTAGAGTTGAAGCATTAAAACTGATAGAAGTTAATCTTTTGGTGGTGATCCTGGTAAAGGCTTTTTTTTTTTTTTTTAAGATTTCCCCCCACCCTTGCCCTGTAGCTTCATTAGGAGTTTGTTGTAGTCTCTCTTTCTCTTCTTGGCTCAGTCTCTTACTTCTTTTCAGTGATAAGAAAGGAGATGTATATTTTTTAAAATCATGATATCAGAGGTAGTTATCTTGGTTTAGAGAGAGGAGACCAGAATGTGTGTTGAAAAGGCACAGAATAAATAGGAAGTTTGGTTTCTAGTTAAGTATTTGCTCTTTTATTTAAAGCATTGCAGCGTACTTGTTGGCCTTGATTAAGGCATCTGATTTTATATTCTTTTTTTTTTTCCCCATGAGGGAAAACAGTTTGACATATCACCAAAGGTGACTGTTTTCCTTTAAAGCTCCAGTTCCAGATTCAGGTAGTTACTTATGGATCTCAGATTACATTTAAAAAAAAGGTAAGTAATTTGGCTAAGGTTTTTTTAATATCTTTGCTGGAGACATGCAGCTTTTTAGTAGCTTTCTGAATGCTTTTTAATAGTTTTTGGACAGTAACTCATAAATAACTGGAGTTTCACAAACTTCAGCGAGGTTAGTCCATCAAATCCCCAGATGTGTTATGAGAGAATAATGGCTGATCCTCTTCTAAACACCTGCACCTGATAGAGGTTTGTACTTCTATTATTTGCATCTCTGAGGTCATAGGTAAATATTATCTCTGCTTAGTTTGTTTATTTTTACTTCCCTAGTAAAATTTGCTCTAAGGAAAGGTTACTTTCAATGCAGTTCTGTGTCAATCCACCAGATGACACTTGATGCTTAAAGATGAAAAGATGAGTGGTCTTGCATTAAAAATTCTGTATTCCTTCGCTGATTTAGAAAAAGAGTAAAATTCAGGACATTTTATTTCCAAAATGTTTTCATATGGTACTTGTAAAATTTTAGGTGTGTGTATCAGAAATACTTACATGCTCTACTAGGCTTTTCCTATGTGCCCATAAGAAAAAAAAAATGGAGGGGAGACTTCTTTATAAAGGCTTTGAGCAAAACTGTGCAGAAGATAAAACCACAATCATCATCACCTTCTGATGTTATTAGAAATTATACTCTTGTTGAATGAGAGGTTAATGGTGGGAGCAAAGACACTCGGAAGCATGTATTCTGACACTGTTAAGCTCATTGGAAGGGGAGTGGTTTTTTGATCCATTTGTGCAGTGGAGTCCTGGTGCTTTTGCAGGCTTTACCACAATACTGACAGTAATTACAAATATGTAAATGGTTCAGACACAGCTTTGGCAATGCAAAATGTTCTTGAACACATACCCGTCCATGCAAGCCAAGCTGTGATGTGAAACCAAGGGAAGGTTGTTCTGTTTTGTACCAATGCAGAGATGAACTCGCTATACAGCAATGGTGTGATAAACCAGAGGATTAAAATCTGGTGTTAGCATACATCTCCTGTATGTATTTTTGTGCGTGCAGAAAACAGAGTAGACAAATGAGCCAGAAAATTTTGCTCTAGTAATATTTCTTTTCTTGAGTCAATAAAGTAATATGTTGTAAAGGATTCTGGGTGATGGTTTTTATCAACCTGGACTCACACCATCAGAGCACCAGAAAGCTCGCAAGTCATGAGAGAAGTGGGGCTCAGTCCCTTTGCAACAGATCCTGGAGGCATGTACATCCACAGCTTCGCGGTCATACTGTATTTATCTCAGCAATACTTTTGTACTCGTGTAACAGTTTCTCACTGCTGTTCATCCTAAGAAGCAATTCATAATTAGAGCGAGGGAAGTACGCGATGGATTGCATTTAGCTGTTCCAGTTCAATCTGTGTAGTATTTAGGAGGCTTATAGATGTGTAAAAAGGGTTGGTGGCTGGTTTGTGAGTAAAATGCATAGTTTTATATGAAGTAATACCCCTCCCACCAAATAACTTATTTTGTTGCAGCTTTGCTCTCGTCATGTCTTTTTCTTTACCCTCTGCTGAACGTATTACTAAGGTACTGTGCCTAAGCAGTGTGAGCAATTACACTGCGATTTTGGAGGTAATGTGTCTCACTGGTGTTTTTAATCAAAAGCTTTAAGATTAATCTAACATTTTATTGATACTGTCTTTGAAATAATACAACTTAAGTAGCTAGCACATGAACTGTGTTTCTTCTCCCAGTGGAAAACATAAATCCGTGGCTGTGCCTTACTTGTTTTCCAAGGTAACTTACTTGTATTTCCTTTTGTATTTATTAAGCAGCTGGTTTGCATTGCTCAGCAAAGTGTCTGCTTTGAGACCCTCAGTCCCGGGAAGCACTTTTGCTTTATGTGGCTGTGACCTGGCATTAGTGGTTCGAGTGACTTTCTCCAAGACACTTGACACTCTTGTTTCTCTTCTCTTAGAATCATAGAATCACAGAATCATTTAGGTTGGAAAAGACCTCTCAGATCATCAAGTCCAAACATTAACCTAACGCTGCCAAGTCCACCACTAAACCATGTCCCTAAGCACCACACCTACAGGTCTTGTAAATGCCTCCAGGGGTGGTGACTCAAGCACTTCCCCGGGCAGCCTGTTCCAAGGCTTGACAACCCTTTCGGTGAAGAAATTTTTCCTAATACCCAATCTAAACTTCCCCTGGCGCAACTTGAGGCCGTTTCCTCTTGTCCTGTCGCTTGTTACTTGGGAGAAGAGACCGACCCCCGCCTCGCTACAACCTCCTTTCAGGTAGTTGTTGAGAGCGAGAAGGTCTCCCCTGAGCCTCCTTTTCTCCAGGCTAAACAACCCCAGTTCCCTCAGCCGCTCCTCGTAGGACTTGTTCTCTTAATGCAATTCGTGATGATTAAAGGAGCCACAGTGCGCACAGATGTTTAACAGAGGCATTTTCACTCTGACACGTTGGGGTATGGTCCCAGGATTTGGGAATTGTACTGGATTGACTGAAGTGATAATTGGCCATTTCCTGATGGGGTTGTTTTTTGGTTTTTTTGTGCCTGGTTGGAAAATACCAGATCATGCCACCTGATGTAATTCCTCTGAAATGCTTTGCACTTAAACTTACTCGGCATCCAAGGTGCAGGCAGGGGGGTGGCGGCAGAACCCTTGGAGGTCTCTGCAGATCCATCAGGCAGGGGGACCCGAGGCATGCCCCAGCTGCTGGCTTCACTGCTGGAGCTGTGAGATTGCAAACTGTGGGTGTCCTCGCAATCCTGAGCACTTGGTGCTGTATTTTGCTCTTTGAAATTACCTTTTCTGATGAGCAGTATAAAGTCTGAAGAACTGAGGGTTTTACAGGGAAATTTTGAAATCTCAAATTCAGTGCCAACATTTTTGTTTGTTTTATTTTTTAGTAAAAATGAATCAAAAAAACCACCCCCACCTGATAAAACTAGTCTACCTTGTCTATTTTAATGCAATATAACCTATTACTCTCTCTCTGGACAACTACTAAAGGGCAAAAAATCTGCAGAACAGGAGAAGTGAAGGGGAGTGATACTTCTTGCTGAAGACCTGGGAATCATCTGCTTAGCAGATGTTTAAAATAAGTCTTGCAACTGTTCTGCTTATAGATGTGTGTGTGTGTGTCTCATGGATTTATGCACATTATTGATATAAGGACTGAGTTCCCCTGATAAAATCCATGATCAGTTAGTGACATTGCAGTATATATGTTGGCAAGTCTGCCTGTGTTTGAAATCTGTCCCAACGCTAATCTTGGGAAAATTGAGGATGGGTCATTTTTATTAGTGGACCCTTACTCAGGAATTTAGTTCAGTCTGCACAGTTGGAAAGATTGGGTTGCTTTTTTGTTCATGACTGCTGATTTTAAGGAGCTGCAGATTTATGCTACGTGGCCCACCCTTGTAGGTTTCCGCTGTCTTTTTTTTTTTCCTTCCTTAAGTTGAAGAGAATACAGAGAAGGCTTGGAGAATTGCTCATGGATATTGACCTGGCCTGGTGATAGGTTTCTTTCTAAATGATTGTAGAAAAAAAAAGGAGAGGGGAAAGATGGACATGTGGAGCTGCAGGCACCTCCTGCGACCAGACCGGAGCAGCAGGATGGGCGTCTTCTGGACGGTGGCTTCTCAGAGCTGGATTAAGAGCCGCTGGAGCTGAAGGCAGGCATGCATGGGTAGCAGCGTTGTCTGTCAGCCTAGCAATTCCTTTAGCTAAGGTCCAGGTTTGTAGTGTTCAACGTAAATGAACAATATTTCATTTATGGTTGCAGGATTTAAGCTGACTTTTGCAAGTCTACAATTCTGTGTTTTTCAGGTGATATACATTGTCTTTAGCCCAGGCAGGAGTTCAAATGTTGTCTCATTCAGTCAAAGGGTCAGTCTGGGATCAATTTGGAAATATCGTTAAGAACTTGTCACTTGTAAAGCTCTGTGGTCTGTCTGGGTGAGATGCTACAAGACCCGACTGTCAGGGTACCTCCATTTAGATGAGAGGTGGACAGCCCTAAACACAGCTTGGAAAGCTCTTAAATGTCAAGAGGAACATTAAATTTTGTGTTTGGAAGGTTGGCAAAATTGAATTAAATAATTGGTACCCTTTGCAATTTAAATCTGAGTTTCCCTTTGTCTTTTATCCTATGCACAGATTAAAATACATTCTCACCTCTCTTCTCCTTTTGCTTCCTCCACCCTCATACCTGGGCAGTATATAGAGGAATTCCATATCTGATCGCGCAAAAGCTAAGCTGGGATGAAATCGTTTACAGGCCATGGTATGCATTTGTCATGTTCCCTGCTCCCCTCCCTCTTCCCTTTCCATCTGTTATCCAAATCCTTTGTTTTCTCTTTCACTCTTTTGTTTTTGTTTTCTTTTTTTTGTATTGCTTATGGTCAACTCTTTTGTTACTCTTTTCTTCACTTTTGTCTCAAAACCGCATAAAAGAATTCCACCAAAAACATAAAGCAGTAATTCTCAGACAAGCCAAACTTTTAAACTATGTGTTCAAAGGAGGTTTGAAATTAGGCGATGGGAGTTTATGCATCCCTAATTAGAAGCAAAGCTAAGCAAGCATGACAAATGTATTGATGATAAACCTCAGCCCTGATTAAACTTCTGTTGAAGCCCAACTTAATAAATTACAGCAGATTATTGCTGCCTGAGATGCAGTTACTGGGTGTCTGTGGGGCTCTGGAGGAGCCGCATCGCGATGTGTTTGTGGGACCAGTAACAGCAATCCTGGGGCTCTGTCCGCTGTGCGAGGCTTGCTGCAAGACTTAAGAGAGTCCCTTGTCCTTCTTAAAATCAAAGCAACTTGTTTAATTTAAAAAAAAAAAAATCCAGAATCTTCCCAAGGTGTTCTGCTGAAGGGGACAAAAGGCAACGCATAAAACTTAATTTTCTTTTTGATTAAGGAGGATCTGAACAGATCCTGAAGGCAGGCAGAAGGCTGTAAAGTTCCAAGGGCAATAAAATATTTAGCTTAATACGAACTTGAGCTTACTTGTGTGGAAAATCGTGTTTTACAGGTTGGAGAAGAGTACAGCGGGACAGCAGTCACAAGGTGTTTCAGTGAAGTTCTGGTTTAGTACTGTTGGAAATAACCCGGGGGCACGGGTAATTTGTTTGACTCCACAGCGCATACGTTTTCTCACTGTGGGAAATCTGGGTATTTCTTGAATATGGTGTTTTGCCTTTCCTTGCTTCACTTGTGTCCTACTTTTTTTTTTTTTCTGTGGTCCAACAGGTCCAAGTTCCGTTTTGTTTTGTGACCGGTACAGTAGTTTTCCACCTTTTCCATACAGGGATCCTCTTTTTTTCATATTCATTTAGTAATATGGAAAGATATTTCCTCGAGAAAATGGATTTCTCAAGCCAAGAATGCATTGCCAAATGTTTGTCTAAAGCATGTCATTAGTATGGACGAAACAAACGATAACCAGCCCAAATCCAAACCTCTTGGCAGCAAGCTAGAACAAAGAACTCTTTTGACTGTCTTGTGCCAGGCATTTAAACCCATGCAAGAGATTGTGTTTGAAAGAACAACATTCAAAATAGAAGCCTTGGGTGCCATAAAATAGGCAAGTTAGTGCAAGACAAGAGGGCCTGGTAACTTTAATCCTCAAGCCAGGATGTAGTTTCATGGCTATTTGAAAAATAAGAGAACAAAAGTAAATCCTTCTCCTGCAAATACTGAGCTTGTTCTGGGTCCAAAGCACTCAGGCCGGGCTCTGGTCATGGAGCAGTGCTCCTCTGAATGGCCGTGCTTGGCGCCCCGTAAGGACGCTGCAAAGCAGCAGCTGGCAAAAATCAAAGAATTCAGTCCGTTGATTTGTATTTCCTTTGTCTGGTTCGCTTAAGCAAAAACCTGCTAAATCTCAGCTGGGAGGTGATTGAATTTCTGTAATTGATATATTATTCCATGTCAATAGAAATGTTACTTCATAAAGTGCTTTGGGATTTATTTTTTTTTAAAAGTCTTTTGTATAATAAGATTATCATTAAGCCTGATTTATTATGATTGAACACATTCCAGAATCCAAGATGAAGGCTCTAGAAAACTATAGGCTTGAGCGGATTGTAATTTTACAGATCTTTGTACAAGCACTGATTTTTGATCGATCCAATACAGAAATTAATAGGAGTGTCCAGTTTTTGTTGTTTTTTTTTAATTTGTATCAATACAGTTTTAACTTTTCCCTTGGTGTAGCAAGATGCAGTGATTTGCCATGCCAGGCAAGTGTGCTGCTGCTGGTTCCTGGCAAGAAAACTAGGTGTTTTGTACCTCCTAAGCCTGGTAGAGAAATGAGCAATTGAGTGAATAGTAATCTTTCTCCTTACAGCAAAGGACAAAATGAAGGGGGGAATTAAAAAAAGACCTTTGCTTTGTTTTACATGAAAGCGTACACATGTACAGATCATTGCAAAAGCTGCAGAAGAAAGCTTTGAATGCAAAAGCTTTTTTCATAAATCAGAAGTAGAGTAATAGTCCATGCTAAAATTGCTGATATAATCACGGTCTCTTTGTTACTGTGCAAATTTCCGCAGAGTAATTTGTCTAACACCATTTTGGTTGTTTCTGAATCAATTTGAAAACAGAGTAAGAGAAAGCAGAAGACCTCGGGGTCCAGTTGGGTATTTCATTAGAGGAAAGCAGTGTAATGTTCTCCCTGCCCCAGCGGGAGACGCTTGCGCCGAGCCTGAAACCAGCGCAGAGGAGAAGACTCTCCTATTGCGGGGTTCTGTCACCTTTACTCATGAAAAATAGCTGTTAATTCAATTAAATTAATTCAATTAAACCTTTCAGTTTCTTTGGCTAAGACTGCTGTATTTTGGCATTCCACGTGTCTAACAGGACATGGGTCGCTGTTAGAGCATCCCATATTTACATAAAGATCCTTATAAGAATACGGTTGCTGTTCTGTATAATATTACTTATAGATATAAATCTATATATGAGCCCACCTGCCTCTTTCCATGTGCCAATGGATACCTTTAAAAGCAATTTTTAATAGAGTTGTGAAAGTAAATCCAATGCTCTTCTACTTGTAGAGGACAAGACCTTTCAAACATTAAACCTTGTAACGGCAGCTGTGGAATGACCCTCCTTCAGCGTAGCATGAAGAGGAAGCACATTCATTGAAAGACTTGAAGTTTTGCTTGGAAGCACTAATTTAAATCTTTTAAGGGAACGATTTACTTACTGCTCAGTGCAAATGAATCTGTATGGTAGAATACTGTGTTCTTTTTACTACTTGTTGCATGAAATGCTGTTATGGTACTAACTTCCTTGCACGGTGTCTATTCTTTGCATGCTCCTTTACATTTTTTCCCCCCCTGCAGAATTGCATATTCTGTTTGCATTGTACCGTGACTAATGTACGGATTTGCTTTTTGTAGCGCCAGTGATATTCTGCCAGTGTTTTAGCAGGGGATTCCCACAAGAATTTCCCTGCCTCTCCTGTGTGCCAGTGAGGAGTGCATTGAGAATACATGTACTTCATTTATTTACTTTGGGGAGTGGGAAAACAAAGGCTCCCGTATACTTTTTTTTTTTCCCTGAGATGATACTACCAGCTCAATAGCTGGTGCTGGAGGGGGAGGCAGCCCTGTCACGGGAACGGGGTAGGACGACGACCACTGGCCAGGAGTCCGTGCTCCAGTTCTGTTCCCGCTGTGAAACCTTGGCAACACTTTCCTTTCTTTTTTTCCTTTTCTTTCATTTTCAAGCATTCTTTGTTTGGATTGTGAACAAAGACTGTTTTTAGTAAGTATTTGTACAGTGCCTACCTCGCTGGGCTCTGCTTTCCTTTGGGATTGTTAAGTGCTTTTGTAGCGATAATAAAATTAAAACTAGACACTGGTCAAACAAGCTGCTATCAAAGTGCTCTCACTAAGAGCAAGGGCTGGCGTTCCACATCCCAGAACCTCCAAAAAACGTGTGAAATCCACAGAAATGCAGATGACGGGTTACCTACATGATACATATACACATATACAGCTAATTGCAGAGAGTCATTCTCTTCGTTGCCCCTTCCCTTCCTTCCCCTCCCTACACCCTCCTGCACCCCTTGAAGCACATCCAAACACTGCGTCCAGCTTCAGTGCTGCATGCAGGAGACCGCCAGTGCCCCGGAGGGGAGGCTCAGGGGAGACCACCTCTGTTTTGTGGTTGGTGGGTTTATCT
Source organism: Calonectris borealis (assembly GCF_964195595.1). NCBI lineage: Eukaryota > Metazoa > Chordata > Aves > Procellariiformes > Procellariidae > Calonectris > Calonectris borealis. The sequence goes on along the minus strand of NC_134321.1, from coordinate 24,789,162 downwards.
TTTTTTTTTTTTTTTTTTGTTTGTTTGTTGTGGGGAGGATGATATGCAGGTGAGATCCTGCAGGACTGACTGTATCTGGGATTTGGCAGGAGGATGAGTAAAAGTAGCTTTAGAAAATGCTGCCTCTAATGAAGGTGTCTGCTTGCAGTTTGCCCCATGAGCTGTTTTGGGAAGGATCCATGGATCAAGTGCCCCACTTCTTATTTGGCAAAATAAGTAAATGTGAGCATTTTTCAGCCTGTCTTTGCTGCTGGACTTTTTTCCAGTACCAGGATGGTTTCAGAACTTCACGGATCTGAGCACTAACAGTGTGCTGCTCTCTTGCACTGTCTGCTATGGCAGCAGACGTTGGAGTTTTTGGAAGAAAATTGTTCATTGATGTGTTTGTTATTCGTGAATAAGTTATTATTCCGATTGGTCTTAAAGAGGTGATGCATAAAATCAATCATGAAAAATTACTGTAACAGCAGCAAATTCCCTCTTTGTAAGTTTGTAGTTATTAAAGGGAATGATTGTCAAGATACATGTGTTATATATGCGCACATGTGTGTATATATATAAAATTAAGGATTACATGTATAAAAATTTAAAAAGAATTTGCCTGGCTCATGCTCTTGCTAAAGCTGTTCAGTGTTATGCACCATTCAAAGTACACAACTGTGGTTCCCCCTTGTACAAAGGCTATCTTTGTTTTTCATGGTCTATTTAAAACTCTTGTGTTTTAATAATGAGTTTCGCTGGAAACTGGAGGAAATGAGTCCATGGGTTTTTGTCCTGATAAAAACCAAATTGGAAATTGCAAAGTCAACTGTGAATAAATACCCATGCCATATTTTATTGTTTCTTCTTTCCAGTTTTGTTCCTCCTTTCTAAATGTTTTAGAAGAAATTCTAAAGTTCACATCAGTGACTTCATACAAGTAAGTTCCGCTTACTTTCAAAGCATATGCTGACCATGGAAATAAAATGAGAACAGAAAAAGGCGCTTCATACCTTTCATATTTGTTTCTGATAGATTTCGTTTAATTGTACTTCCAGGACTAACCATGCCCCTGCCTTTCCCCACTCTCACTGGCTCCATTCTTGGTTTTCTCCTGAGACTCCCTGACACAGTTTCTAGTGTAGAGCACTCTGGTGACATGCAGCCCTAGTCTATCGTAGGTGTTTGCTGCTTAAGGTAATTATCAACACTGCCTGTAAGTTGTTAATAACAACAACAACAACAATAATAGTAAGTTACTAGTCCAATGAAATTTAATATGCTTATTGAACATGTGGTATGAAATGGATGTATGAAACAGCTCTTATATAAAGACCCATTCATCTCGTTTTATTGCTGAATAAATCTTTTTCGTTTTAGAAGAAAAATCAGTAAATTTAAGTAGCTAATTTGGGTGTTTAACCTTCTTTTGACACCAGTTACACCCTACAAGTGATTTAAACTTCTCTCTTTCTTTTTCCTGCAGGCTCTTAAGGGGAAGTGTCTAAACTAAGTTGCAGAAAGCCATATGACTAGGGCAAAATTTTCTTTTTGTTTAAGCCTAAAAAATAAAAAATGCTTAGTTCTTAAAAGAAAGTATTTTGACAGCAGAGGTGACTGACAACAAAGCTAGTTCCATTTTCTCAAAATTTATTCGGTTTTCAAAATTTATCTTGCAGCTGAACAGTGATAAAACCCCATTGCTGGCTTAATGCCACCAAGGAAACTCCCAAGTGGATTGGAACAATCATGCTTTAAAGTTGCAATGCCCCTGTAATAATTGCAGATTCGGGGGGGGGAGGGGGATAATTGATAAACACTGTTTCATTAAAAAAAAAAAAATTATTGACATTTTAAACCAGTCTTAATATTTAGGATAGCATCTGGAAGCCTTGTTAGTGGATATGAGGAATTTTTCTGCTGTTGTATGAGAAGGAAATGCTGGCCATTAGCAGAGATGGGTTTTCAAATGTTGAAAACTTAAGGAAGGTTGTAAAAAGTCATCTTTTGAAAAATCACTTCACCTTCCTTTCTAATGACTTGGACTAGGTTAGAATATGTGGAAAAACTGTACGGCTCATAAAAACCATCCTGAGTTGTCTGTCTGCCCACAGAGTCAGTTCTGCACAGGAGAAAATTGTAAAAATACATATTGCAAACCACAGACTGTCCCCGGATATAACGGATACTTCTATAAATCTCCATTTTCATGAGCTGGTGTACCATTTCACTTTTAGTTGTTTTACTTGGGAAGCTGTAATGTATTCAGAGGGTGTGCTTGTGTACGTCTCGGACAAATTTATAATTGCAATTTTTTTGTTGGTTATTTAAAAGTTATTACTCCCTTCAAAAAAGGGTTCTTTTGCATAGTGTTACTGTATGGCTTGAGTGATTTGTTGCATCTTCTGGGATTGTTGGTGATTTTTTGCTGCATGCAACTACTGACACTATTAATACAAAGCAATTCAAGTGTCCGCATCAGATACATAGTGTTGGAGTAAGGCAAGCTGACATGTTTTCCTTTGTTTCATTTGCAGGTGAATGTAGCTGTCAGAGTATTAAATAAAGGGTAGACAAATACCAGGTATCTCCTTATTCCCTGTTTTGCTGTGTACATGATTTGAAGTGTTAGTTTATCCTTAACAATGGCCTCTTTTTTTTGTTTTTTTAATAATGTCTCTATTTTCTTCTTCCAGCAAGAGGTTATCAGTAGTCTAAAAGCTACCAGCAACAAGAGACTAATTCTTCATTTCTTTGAGTGTGAACAATTCTAATAAAAAGCTTCAAGAAGATTACAGGAGGATAACATAGTAATAAACAGCCATACACTTGTCGTTTTTGTTCCATTTATTCTTTCTCAGTAAAAGACTGAAGTCTGTTTCTTGCCCTCAGCTTTGCACATCTGATATCTTGCCTTGTTACTAGGAGACGTGGTATGATATGTATGTTACTTTCCTCGAGCACAGTGGTATTAGCCACTTAATCACAGGAATGTAGGCTGGTAAGAGTCTATTGCTATTTGGCTGTTAGTCTAAAACAGTAATGCTTTTTTATTTGTTCAGGGAGTCTTTGAAGAAACCTCCTGGCTATCCTTCCCAGACATACCTGGATACATATGATTTTTATATACATATAAAATGTATATATTCATTGACTTTTGATAATCAATATATGCTATTCCTGCAATTTCTTGGCCTTCTACTGTGCCTCAGTTGTTACCTTTGTCTCTTCCCTGCCAGGCTACCTTTTAAAGAAAAGAATAATACATCTGAGCTGCTCCCATGTGAATTCCCCTGAGCTTGCTGACCTTCCTTGGTAGTCGACAGTGTGGCTTTTTAATCTGGTTTCCTGAGGAAGTGAGGTTTATGCAATTGTGCTGTCTGTCCCTCGTTGCTCTTGAGACGGCAGGCTCATTTCAGACCAGGTTGATAAAGGAGTAAAGAGGTCCAGAATAATTTTTTTTTTCTTTTCCCTTTCAGTTTTTCCAAAATTCATTAGCCAAATAGACAGGTCCCTAGAGAGGGGGAGACAAGTGGGCAAAACTATCAGGTTGGCAGCTGCCAGCTGGGCAATGGACACATGAGTTGCTCCAGACTAGCCCCATCCTGTGCTGGTCTGTGCCTGCTGGGGATGTGAGAGGGGCACAGTGGAAAGCTGGCTTCGGTGTAAGGGGATGAGGCCAGAAACGTGTGAGACTGGGCTAGGTGAGCCGTGCAGAGCTGCTCCTTGGCTTTTGGCTGCCGCAGTAGCTGGGCTACTCTGGTTTCTGCTTGTTTGGGCTTTTAAGCCTTTTTAGCCCTTCCCCATTGTTTGTGTGTAGCAGTTGGTGTTTTATGGTGTTTTGCTGTGTTTGTGTTGGCAGATTTAGTTCTGTTCTTCCTTGAGTTTGCATAGGAATTGGGATTTTGCTTTGAGTGAAACTTTGCTATTAGTGATTATAAAGACGTAATGGTGGGGGCAGCTGTAGGAGCACAGGAGAGCACAGAGAATCACGCTCTGCGTGATCTGGGTACCATGTAATCAGCAAAACTTATTTTTATTGTGATGTCATAAACTAAGTAATATTTGCATTTTATTTGTATTAGGTTTTTTGATTTGTGGCCTAGTAAAGAAATGTTGAAATCCTGTTTGGCTGGGGAGGAAAACAGGTAGAAATATGTGGATTATGCCATTTGCTTCGCAGGAGAATGGACTACCTTCCCTCTGGGGTTTCTTCACTCCTGTACCAGCAGTATGTCTTCTAGGGACGGTATATGTATAAATGTAATATTGCTTCATCTTCCTGCTGTGAGACAGTGTTAGGGAAAACATTTTTTCATACTTTTTCCGTCCCCCTCTTCCCCCAAAGAAAAGATGCTCTTGCACAAGCTGTATATTGTCAACTCAAACTAAGGCAGAAGTCGCGGCAGTGAGAGAGGAGTCAGAACGGGACCCAGCTTAGGATATTTCTCCCACCAGTTTTCCCCCAGCCCCACATGGGTGGGAGGTAGCAGCCACCTCTTTAGGGGCACTGGGACCCTGGTGCTGTCGTCTTTTCTGCCGTGTGGGACTGGGGGGATGAGGAGGGAGCTCCAGGGAGAAGGCAGCTGCTGCTGGGGCTGGCTGGAGCAGCTGCGGGAGCTTTCTGCAGACAGACTCCGGAGCCTGATGGGTCTTTCCAGCCTCGTGCCCAGCTGGCTTGTAACTGTTCTCACAGTGTCTTCAACTCAGCTTTACTCCATGTCTGTCCTTTTGTATGGCCCACAGCTCGGTTCCCTTCTCTCTTCTTGGCTTAACTATTTAAACAAGTCCGCTGGAAACGATAAGTAAACATATGGTGGAATTTGGAGTGGATCGCCTTTAGCTGCTGTGCTTGCAAACCCAAAATGGTCTGTTGTGTCACGCAGGCTTCTTGGTGTCCTCTAAGGAGAGGCGGAGGAAACAGGAGGTCTGGCTAGTGTGCCAAGGTGGAGCTCTCTATTTAATAACTATTATTAAAAATCCTTTAGCAATTCCTGTGTGTTCAGAGACAGTGCATGGGGACTTTTTTCACATGGAGAATTTAAATACATTAGTAATAGTTAATTGTAAAGTGATGTCTGTGGAAGTTGCTGTTCCTTTGTGGCAAATATTGGACAGCAAGTATTGCGCTTCGGTCAGAAGCATTGCGTTAATGTCACTGTACCTGCCAGCTCTTGAATTGATACAAATTACATTTGTATCAAATTCAATCAATTTGATGAAATTGTACTGGCCATCCTTGCCAGGATTTTGGTGCCAGGCTTCAGCCTACCATGGATTATTTTGGTTGACATTTAATGGGAGCTCTGACAAGACCCAAGGAGGGGGAGCGCGGCGTTGGCGTGAAGTCGGGCTCTCGCCAGAGGAGCAGCCGTGGAGCGGGGTGTCGCAGTGCCCGCCCTGCTTTTGCTGATGGGCTCTTTTCGGTTCTGCAAACAGCAGCAAAATCATTGAGGTGATCTGTTTCACCCTGTGCGTGATAATTGTCCGTAACAGAAATGCTACCCTGCATTTTAACGATAGGTTGATGCTCCTTATTAAGCCTTCCTGAAACCAGTCATCCTTACTACAGCCTCAGCTCTGCAACAGGTTCATCCTTGTCAACCAATTTTTAATTGCAATTGAGCATTAATTCCCATCTGTGCGAATTCCAATATGTAAATAAAGTTCCAGTTCTCCAGCTCCTCTTTGGAGGGCTCTTACACTGCACTTGTTTCAAACAGCATCCCCCCAGCGTCTCAGAGAAGTTTCATGCTTTTCAACTATATAAAATTTGTTGAAAATGAAAGTAAGTGCAGGTAAAATTATAATAGTAGTAGTAAAACATTTTCTTCTCCTGGTGTACAGTCCCGCGCAGCCTGGCTTTAAAGCATCTCCACTGAGTAGCAGTGTTACCATCGGCGAAGCCCCCTCCCCTTCCCACATTTATTTCCATGGTAACCTGGGGAAGGCATTCTGCAGCCTCAAAACTACTTTTGCTCTTTCATCATGCAAGCTGGCATTGTCAAGGGCTGAGTGTATTCCTACAGCTTTGAATGAATATAAAAAAAAAAAAAGGCTGAATTTGGATGGTCAGTTGTTATTTGGGAGGCCCTACAGCAGGAAAGAACGGGCAACCTTCAAGTGACCTAGTGTCCGTACGTTGCTTAGTAAGGAAAAAACAGTCTTGCTTCATTAACTGATTAACTTGGAGGGTGGGGGTTATCAGAATTATCCTTCTGTGAAGCGAATGCGGCGATTTCCTGAAACAGCTTCGAGGTGGGGGGGAAAGGGGCAGATGGCTGGCCAGGCTGCGCTGGCGAGCCGCTGGTAAGCTTGCATGCTGTGATCTGTTGCAAATCTTGCTTTCTCATGGAGTCTTTAATGTCTTTTCAGGTATCGTTTAGAAAATGGTGTCTTAACAGATGCCTGCTCTTTGACTATATTATGCATTTGCCTTTTATTGGTGTAGAAGTGGGAATATTTGGCGGCATTTGGCAATGCGTGCTCTGTGAGCAATTTAGGAGCTAGTAGTAAAGCATTTGCTGTGTTTCCTGCCGTAATGAGCTGGATTGATTTTATGATCTCTGTGGTGCACGCTTTCTAAAATCCGTATTTATGCAGCATTTGCTTGTAGATGTTGAGAGGATTTTATTATATTTGAGCAGGCTAAGGCTATTTGATTGCTGTGTGTGATAAGAGTAGCATGTGGAACTGGTAGTACTTGGTAAAAGAAAAAGAATTGCTTGCAAACAGTATCTGCAAATGGGGAAGAATGAAATGATGTTGTAAGTAATTATTTTTGAAATGTTCTGAAAGCAGAAACCTCTCTGATACAAGTGTGGTCAGAAACGTTTCAAACAGTATCCTCATCTTGTATGATAAATGGATCGGATGGATTATTATTTTTAATTTTCTGCTTATGTCTGTTTCCATGTTGTCTGAGTACATGAATCACAGTGCAGTATTAGTATTGATTAAAATATTTCAAGGGTGCTGCCTGATCAAAGGATTGGATTGCCATTTGATGGCTTGTGACAAGCTGGCAGGATTTTTGTTTTTCCTTCCTTGCATTATTTGGTTGGGGAGGGGTAAAAATGTAGCTTTCTTCTAAATGTGTCTGAAGTGGATAATGGCTGTGAAGTCACCATGACAACATGGGACCTGGATCAGATTTTCCCTCCATGCGTTTTCTGTTTTGTTGTTTTCTAAATATTTGTTATTTATGCATTCTCTGAGATGTTTGAGGGAATATCTTACAGCTCCGGTTGGAGGCTGTAAGAGGTTGCAGGAGGTTGCAGGCTTGTTTTCTTTGATTAAGCACAGTCCAATGTATTTGCTGTGCAACTAAGGAGGGATCTAAACAAGGATGTGAGCACCTCCAGCTGGAGTTAAGGGTCTACCTTTCCTGCGATTCCGGCGTTGCAGCCCTGAAAACTTCTGCTGAGCTTTTGCATGGTCCTGGGGCTTCCTGTGTTGTCGTGGCATTGCCGTGTGCGATGTGGAGCCTGGGGACTTCTGAAAGTTGTGTACAAGCTGAGGTGTAAGAGCACCTTCGTTCAGGTATGGTTGGAGTCTGGTATGAGCTTGGGGACGGGAAGAAAGAAGTCTCATCGTGGTCATGAAACAAACAATTCTTCCATCCTTTTTTGCTAAGGGGTGCCGAATGCACCTCCCAGGTGGGAAGAGGGTGGAGGTTTTTGCAAGATGTGGTGCTAGCCGTTCCTTCCCGGTCGTTGGGACTTACTACAGGCGCTGCCCAGGGTGAAGCGAGATTTGTGTTCCGCTCCACTCTCGGTCTGAGGTGCTCAAATTTCACCACTCGCAATTTTTCCAGCCTGCCAAGGGTTGGACCGTACAGGGCACTTCAAGCTCTTCTGAAGTGCTGGCACTGTTCAGAAGGGAATGAAAGACTTGGCGGGTTAGACAAGGATGTGCAAGAAAGGCAGTGGCTGCAGCACAGTGGTTAAGAGGCTTTGTTGGGGAGTGGTGGTGGGAGAGCATCTGGCTTCTGGTCTCCACTCCCACAGCTGCAGGCACGTGTATGCAGTTAGACGGGTGCTTACTTTGTGGTTAGCGTTTTGGGGTGACCCAACTCGGGAATCTTTGAGGTGAGTATTTACTTTGGGGAGTAGACATCTTACCTGGACATCTCTCCCTAGTGCCATCTTCTGCCTCCTCTCAGCAGGGTTTGTAGGATGGGAGGGAAGGTGTTTGTTTCATACTTGTAACAGCAACCTGTGTAATTTATAGTGAATTTAGTGGAATAACGAGTAGTAGCAACTGTTCTGTGGAGGTGACATTTCGATGTCAGCAGAGGAGGGTAATTATATACTTTTAAGTTATCGTCATACTTCTTGATGGAAAAAAACCACTATAATTTGGATAAATGGAAGTAAAATCATTGCAGTTGTCACTTGTGCCTTATCCTATGTAAACCATGTAGTATCTGTGACATCTTCTGAGAACATAAGGGTTTACTTGCTCTTGTGGCAGAGTTGTGAGCTTGTTTCAGTATTGAGGCAGTTGAAAAGCAAATACAACATGACAGTGACTTTTGTCTTTGTCTTGAGATAGTGAAGAACTGGAGGTTTTCTTCTCCATTCCCATCAACTCAATGTTTTACTTGCTGCCGCATGAATAATATGAAGATTTTTTTTAATTTGGAAAAGTCTTGATTTCTGTCTAATGCTGGGGGCTGGAGTTCCAAGTAACGTTTAACAGGAATTATCTAAAGCTGGGTAGGATTGTGTCCTTTGAAGAACCGCATGTCTACATGATACAGCCTATTTCCCCTTCTTCGTAATGTTACCTGATTATATTATTTCAAATATAGCAACTGTGCAGGAAACCCAGTCCTTTGGAAATTCATCTCGAGTATCTGAGAAAAGATTTCATTTGAGCCAGAGGCTCAAAACAATGAGATAAATCAGTGATGAGAACAAGTAAGAGCAAGAGTCTGATGGAGTTAAGTTGTACAGATTTTTGTGGTTACATACCATGCTTTCAAGATCCTTAAAGTTAGGAAACATACCATAAATGCTAGAGGCAAAAACTTGAAAGTCATGAATTTAGGAGTAGTTAAAAAACAAAACAAAACAAACCCAAACCCACCGCTCCTCCCCCCCACCCCCAGGAAAAAAAAGCCCACCAAAAAAACTAAACCAAAACAAAACCCCTCTTATTCCCAAGGTTTGAGCCAAGCTTGCTGCTGTAAAGAAATCCAAACCAAAAGAAATCCCAAACCAAAAGGTGTACGAAGGTCCAATGGGGATAGGACAGATTGGCAGTGAAGATGGCATTCCAGCATTCTTAGTATTTAAGGGTCCTGGAGATTGAAATTTTTTACTCCATCTGATGTTAGCAGTAGTGCTTTAAGAGCCCACTGACACTCACCTGAAATCAAAGCATTTGTATTTTTTTTTCCCTATTAATTTCGTCCGTTTCTAAGTGGGGAAAGACTTGGTTTCAGTCATCTCAAGTACAGAATAGTATCAATTGCAGTATCTTATTAGGAACAACCTAGGTTTGCTCTGTGTCAGAGACTGGCGCTAGCTTGCAGCGTAATCCTTCTTCTTGGACTTTCCCAGTACATGGGGAGTGCTGATGTGAAGAACTGCATCCATGGTCCAAAAATTCTTTCCGACTTATAGGGTCCCTCCCCCCGACCTTTCCAAAAAAATGAAGAATTCACCATAGTGGATAAATTCACAATTCATTGTTAAAATTGAATCCTGTTTTTATAGAGCTATTGTTCTTTGCCTCCCCCCCCCCCCCCCAAAAAAAAAAAAGTTTCTACATTTGCAAATTCCAACAGGAAACCAAAATTGAGCACTTTCACTTAAGCATGGGATTCAATTGAAGTTTCATTTCCCTTATAAATGCAGATGTGGCATTAAAAAACCCTTGCCACAAAAATGATAGAGGTCTGGAAAAGATACTTCACTGAAAAAACTAAAGGTCTCAACCTCTTAGATTATCAAACACAAGCTGGTTTTAACTTGGATTAAATTTATTGAATGACTGGCCAAAATGCTATCGTCTGAGAAGGTGAGAATATGAAACTGGTTATTTTGCTTGTAAAGGTGACTTTGTTTTTAAGAAGAAAGAAAAATATCAATTTTTGGATACTTTTTTCAATACTGCTGATTCCCAGTGAAAGTAGTTTGTTGCATATATTTTTTTCCATGCCATTAGGCAAAAATAATTGAGATGCAGTGCTTCTGCTTACTGGCCAGTTGAGTTGCAGTAAACCATATCATTCCCGGGGTTCCGCAGAGAGCGGGACCTGTCAAAACAGCTGCCCTATCTGTTGTACCACAGTAGGAGACGTCTCGGAGCCCAGTTCCACTTTCTGCTGCCCGGGGTCTTGCTGGCTTCCACCCAACGCACAGCCTGCTTTCACACCACTTCCCTGTGCATGGGATGAGCTGAATCAATTCAGAGCTGGGTCAATTTACTGACAAAAACCTTCTAACCAAGAATAATACAGTGTCTGTGGTTGAGGGAGCAGGGCAGGAGGACTGCTTCAGTTGGAGGAGGTTAAGTGTAGTATAAAACTGCACCGTTAGTCCCACCATCTGTATCTTGCACCTGTGTTAAATTCTGTCCTTTAGCACAGGATTTACCATTTCTTTCTGCTGTTGAATGTTTGGCCTGGCTTGTTAAAATGTCCTTTTTTGGAAACATTGCCGTGAGAAACAGAATGAATGGCAATTGCATTAACTTGATATACTAGCATGGAAATAGATATGATGCACAGAGGGCTAATGGAGCTCAGGGGCTGATCCTGCGAGGTCTTGAGTTTCCCTCCCAAAGGAGCTGCCCAGTGCTCTTGTGTTCCCTCTGAGCAACCTGGATGGAGAAATATGAAGGTGCTTCAGGTCTGGGCCCTTAAAGAGTTAAATGCGCAGAAGTACTAATCAGTGAATATTTAGGTCATAGAGGACTGAGACTGGAGAAAGACTGAACATTACTGACAGCTGGTGGGTTTTATGTTGGTATAGAGGACTGGAGAATATCTTCTATCTAGCATTAACACTAGATTTTGAGTTTCTAATTGTACTTTCTATTGTGTTTGTGTTCTTAATTGCGTTTCTGTGTCTTTGCAAGAGGTGAGGTGTGCAGTGGGTCTCCAAATGGGCCTTCTGGAACCATTACTTGTGTCTTTCTTCATGTCCTACAGCCCTAGTTGGAATTGACTTCCTAATAACAGTAGCTGTTTTGAAGATCAAATACGGGTAATTTATCTTCTTTTTTGAGGCAATGCTTACAAAATTCAGTGTCTTACTGACTTTCTGCAGGGGTCTGACCCATAAACCGGGACAGCCATAGGGGTAGTCCCGGCTTTGAAAATTGTAGGTGAGTGTTTGCATGGTACATGTTGTAATTGTAGTCCTGTGAGCAGTCCCACTGAAATCCATGGGATTACTCATGCATCTGGCCATGTCCACATTCAGGCTTGAAAACCGTTAATTTAGCATCCTGGGTAAGGTCTGCAAGAGTCAGGTCTGGTCTGTTGTGTCCTCTCTCTGCTCTGCGCCAGACGCACCCTGGAAGCTCGGTCTGACCGTGCTTGCCTGCAACTGTACCTGTACGAAACAGTTCTCCTCCGGGAGACTTCCATCCAAGCACAGCCATGCTAATATGGCTGGAAAAGAAAAGAAGTCGGACTATTAGAGAATTTAATAGCCTTGTGAGAAGAGCTGGGTGTCAGCAGTTTGGAGAAGAATCCACTGAATAAAGCTTACTGAAAATGCTACATTAATAGGACTTCTTTTCTTCTATGGTTAGTGTCTGTATTTACATGGGAAAAGTAGGGTGGGAATGAGTGAGGGTCACCAAAACACTTGCTGCTGTAGCAAAAAAGTGGCCTTATTTCCAAAAGGGTAAGATTCGTTTTTGGAAATAGGTTTATTTGATGCCTTTGGTCATGTAGAATTTGTAAATTGTCATTCACTGAAAATAACTCTAAGTAATTAATTTTTTTTTATTGTTACTGGACTTGGTGTTTCTGATTAGTTTCCTGTCTGCTTCAGGAGAGGATTGTCTGTATTTTGGAGTGGATTGGGTTTTTTGCTTGGCATTGTTGAGAATTGCTCAAACTACACTATTATCATCAATGTTCATAGGAAATGAAAAACAACTTTAGTATAGGTATAAACCCTGAGTAGCCCCCACATCCTCTGCACTTATGATTGGAAAGGTAACTAAAATGGCAAGGAAAGATAGGCAAACGTTCCCATTAATATGGTATTTTCTCCTGGTTTCTTATATTACCAGGGAAGTGGAATTACATGCTTTTTTAAACTTTAAGGTAAAAATAGATGGCATATACTTTGATGGCTACACTGTAACTTTCATGTCTTCCTACTTTCATAATAATTTTGTTTGGCAATGATTTTTAGCATGGGTAGGTCAAGGCAGAGGCATTGCTGATTAGATTAAATGGTGGCGTCTTTGCAATTGAGAGAGACAAAACGTTCACAAAATTCAAATGTAGCTGTATCTAGTGCTCTTGAAACAAAGAGCTTTGAGAGAATATCTGTAACCCTGATTTGAAAGATTGTTCTGTCTTTTACATGAAAATAAGTCATTTCTACATATGCATTTTCTGAGCAGCAGTTTCCTATGCCTGTTCTGAGCAGGGTATTCTGATGGCAATGTTTCATTAACTTTTTTCTATTATTATTTTAAAAAAGTAGAAATAGAATCTGACAGTCCGGCGCCCTGAAGTACTCAGTTGACAGCTAAATTATCTAACCGATACATCCTCATTTATTCCTGCACTTGTCCCACGTTGTGTGCCCAAAGTACAGCAGTTTGGACGAATGTTCATTTTTATGTTGAGGTAGGATGAGAGAAAATTAAGAGAATATTTCAAAGTAGGGAAAATCCTGGGATTTTTTCTTCATCCCTATGTACTTGGAAACCGACTAAAGAGCTCTCTCAAATACTGTGTGAATCTGTTTATTAAATTAACATGAAATAGGTTTATTTCTAAGCCACTTAATTAAATCCAGGGGGACATGCAAGTCTTTCAGGCTACGCGTTTGCTGCCAGTTTGAAGCATGCCCAGAGAGAAGGGATCAGGCAGCTGTGTGGTATGCGGGTGGTTTGGGTCAGAGTGCTAGCAGGTAAGTGGTGGGGAGAAAGTTGTCTTGACCTTAAAGAAAAAAAAAAAATTGAAAAAGGTCAGTAGAAAAGCATTTAAGAAAATGAAGCTATGCATATTGGGAACTTTCTACAGACATTTTCTGCTTAAAACAGTGGCGTCCAACGTTGGTTTACCTGTTGGCTCAGTTACTGAATGGAACAAATAGAGGAAAAACAGTATGATGTGCTCTCTTTGTTGACTTCAGCTTCATTTAAAAAAAAAATTTGTTACTATATCGTGTTGTCTTTATGATGTTTTAAGGAATTCTTCAGAATAACTGATTGAGAGCCTACATTTAAAGTGGGTAATGTTTCCATCTTGCGTAATTTGTATTGTGTTTATGGATCAAAACCCACAGTTCAATGGATAAAAACATAGTTGTGCTTGTGCAAATTAAGAGTTGTCCTGCTGAAAGCAGTGGCAACTGCCCTCCTTCCCCTGATCGCATGATCTAAGACGTGTAGCCGTGGCTGAGGAAAGCAGAGAAAAGGACCAAGAACGCAAGTTTAACATGTTACCGACTTACCAACATGGTGTCAATGGCTTCAGCGGTGAGGCAAAAAGACAACATTACATCTACTGGTGGGAGAATAATTCCTCTGGTGGATATGGACAGATCCATTGCTACATGTAAAGTAGCTCCCAATAATTCTGTAAATCATGATTAGGGGAAGAAAATAGAAGCATATTCAATATGTGAAATGCAGCTGGTGTGACCATCGATTCTCTTTATGTAGAGGAAGTTTGCTTCCAGCTAAAGGAGTATCTTAGACAGAACCTGCAATAGTTGAAATGTTTTTCCACCGACAGGGCTATCTAGTAGTTTTTGCAGGGCTACTGGCTACAAATTGCACGATAGCATTAGCCCAGAACGGGTTCTGTGCTGCCAGACCTACCGAGTTTATGGGTTAAAATTTTGACGAGGGAAGTCAAAACAGAGGAAGAATTCAGATGTATCTTTTGGAGAGATGAGTTAAAAATACCTTTGCCACAGGTTTACTTGTAGTAGTAGTAATAATAATAATAATAATAATAATAATAATGAGAATTAGACTGATATGAGTGAATGGACTGATGATAGCCACCTAAGGATAGCAGATTTCATATGTTTTCCTTAAGCCCTGGATGATCCAGCTCCCTTCATAATGAGTTTTCCACCTAAGTACTTACTATTTCTCAACACAGCTATGCGCAAGGTAGACAATTGGGTTTTGCAAATCAGTACTGTTGTTTCATGCAATGATAAAATATTGCTTTCTTGTTTATCATTCACTGATCATACCATTATTAATATTTTCTTCGGTGCTATAGATTACATTCCTTTCAAGCTTGGTAATTACATTGTCTTCAGTGTGTGGTAAAATTCAAGCCATTGTCCACCCGGTGAGGACTGTCTGCTGATGAATAGCTGCATTCTCTGGTACTCAAATTCGCTCCAATTCATCTGTGAAGAATTGGATTTTGGATGTTAATTATCCAGACAAATCAGCAACTGGTTTAAAGCATTGTTAAGGACAAAGCAAAGAATAAATAGCTTCTGCAAAATATGGCATTGTGAATGGTACTGATACTTATCTGCTATAATTTGTCTGTCTACCTTTGAAAGCACTGTGCAGAAAGATGAGCTTAGCTTTTTGAGATAATTACCCGTAGTGAATATGAATACTAGCCTATTTCTTCCTTGCTATTAAAAGACAGAAGAAAAATTCATCATGTGCTGCTGTAAAAATAAACAAACAAAAACAAGCTAATTAAAACTTGGCCTGAATCTTGCAGTCCTTCTCAAAAGTGTCATTGATTTCAGTATTTGTGGTCATGGTTTTGTGCTATATGGGAAGTGTTGGCAAGGTGGGGAGTGGGTGCTCAGAACCGTGCTGAAGTAAACTGCGTGTTGGAACAAGTTTGGGAGTTGATTTATGTCAGATTGGGGGAACGGTTCTATATATATATATGTATGCACATACAGTAAGCCATGGTAACAACAGCAGTGAATCCAGCGCACAGATTTATTCTGATTGTGAGAAAGGAGGTGAAGGCACATATGAAATAGATTTTGGGCCTTATAAATGCCATGTTGTGCTGCTTCATAGCTAATGAATGCATTCTTCCTTGGGACACATTTTTCTAACATCATAACAACTTCAAAAGTTTGTTCATCTAAGAAATGCATGTGAATGGTTGTGTGACACATGCAAGATCTTTAAACCAGTTTTACTGTTATCCTTTATGTTTAACAGCCAAAGATTAGGGCCTGAATTATTTAGGAATACCTTTCTACCAAACC
This sequence comes from Calonectris borealis, assembly GCF_964195595.1. NCBI lineage: Eukaryota > Metazoa > Chordata > Aves > Procellariiformes > Procellariidae > Calonectris > Calonectris borealis. The sequence goes on along the minus strand of NC_134321.1, from coordinate 24,773,764 downwards.
ACCTTGCTACCCACGTTGTCTTGCTTAATCTGATCTGCTCCCTTAGCCAAGTACCTACAAAGTAAAGTGGATTTAGAAATAGCGAAGCGTTGATTCTCTTTTGGTTGTGTGCTGCTAATGTGAGTTTTATTTTTGCTTAATGAGACTTCCCTCCATTAAATGTTTAACAGAAATTCTCATTTTTATTGGAAAACAGAACACTTGAAAAATCTCCAGGAATGATTTCCAACCCCCGCTCCCATTTCTAACCTCCGAGTCAAGTGAGAAAAGAGGATTAGATGTGGCCTCTGCAGTGCGAGATACAGAATCCTTTTGTGCTGCTAGACCTTGGATCTGTTCTCAGGTAGCCCGAGAATGTTAATTGAATTGAAGTAGTTAAGGGACCAGTACTGGCCTTTGAGACGCTCCTATTGAAGTTTGGGGTTTTTTGGTTTTGGGTTTTGTTTTGTTTTTTTTTTTCTTGTGTGTTCTTTTTCATTTGTCCTAAATTAAGGAATGCGCTAAACCAAAATAAGAATTTTAGCCTTTTAAGAATCCAGGAATGCAACTGTTTGCAATCAAATTATGGCAGAACAGTCAGTCATCTATCAGCTCAGATTGTCAGTGGTTAATGCGCAAGCTCTTAGCCTGCCCCAATTTTGAGATAAAAGGTGTCAGCTTGAGGTTTCTCGTTCTCTGTGATCTCACAGGCCATGATGGCAGGTCTTCTGAGGAGGCAGTAATTTCCTAAGCTGCAGTAACTGGGGGTGCTGAGTTAATCCGAGTTACACGGGTGCTGCGTCCCTCCTGCCTGGAGTCGGTGTCAGAGGGGGAAGGCAGACAGTTGTTTTCTTGGTGTTAAATGTTTACAGGCATTTCCTCCCATTGCTTGCCGACTTTTGGACTGCTTATTGCTGATATCCATCTTACGATGTAATGTATGAAAAAATTACCTATGCTGCTCGATAGCTGGTACCACACTGGGGTGACTGCATCTCTATAAAATGCTGCAAAGTGCCACCCATAGGCAAATTAAAATACTAATTTCTACAGTCATCTTGCAAGGGAAAATAAAGGCCATCAAGGAAGGTTAAACAGGAGCAAGGTATTTCGTGTGTTGCTGGTTCTTACCTACTTGTGCCCTTCTGTTAGTCACAGGGTGACCTTCCTTCTCAATTTGATACCCTGTTATAACTTGCAATTATTACTGTTTGACACCGTGCCTGTCATTGTAGTGTCTGTGTGTTTGCAATGCGTCATCTGCTTATTCCAGAGAGTTCCCAACTTTGTGGTCTAACAAGAACCTTGTTTTCCTCAAACAAGGAAAAATTAGACATGGGGGGAAAATTGACCTTCAATTCAAGCTAGAATAAGTTTCCAGACCTCTTCACTCCAAATTCTCGCTGCTATTACTACTGACCCCAGATCACAGGGAGGACCACGTGCCTGAGTGCTTTCTCTGTGAATCCTTTCTTCCCTCCCCAGCACAGCCCAAGCTCTTCAAGTGTTGCACAATGAGTCAAACAAGGTAAGAATAAGAGTCCTCACTCTGTCGTCTATGCTTGCTGCTGCAACTGTGCCGAAGGGATGGTTGCATACGTAGGGTACTTGGGCTTGCTCAAAAAGGCTTACGCAAGTTCTGCTCATATGGCTTTGCTCTGTCCTAGTAGATTTTGATTCCCAAGGGCAGGGCTTTCTAGTCTTTCATCTGTCTGTAAAATGTCATTGAACATCTATGGTGTGGTGTAAATAATAATGGTAATGATGGTCTTGCAATGTGGTTTATTTCCCTGGGGAGAGCAGAGACTCCTGCCTCACCGCTCCCGGTCCCTGGTGTCCAGATGGTGGTGACTCTTAATAGACTTGTTTGCATCCTCTTTGAACACCAAAACTGCTTGATTTGGCAGCCTTTGCCACTTCGTATGCACTCATTATGAATCCTGCAATCTGCCTTTCAGGTGATTTTTTTTTTTATGTTTAAAAAATGATTTTTTTTTCAAGTGCCAAAGCCCAGTAATTTTAATTTAACATTATCATCTGTATTTCCAACAGAGATTGCTGAGTGGATTGGAATTTTATACTGTTAAATGTAATTACGGTTTAAGTTCTGTGTTGAAAGAAACTAATGTATTGTTATGACCCCTGCTTTTATATCTTTAATTCTGAAAATGTTTTGAAATAAAATATATCTTACTGTATAGAAGGATGAGGAACTCCAGAGTATAATACAGTTTAGAATATGTGAATAAATTGAATTTTAGTTGATATGAAAAAGTTTATTTAGTTTTCATGACTAGAATGAATTATTTAATTTAACTGTAATCTAACCATTGCAATTCCATCATCAAATGAGATCAGTGAACTGAAATATTTTGGGAACATCTCTGGTTAGGTCACTTATTTTGAAAACTGCACGTGCTTTGTGTATGCTGTGCACTCTGACATTCAAATACTATTTAATGTTTTTAGATGACATGTACAGAATTCTAAGATTACTAAAACATATATTGTTTTAGTAATTAGACTTGTCAACGTAAAAACAACTGATCATTAACACACTTAATGTTTGTTACACTTAAGCCATTCATGCTTTTCTTTTATCAAATCCATCTTCTTGGTTCAGGAGATGGAAGACTAACGTAGTATTTCTCTGCTGTACATCCTGCGCTCTGTGCCTTTCTCCTACCATAAACCTGTTGCAAGGCACATTGCCTTTTTGTGCACCTGAGAATCCAAAACTGGCTGCTTTGTGGGGAGGAAGAAGGATCTGTGCAGTCAAAGAATGGTTTTTCTAGATCCTGGTTAGGAAAATAAGGCTGTAGAAGTTGCATTCCTGGATCTAGCCAGGCGGAGAAGTTGCGCCACGGTGAGAAAGAAGAAATCCACTCTGATCTGTGACCAGAAAAATCAGAGAGATTAACTAGAATTTTTTCCATTTCTCTCTAGTTTTATTCTGGTTGTTTTGTCAGCTACCATGCATCCTGCAGTGAACAGAATATAGGATTCTTCCTGATCATTGGTGCAAATGAGCTTTTAAATTAAAAACCACCTCTAAGCACTTATTTTGCTTGACGGTGATGGTTTTTCCTCTGCCACAGTCCATAATAAAATCTGACCGGAGTTTTTCCATTTTGGGAGCGCAGCTTCAGCTAAGGGAACCTACAGATGACGGATGGTCACTCTTGAGTGTGTTCCTGCGGCGTGTCTGCAGGACGGCCGCGAGGCTGAGGGGAGCGTGGAGGGGGGACCGCCGAGTGGCACAGCGTCACGATGGCCCTGTCCGAGTTGCAAAGCTGGGCTGTGTGCGCTAGCAGTTCCTTGGCTTAACCCTAGAAATCGCCTGCGGCTGCAGTCTTCCTGTTTGGGTTTCTCCAAAGAGAACTGTCACTCCCTAACGAGGGCGGTGGCAAGACACGGCTAACGCAGACTTTGCCTATGTTTATGAATGCCAGACTTGGATATGGGGGAGTGAAGCCTAAGCTCTGAGCATCTCCTAATTAGCCCCAGTTTATTTATGAGCCGGAAAACACGGGTGAAGCGCACACCTTCTGAGCACTAACTTTGTTTGGTGACAATAATCATGTACTTTGGGGGGGTTGCTCATCATATGCAAAGCAGACCTCCAGTGCCACAGGTCAGCGGTGGGTGATGTCAGTCACTTGCGAAGTGGAGGAAGGTGGGCTGGAGCAAGCACGAGGGCGTAATCAGACTTCATTGCAATTCATGTATGCATGTGCTTTGTCTTTTTTTTGTTGTTTTTTGGAAGGGCTTTGGAGGGCTCGCAGTGTTTGCTGACACTGAGCAGTGTGCTGCCAAGGAAGCAGAAAGTGTACTAGGGAATTTGGAGATGTACTAGTATTATTATTTTATTGTTTATTGATTGATGCTAACTCAGGTGCTCACTTTAGGTGTAAAGATACTGCTCTAAAAGGTGTCCCATTCATCTCCTTGTGATGTGAGATTTGCGGCAGTTAAGGCTTGCTGAAGCCAATATAAGATAACATATCTGAAAAAACCCAAACCAAACCAAAAATCATTTATCCATAACGCATTCTAAGGAACTGATAAAATTGTGATGATATAAATAAATTATACTTTCACTGTCAATGATTGTAAGAGCTCAGAATTATAAATTCATTACAAGAGTCGTTCATTATCTGAAATAATCTTGTAATGATCTTTTTTTACGGTTTTTCTTCTACTATGAAAATTCTTTGCGTTTTTCTTAATAGCGTCTAAATTTCTGTAATCACTTTTATCCTTAAATCCCTCCATTATTTCCAGTCATCCTTTCTCCTTAGTAATGCAGCTTTGCCAGCAAGCATACATTGTATGCATTGAGTATTCTCCATCAATAAAAGGACAATATGGAATAATGATGCAGAAATTTCATGAAAACCAGTAATTATTAAAACAGTGTCTGCCATACAGTAAATGCTATTTGGTGCAATAGAATTTTAAACACAAATATTCAGATATGTCCTGCAAGTAACATGGTTTATAATTATCCTTATTAGCTATACACAAGTTGTCAGTCACGTTTCATGTAATGATAGACCAAGCTCTTTCTTAGTTTATTTCAGGGTTGAAAACTATCACCTAAGCAAGAGAAAATGTATACTATTTTCAGGGTATTAATTTGAATACGTATTTTGGGTTAATGATCTGATTCTGAAATTGTTACGTGTTTATGTTCATCTTGAGCTTCAGATTTCTTTAAAATTTCTTTAAAATCATTACTGGTAGAGTTATAATCCAATTTTGAGATTAAGTATGATATGTTTTTTCTTTAGAATGAACATTTAGGAGCCAGTCACAAGGATTTTATTGTTTGTGATTAAAACTGTTGTCCCAAATAATCACCTAGATGCTTACAAAATGTCCTTGTTTTCACGTCTTGTAGTTATTGATTTGATGAAAGTACAATTATAAATAACAGGAGAGATGAAATGGTTGCTACAGATATAATAAATTAACTGTTTTGTTGGGAAAACTAATAATAGTTCCTTTTACTGCAGCTTTTTTATGTAGTTTGTGTTACAGGCCTTTGAGCTGGTGTTACTTTCTTTGGAGCTTGCCAGGCTGAAATAAATATAAAGGATGCTTTGTACCATCCTGTGTCCGCTCTGGGGTCCAGAATACTGGAGCCAGTTCAGTGGTTTTCAGTCTCTTCCAACTTACTTATCCATGCGTTGTTTTTGTGGAACACCTTTAACCTTTCCAGGTTCTTTTTCCTGCTCTCGCTTTAGTCCTTAGAGACTGTGGATCACAGAGTAAAGCAGCATTGATGTAGGCTAAGACGATGTTAGTGCAAGGGAAATAATGCTTTGCTCTCGGTTCCTCCATCTGGAAAGTGCAGAATATGCTTGCGTATCCCCGTGGAGTTGGAAGCGACGTGGAGTTTGACATCGGGAGCACCCGCTGTAAAGCACCTGTGGAATAACCTGGCAGACTTGCGTCTGCTGCACGAGTCTCTCAGGTGGAAGCGGCGTGCAGAGCCTGAGGCTGCATAGGTGGTGGTAAGGATTGTGTTTGCTAGTTAGCTGAGAAACCAGTGCAGTGTAGCATGGACCTTTCGTCGTCTCCAAAAGTCTCCAAAAAGTGGTACCTAGGCTCTCGGTGGCTGGACCTCTCCGAGGCTTCTGCATTGATGGCTTTGCAGTAGCCATGTGGGATTGCTTTGTTTGAAGTACAGGCATGAGGAAGCGGCACAGAACTAAGGGTGCTTTTGCTTTTAGCGTCTCAGTGCTGTACAGGCTTTTAAAGGCTTCTCTCAGCTGCAATTACTGTTGTGGTCCTGTATGATGCCTGATCTTCCCATATGCAGCAGAGGGTACCACAGGGACATGTTCACTCCTCTCCAGTTCCTGCCCATGTTCAACCTCATCAGAGAGAAATAAATTGTTTTCTTCTGACTCCTTTTCTCAATAAAGTGCTGGTTTATTGAGAAAGAACGATTTACATTGTTCTTGAATTACATTTGTATTAAATAGGAAAAAAAAAAATTCTTTTATTATTATAGATGTCATACCATTATATGTGTGTCCGTCCTTGGAGATAGTCAGACCAGGTCCTGAGCAACCTGCTCTACGTGACCCTGCTTTGAGCAGAGGGGTTGGACTAGACAATCTCCAGAAGCCCCTTCCAACCTCTAAGGCTCTATGGCTTGGTCATTTTCTGTAAAGGCAGTAAACTTAAGTAGGGAGTTACCAGGCAGCACTAAGAGCTGACTTATGTTCTCCTTTAATGATTATTGTGAACTACTGGAAATACACTATTGTGAAATTGTGCATCTCTGCTACCAAAATAGTGTATCAGGGTAAAAATACTCATTATGCTTTTCAATAATGAAGTTGAATTTTCTTAAATTCTACAGTATGGAGTGGCAGCACATTGTGGTAACACAGAAACGCTAGTCCTCCCCTGCAAAGCTCAGCTCTGTAGCAAAAAATCTGAGCTCAGTTTTACCTACTTTTATTTAGTACCTAAATAGACTTTTAAATGAGCAGGGGCTAATTATTGGTTTACTGAAACTAATAAAACAACTCAAGATTAAAAAAGAAAGCCGGTTGGGACACTGTTGGAGATGCATTATATTGTCATTAAATCTTAAGCGAAGGATAATTTTTTCTCTCCTTATTGGTTAATTGAGAGTTTACTCATTGTAATGTGTGCCGTTAAGAAGATTCACAAGCACATCAACTGAGCAGTATGAGAGAGTCTTGCATGGTGCTTTTGTCATTAGCAAAAAAATTTAATAAGCTTCTAGTAAAAGGAGAAATGAAGCATATGAAGCCTTTTTTTATGACACAGTTTTAAATGAAGGCTGGAATCTTGCTTATAGGGACTAGCATCTGGCTGTTGCTAGCCTTTGTGTAGAGTAGTCTTTTAAATCACTGGAAGGTGAGCAGTGTAATGCTTTTCCCTCTTCTTTTTCTCCCCCCCCCCCACCATATAAACAATTCTGGGAATTGCAGATCTGCCGTCTTCCTCTTTGTTCTTGGGAGAGAATTCCCAAGACAGTAAATCACCCAGATGCAGGTAATCTGAAAGGAACAAATTGAAATTGCTTTGGCTGGGATGATTTGTTTGTGTCTAACCGGTATAAAATCTCTTTAGGTTTTTACAGTAATGGATTGCTGTGGTGTTGCGATTCCTGTGTTAAAGCAGTACAGATGTGAAGTCCCAGGAGTGTTATTAGCTTGAAATATGTTCTTTGATTTGCATAATCAGTGTAATTATAAATCAGGACTCTTTCATCATAATGAATAACCTGTTACCTGTCAAGGGAAAAAGGAAAAAAAAAGAAAAAGAAAGCTCTGTGCTCATCTAAGAGGAAAGTCTCAGGAATGCTGAACAACGGTTCTGCCTGCATCCCTTCATCGGGGATCCAGCGTGTGCATCTTCCCAGAGGAGAGGCCGTGTTGCAGGCGTCTGGTGTCAGTGAGGGCTCTGAGGTTGTCAGATAGACAAAATGATAGCTTTAGCTTAGGAAATCCGCGGTGAAAATGCATTTATAGTTGCAGCTACATACTGCACTTCGCCCTCGGTGGCCTTTCAGCTGATATCTGAGGACACTGTGTATAGGAATCACAGACAGTGTTGTATGGGGTGTTCCCTTCTGGGGGACCAGGGGTGGTCCCTGGGTAAGCATCCTCGTGTTGTGCAAGAAACATCCAGGCTAAATCTGGAGACCACAGCTAAACTGAGTTAATAACCAGAAAAAGATGGAATGAGAAGCCAGTTTGAACTGTGAAGAGGAAGAGGGAGGGAAAGGTAAGTTGAAACGCTGCTGCTCTGCTGCAGGACACCGCAGCGGTGGTCTGTGGGACTCACCTGTGAGTCGGAGAAATGCCCCTTCTTCTTACCACCTTGCTAGAATGAGAAATACGATGGTAAAATTGTCTATCAATAAGACCTCTTTATAGAGCGTTCTAGTCTGTGTCAAGCGCTTACCTTAATTTTTTTCTCCGGGCATATTATCTGCCCAATACTATATAGTACCACTACATTTTTTTGTAATAAGAAATCAGGAATAAATTAAGGAGAGGGGAGCATTATCTTCCATCTTCAATGAATCTTTTTGCAAAAGTGAAAAACAAAGCAAAACAAGGTTTTCTGAATTAATGAATTCTGGGTTTCATTATAATTGTAATGAAATATGTGAATGAAAATCCAGTTCTCCCTCCCTCTTCTAGATTAGGCACCTGCAACAACTTAAGCTGGACTTTTGATATCTGGATGTTGCCTGCTGCAGGAAATAAGTCTGAAATCTAGCGCTGAAGTTAAACAAGTTGCTTTGCCCTTCAGCACACAAAAATAAGACAAGACTTGTAGGCGCCGAAGAGATGAGTCTGGCTGCTCTTCTCTTCTTGCCTGCCTTTCTGTTGTAGAGGAAGAGCATTTGACATCCCCACTTGACAGCCGCATCTCCTGATGTGCGCTGTGAGCAGCTCTACTGGCAGGGCTTTTGTCACCTGCAATGTCAGGCTGGCTGGCATCTGCCCCTTTACTTTGTCGCTCTTTATACCTCAATCTTTATACGCCATTTAACCCACTTTCCTTACTAGGTGGAAGAGTCACAGGGTTTTTTTAATTCTGCCTTTGATCTTGATGTCACAGAAAGTTACCGTGCTTATTATTTTAGCCTAGAGTAATTCAGTGATGACATTTGGGAGGAAAAGTCAGCTAAAGGCTTCCTTCAGAAGAATGAGGTTTTCATAGCCTGTCCGTTTTACTTTATTAAATCATAAAAGTTCATAACTCCGCCTTTCAGTTGTGGAGATTTGATGTTCAGTATCCCCCAATGTTTACTGTCTCTATGCCTATATGAAAAGCAGGCTGAGTGTAAATTTTGGGGAAACTATAGCTAAATGTAAGAATTGACTTACCTGTGAATAGTCTCCAACACTAGAGTGGGAGATTAAACATGTTTTTTTAAATTGAAAATCTGTTTCCTGCATCCCTTGCATGAATGTCACTTGAGACTTGAAATTATATTGCCAAAGTTTGGGACCAGATCTGGTAAGATGCATCCAAATTCTGAGATGTGATAGAAATGTTGGCATTGGTCAGGTCATTGACTCCCTGGTTCGTTATCGTAGCTCCGATAGCAGCATTATGGATGCAGCAACAGAAATCAGAGCTGGAAATTAAAATATTTGAATTAAGCCGCAAGAGAGAACACACATGACTACTTAAAAAAAGCCCCAAAAGACAAAACAATCCATCCGCCCCCACCTAAACTCCTGCAGAGTTTAAATTAAATTCACTGATAAGTTTATTAGCCAAGAGATAATTACATGTGGAGTTTTCCACTCTCAGGACTTGCATCCATCCAGTGCGTGGATAACGGTGGTGCACGGTTAGGAGCTGCTTCCCCGCGACCCCTCGTCCCCCGACTGAGTCGGGGTGAGCCTGGGAGGTGTCCCCGGGGCCTGAGCGTGGAAGAGTTGGGTGCCTTCCTGCGGAGCGTCTCGGTACGACCCTGACGTTTGGGGCTGACTCGTGTGGCTGAAGGGAGGTTGGGGCTGTGCAGCGCGGCCAGCCGTGTCCTCAGTGTCTGTGCGGTGTTAACAGAGGGCTCAGTTTGGTTTAAAAAGACAACAGCTTTTTTTTTTTTCATGTCACTAATAACTTGAGGAGACGCGGGTAAGCGATTGCTGACTGCGATACCGCATCCTGTTTCGTACAGGAAAAGAAAATATTTTTGTTTTGGGGCTTTAATGTGCCTGGAAGTCCTGATGGGGAACGTATTCTGTGGTGCTTTACTTTGGTTTCTTTCACGTTTTCCTTTTAAGTGAGCATATTTTTACTCTGTTTAAGACTGTTCTCAGTATGGTTTTTCTGGTCGCTACTTCCACTCTGACAGGCCCCTTGGAATCGCCAGGGTCGGGACCTGGTCCTTGCTCCCTTTCAGCTGCCATTTTTTTCCCTTTGCCTCATTTTTGGCGAGAATTGGCTTGGCAGCCTGCTATAAAATAATAATTAAGTAATAAATATAACTTTTTTGCTAGGGAAAAATTACCTTCCGTACAGTTAATGCTAGATTCTGCTTTTTTGTCCTGGAAAGTGGTTTAAATTTTCTCTGTCATCAGTGAGTTGAGCTGATCCTATATTACATCTTGGCAGATACTGTCATTCCCACTTTGGTTGGAATGTGGAATAGCTGAACGGTCTTTTAAAGCGTCCTTGCTTTGTCTTGCTGTGGATGGTGCGGTGGCCAGTTGTATTCAGAGCAAAATGAAAAGCCTAAAACTAGAAGTGAGTGCCTGCTTAGTTTTTTGTCTGTTTGTTTTCCTTGCCCCAGTGTGGGATTGTGTATAATGACTTTCTAGCAGCAGGTTTTCTAAGACGTGCCTGTGTTTCTGCCTTTTCTTTACCTTGTTACATAATAAGTGTAAAGATCGCAGCAGGAATTTGGTTTACGCACCTATGTTGAGCAGTGCTGTAATACAGAATTAGATGTGAGGCTCCTCACTTCTGTTGCTCAGAGATCGTTTCCTGATTGTTGTGCATTATATAAATATATATAAATTATATACATACATATAAATGTAGCGCAAACACTTAAGAATCACTTTTATAGCCAATTTTTCATAGTGGTTTGCCAGCTCACCATGTCTAAGGGAGAAGCCCTAGTGACCAAGCTGCACCCAGCGATCCTGGGAGGTGAGAGAGCCCGTGCTGACACCCGCGGTCCCGCCGTAGGGTGCAGGACGTGCAGGACAGAAAATGAGGACAGTGCTGTAGTACCCTGTCCCGGCAGCGCTGAGTGGGACAAGAAGTGTGCTTTAGTGTTGTGAGGAAAGGGCTGATGTAGGTCTGTTGAAAAGCTAATCCTTTAAATGAAATTAAATCAGATTAAAAGAATAGTTAAAATTCTGTGATGATTTCTTTAAAGCAGGTGTGGAGTAATCCCTGGCTGCCTGTGAAATGTCCCAGAGGCAGAGGAGGGTTTGAGTGGCATTGCACAGGCACCTGGGTTAGACGCTGTTCTGGATGGGGCAATAAAAACAAGATTGTAATGAGCGCTACGGAAATTGCACTGAAATGAGCTTGTAAAAACAGAGAAGCTCTAGAAAGAGTTATAAATCAACAGTGAAATCCCAGCCCCCTCTAAAGACAGTAGGGAAATAGTCAGCGGTCAGACAAATATCCTTAATTTCAATGAAAGCTGTATAGCTACCTCCGTTTGCGGCTCTCCGGCATGAGCGTGCGGTATGGCTGTACTTGGGGAGCTCACTTAGGAGCGACACTCAGCCTTTGGGGCCAGTTTCGAGAAGAACAGAAAAAGTCAGAGCTGAAAACTGATTTCTCAAGGATATGTCAGTTGTGCTTCAGATGATGAGAGGCGTAACGTGTGTACCGGTGCCGGTAAAGCATAGCCTTGAATTATTTGGGTTAGTGTGCAGGAATTTGCTTTAAAAGAATCTGATGGGGTTCAAGGTGGGAAATCGTGATGCAAGTTTATGGAAAATACTATGACAGTGATGTTCAATAGTGACCCTCGGGACGCTAGAGAAATGTCTGTTAAAGGAAGCGTCCTCACCTAAGGCATTTAAAAGTAGTCAGAACAGGATAAAAGTGCATCTAAATCCCCAAATCCTAGCAGTACAGATCTGGGGAAGCGACTGGTCTTTCTTGTGCTTCATATGCACAAATTTATTTATTTTAGCTATTTGGTTCTTTCTGTGAAAAATCCTCTTTTTTTTCTGGATTTATTTCTGTGTTGTTGTAAGCGTATTAAACTGAATTTATCAAATTTCTCGCAGCCCTCCTCAGACTAAAGGGTTTGGTGTGCTTTGCAGGCCTTGTGTTTTTCTCGTAAGGACACAAACTAGCAACCCTTCTGCCGCTGCCTGGGGACGGCGCTTGCCCTAAAATGGGGCGTTTCATTCGAAAAAGATAAATTTTACATTTTGTTTCTTCCTTTATCGTTTCCCGAGGTAGGATTCTGCTGGGAGAGCAGGACGAGGGGAAGAAGGAGCGTTGGAAATTTTCAGGACTTTTGATGGAAATCTTTAGGACTTTTGATGGAAATCTTTTAACCAGCTTCATCCCACGCCTGCTGAATTACATTTATTGTCACTTCTGTGGGCTGTTTCATAGCAGATTTAGCGCCTTTTCCTTCAGAAAGCTCTTTAGACACCCCAGTCCAACCCTTTTGGGAAGGCTATGTGTGGTTGCTCTTGGGCCCTTTGTTTCCCAGAGGAGCTGTGAAGCAGTCTGAGAGTTCGAGTGCTGAGAACTGGGATTTTTTTGGTTTCCGTGGCACGTCACTGCTGTTACTGACCACTCTTGCCTTAATACTGAACTGTATTTAAGCAGAAAGCTTTTTAAAGAGATCTAGCCTTCTCTTCTGCTTTAGTAAGATTCAGGCTTCTAAACCACCCGCATACTATGTATTGTGTTTCAGACGCATCTGAAACTTAAAACCAAAGAGCATTTTTCTGCAGACTCGCAGCAATCTTCTGTAACTTCTGCTTAGTAAAGCTCCTCCGCTCGCCTTTGCCACGTTCATATTCTTTGAGTCACCTAACCACACTGATGGTAGGAAGTGGGATGGGGGAGGTCAGTTCCTGTGAGCATGGCATTTTAAGCCATGAAATGAGAGCGGCAGCAGGAGCTGGTCTCCCTTATTTTTGGTCGTCTTATAGTTTGAGCAAATAAGAAAAAATGTGGGGGTTTCTGCTCAAACACAAGTAAGTGCTATACATTTCTTGTGATATAGAATTGCAATCCATGCCAGATTCTCGCTTGCTTTCAAACATAATGTTTTCTTGATTGTATCTGTTTCTGAAAGCTTATGGTGATAACTTTGCTGTCGCTCTTTTTACTGAAGTTGACATTTTGGAATGCCAGAAAATAGATGTCGTGTGAGATAACTGTGTCAGTGTCACTGAGCTGGGTTTGATAGAAGGGCACGCGTACAGCCCCAGTGCACGCTGCTTTACACCGCTGCTGGGGGGTCTTATGGGCCATGGGCAGGAGGAAGAGGTGAGTTTTTAAGTGGGTTTGAGGAAAATGCTGGCGTTAGTGAAGCAGCGTAAGAGGGAAAAGAAGGGGATGCCTGGTGGCAGGGTGGGAAAGGCTTTGCTCCCTCCTGCTCCGCAGAAGAGGGCTGGAGCTAGTCTGGCGCGGGGCAACGTGTGAAATTGGAGGGATGAGGAAAAACACAGGCCCCGGAGCTGTCGGTCGTGGACCCCTCTGCGGATGGTGGTGTGTGCTTCGTAATTGACTGTAACAAGCAGGATAACGTTGTGCCATTACTAGAGCTGACACCGTGAGATAAGTTTCATTGCGGTGCATTGCAGGTAAGACTGCAGGTACCACAGTTCTCCAACAGGGTAGTGAGTGCTGTAGCTTCTTTAAAGAAGTCCTAACCCAGCTGTGTCTGTAACACAGCCTGAGCATGAAGGGCAGAGTGTTATACCACTCCCCAGATTCCTGCTGACACAAGGAAGACATAATCAGCACCTTTTAATTTGTGTCAGAGTTCCTCTTAGCAGGGTTTTATTTTATTCAGATACATACATTAGCTCTGCCCTTGAAGCCTTTGCTTTCTAGCAGTAAGTTTCTGCCTTAAGGGCAGCCTCTTCTTGAAAGGCTTTTACTAAGGAGGAAGGGATGAAGAGGGAGAGAACTTCACTGTCAGTGACAGCGTTAGGGAATGCCCAAGTGGATGTTTCAGTTGGAAATACAGGAATGCTTGAACTGGGCATAATGAAAACCTGTTAGCGGAGGTTAGAGGTACATGGCACGTGGTCAGTTTGTAGCCAAACTTTGGGAAGAGCTAAGCTTCTGTTAAGATGGCTATTAAGATGGCTAGGCAAGAAATAGCTTTCAAAATAGCTCTACATGTTAACAGCTGAGGGTGGCGTGGTGTTTTTAAATCTGGTCAGTTCTGGGCACATGCTTAGTTGTCCAGACTCCTGTTAGCTGCAAAAATGTCTTTTACCATTATATAGGTTCTAGTTCATTTGTCTTTGTGTATTTTCCTGCAGACGGGTTTTTAATCATACCGGTGATAGTTGCTTATCCATTTGAACTGCATGATGCGTATTACAAAACATTAGAAATGGAGACACCACTACTAGATGCATTTTTGGATGCAACAGGCAGTTTCCAATAGTTTCCGGAATAGTTTCACTTTTAGATGCTTGAAGAAAGACTAGAGAATTATAGTGTCTTCCCATGCTTAGCATTGGACCTGATGGGTCACATTACACTGAGTTGCCGTTTGGAGCTCTTGACTTCACTGATGTTGCAGAGAGCCTAAATCGGGAAAGAATTAGGAAACTGGCTCCCAGAGCTTGTTTAACTTGTGGGCAATAGCAGTGATGGCAGGAGTAGGAAAGACCTTCCACTGGTCACTGAGACTGTTTTCTCTTCCCTCGAAGAGGGAAGGTCCCTCCGAGGAGGAGCGGTGGGAGCGGGGCCGCCAGAAGCCCTGGGGAGAGCCTCCCCCTCCTGGGGTCCCGCGCTTGGGCATGGCGGGGGCTTGAGAATTGCCCCTGGGCAGCCCCCCTTGAGCAGGCGTTCGAGTTATGCTACTGAAGTCATGTTCGTCATTCTGGATGGATGGGGAAATCCCCCAGGGGTATTAATTCTCGGTGAAAGCAAACTTCTAAAGTAGGTGTTGCTCATAATGCCTTTCCAGCGTCTCTAGTCTGTAGAGCCTTTTTCTGTTACTCCAGCGTTATCATCCCTCCTTGCGCACTCCCCATGCCTCGTGGGGTTTTAAATAAGCATAAAATATTAAGTCAATTTTGCTGACAAAAATAGATTCACCTAACCTGATGAGGTTTAGGCTTTCTTCATTTCAACTGAATACTGCAAAAATCTCTTCCTCTGAAAGAGGGCTGGGTGAGAGGTCCTTCTGTCGGATCAGCAGATGTAGAATACGCCAAACCAGTAGCTTGTCATAACATTTCTGGTTCTTGCTGCTGTCTATCACAGGCCTCCAAGATATTTTTTGTTTTGAACTGGGATTATTTTTGAACGCTGCTACCTGGGGACTAGGCCAAGCACAAGATCTGAATCTGGCTTGTGCGCTGGGAGAAAAGCCTGCGACCTTAAAGTTTGGCTGCTTGGGTTCAACTGGTCTCTTTACTACTACACTCAGTGGAGCACCCAAAATCCTTGTATTTTATCTTAGTCTAATAGAAAAATACATCATAGTCTTCCAGTTTGCGCCAGCGTCTAAGAGAAATTTTTCAAAAATACGGGCTTTCTTCTGAGTGCAAACAGCTTAGTGAGGATGCGGGGAGATAGTTGAGAAATTTCATTGAATTCTGTCAGAAAGACTGAAGATGTTTTTCCATTTTAGTGAAAACATAAACTGTACATGATCTTAGGCATTTTCAGAAGTTTTATTTAAGTTTTACCTTAGGAGGACATTTAAATACATATTATTTTATTAATATAATGCAAAAAATTATCTCTGGAAACCATCCTATTTGTCCCTTTCTGCTTGGATTGGTTTTGAACAGAGAAATTGTAAGCAGCATTGTTCATGTGGGTAGAATTACGAATAAGCCATGAAATACTTGAGCTTAAATACATTAGAGGCACGAGGACTGGGCATAGCAAAGCTGAGTTTTACAGCAGAGTTTTATACATTTGGAAGTGCACACTCAGGTTTTTAGAGCTCTGCCTGTTGTGCGTGCTTGGGAGGCGCTGGCACACTCCACGTCCAGACGGGCTGTAACTTTCTTCCCGGAGCTGTCGCAGGTAACCAGGGAACCGATGTGAAGTTAGCGTCAGCCCGGCTCTCTGGGAATAACAGTTTATTATTAGTAGCCTTTTATAAGGTTTGGACACAACCATTTTTTGTCAGTGGCACATACCGTTACGCTTCCCAAGTTATGGCTAATCCGGTCTAGGGAGGGTTTGCACAACCCAACGCTGGACCAGAGAGCAAAGGGGAGGCGGTTTCTGCGTTGGGTCCTGCAGGTTTGGTGGATGCAGGAGGGCAGGCAATGGGGGGCCCCGTCACCCGCTCCCCCATCTGGAAACGTCTGGCAGAACCATGGACATTTTGGGGCGGGGGGCTACCTGGGCTACGCCTGGATCTTATTTATGTTGTCCCTCTCATTTTCTATTCCCAGGAGCACCCTGGAGCGCGCTCGGCAGACAGTGGGTTTTACTTTGGGAGAGTTCCATGTGAAATAATCCAGTAAATCTTGTTTTCACAGATCATTTTATAGCACTTGAAAAAATATATAAGGAAAGTGGATTTTTGTCTTGTGTGCAAAAAGCAGCCCTTAGGGGCCACATCAGAGATGAATAGAGAGAACCATCTTGGCTTAAATTAAATAAAAAAGAACGAAAGCCACTTCTGTGGTTTCACCCATGCATATTTTTCTTGATTTAGGACCAGCACTACATTCGGTCTTTAAGGCCCTTGTGGCTTTCCAAGTTCCTCTTCTTTCCAACTACTTATCAATTTTATTTTCTGCTTTGTGCCCACTTGCTCTTTGGATGTACCATCAATAAACGCATGGGTTAAGTGCGGGCAGTAGGTGAACAGCGATATATTTTCAGCAGTTACCTATATATGCAATATACAAGATGATAGAAAATACTGTATGTTTAGAGGACAGTGGATTTTTTTTTTCTTTTAATATCAGCTCTTTTTTAATGGGAAGTAGCATAAGGCTTCGCTAAGTATTTACGCTGCAAATACCTCCAAGCACAAGTCTTGGAGCGTTCGAAGCCAAGTTCAGAGCTTGTTTCAGGCAAGATGGACGCATTTGTGGAGTAATTACCAGTGGAGGATCTTGTGCCTTGATTGTTTGACAGGATTATGCAGTAGAAGAGAAAAACTTGTATATGGATTTATAAAATACGGATCAAAGCGCTTTACTTTTCAGTAATGTAAGCAGGTCAAAAGAGCTTTTAACCTAGACATGAAAGAGGTGTCTGGTGGTGCCATGCACTTGAAAGCAAGCAAGTAACCACTAGCTCTTATTTTTATCAGTAAGAAAGAAAGGTTGTTGGACCTGCTTTCACAGCGATGAGTTGCAGTAGGAAAGAAAAAGGAATTGGGTTTTAGTTTCTTTTGAAACTTTACAAAATGATACCAACAAGACAGTCCCTTCTTGTGGCAGTCGTTGAAGAGGAGCAGGGGATGCTTAGGGCAACCGGTACCTTACCCAAGTCAGCACAGGGGTCGCTGGGCTCGGCTCAGGATGCCCAGCTGAGGATGCCCCAGGGGTGCGGTACCTGAGGACAGGAGGAGCTGTGGCTCTCCTCCCTCAGCCGCAGCGGGGACTGTGGTCACGTCCAGCATCTCCCGGGGGCTTCAGCGCTCACCAGAGACGAGACCGGTGCCATGCCTCTATGATGAAACGACATAGCATGGTTAGAGGGGTTTTCTGGAAAGCTGTTGTAGGTATAGATATTTGTCCACTGAGAACTGGATTATTAAAGTAATTTTTAGCAAAATACAACATTGCTGGATTGCCTTCCAGTCGCGGGCGTTGGTGAATACCTGCTGAAACACTGTTTTCTGTATGCTGCCCTTTTTATTTTCTTGAATTAGAGCTTTTCCCTTGTGCACTATTTTAATTTCTTGCTGTGCTGAGCTACTGTTAATAAGGAAGAAGTCTCAGTCCTTTCCCTAAAACGCTGGCCCATCACAGCACCGCTGATGCTGTCACAGGGAGCTCTCAGTACCCAGAGCTGGGGCATCTGCATAAGCTCTTTCTGTGATGATGTGTTTGCAATAATCTATTAATCTGGTCTAATAATCTACTTTACTTTCACTGCATTTTCCTGATAAGTGAAATTATATTTGAATAAAACCTAGTACTTATAAATTCCTGGTTTCAGCTGGAAGGATGTTTTAATAGCTGGTCTCAAATCTGCTGAAAAGCAGATTTTATGGTAGAAATGCTAATGAAGCTTCAACAGCAACAACTGGCAGCCATACTGAGGAATTCAGGGGTTGTATATTTGGGTGTCAGAGGTCAGTAAATAGATTTGTGCAATCTGAATCTATTTTTGTCAGCAAAATTGACTTTAATATTTTATGCTTATTTTTTAAAAAAAAAAATCTGTCGCTGTGAAAGTTTCTGCATTTTGAGGCCAGCTTTCAGCTAATCTTCCCAAGCAGTCTGCACAGCTCAGATTTCAAAGTCTTTATTCAAAAGGTCGCATCCTGATTTAATACCGTTAGTATAAATCCAGGATAATTTAGTTGATGTGGATGGAGGTGCTTGTCATTTCAGTTTTTTGATCTTAATATAAATCTAGCCAAGAGTAGGTTGCATTTGTGAAGCTAGTGCCATGTTCTTGAACACATCACAGGAAGACAAAGATTGATTTTTCACATTTAGATGAATCCTTTCTACAGGATGCAGGTCACCTCTCGCTCCAGCAAGATGCTGGTAATTTCAACTAGTCCACTTTAAAACAGGAATATGGAAAGAATGTTTGTCATGTTTTCTTTGCCTCTTTTTTTATGAATTAGCGTTCAAATTTCTACATTTGATACGTTTTCCGCTTCTCAGAACTGCCGGAAGCATATATATTCATGTGCTCATATGCAGCAATTTTAAACCACAGTCCCTTTTAAACTCTTTTTTTGCCTTCTTATGACATACTAGTAAAGTTGGCGTGAGGATTTCATGTAGCTGTAGGCTTGCCACAAGTCAAAAAAAAAAAACAAGTCAAAAAATGCAGTATCCCCTATGTGAAAGTGGATATATGGGTTTATTTCCACAGTGCCCACAGAAATGAATCAAGAATGTTAAATTAAAAGACAAACAAACATACTAATTACTTCTTTCTGTTTTCCCACTGGATCATATCTTAATGGCATCTTCTGGAGCCTTTTGAAGGAATGTTAATATTTTATGTAAGGAGGAATAATAAATAGTGGTAAAATGCAGCTTGAATGCTTAAATCTCCTGAAGGAGTGGCGCTTGTACCATTCCCTCCATGCAGGAGACATTTCTAATTCACCGTAACTTAAGTGTATTTTACCAAATTACACCATGTTGTATGCTGGGACACTTGTATTTCTGTTCGGAGAAATCCTTTTGAAATGGTTTTTATCTTTTATATTTACTCTCTTATTTTGGGTGTCTGTAGTAAAGAAATAAGTAATTAATTAAAGACAGGATCACTGAAATTCTGGCTGTCTTATCAGTCAGCTAGTTTGACATGATTATTAAGGCTGGATATATTGGTTGTAGTAACTTGTGAGTGAATGGCTCACCCATCTTCTACTCCCTTCCCTTGCCTCAGGAACTCGGATGAGTGATACGCTTCTAAAAGTAGCACAAATTTTCTTCAGGATTAATAGAATGAAATAAATACTGACTTTTTCTTCCCCCCCCCCTCAGGTTGCCCTTGTTCTCCTTTTCAAATCAAATGTCACATTGACTCAAATCCAGCGTTGGAAGCATGTGGGGAACTGCAGCACGTCAGCCCGGCGCAATGTATCCATCAAACTGGAAGGAAGCCCAAAACCAAAACTCCGCTGGCCAAAATGCATCCTCTGCAGAAACCCCAAGGCAAGTGGCTTTGTCCTTGTAGCAATTGTACAAGCTTCTATCGCATCTGAAGTGTAATATTTTTAAATTAATTGCTTTAATTTTAGGTCACAGCAAAATAGTTATTTTTATGTTCTAAGGTTCAGGTACAGCTGGTAGGGTTTTATTACCTTAATTTTATCCAACGTTAGATAACCTTCAAGAAGAAATTGATTCAGGAATAACAGATACTTAACTTGTCAATTATATTTCCTGTACTGTTGTTATACCTCATGCAGCTGTGAAGTGTAAGTTTAATTTAGTAATACTGTTTTCAGTCTTTATTAATTTTTTTTTTTAATTATTTAGGTAAGAATAGCTTATTGTTTAAACCTGGTCTGTTTTCCATTTATTTTAAGAACTATGCATAGCAACAGGAAATGCCTAAATGGAACGAATGTATTTTAAAAATGAGAAATAGGAGCTAAACCAGTCACATGCAAGGGTAGCATGTGGGCTGTGGTAATTCCACAGACCTGCCAGATTCATAGTCAAATAGGTGGCAATCCCAAAGTGTGGTAGAAGAGAAGCCAGGAAGAAGCATGTTCCAGCTGGTGTCCAGGCAGGTCGCCTGGTCTCCCCAGGCTTTTCTTCCCTAAAACTTCTGAGTGCTAAAAAAAGACTGCAGTAAATTGCTTGAAAGAGGATAAATTGTTTTCATGTTTCGCCATCAGTGAAATGACATGTGGTCTCTCTTTGTAATGTCAATTTGTCAAGCGCCTCCACTGCCACCACCCCCTGCTTTGTAGAATTGGTTAAAATATTGTATCTAATGTGTGCTTGCCTTAAGGTAATTGCAGATGCAGAAAGCAGATAGTTTGAGAGGCGTTTGGAACAAAGGAGGGTGAGCCTGAAGAAGATACTGGGTTCATAAACCAAAATTTTTTTAAGAAGCATGTCCATATGATAGACGGTCATTGTCATGTGAGAAAAAGAGAAAAGATATTTTGGTCACCATTAGGGTGTTTTGCACAAACTGAGCCTCTGCACCACCACCAATTCAAATGCCTATATGAAAGCAATTTTCTGATACGCATTTAGCCTTAAACAACTACAAAGAAAGCATTGTATTTTCTGATCTAAATTTAGTAGATCTAAAATCTTAAATTAGTATACTAGTTCATGCTTGAAACATCTCACGAGGTCTGTGTATTTATGGAGCTCTTACCTTGAGGTCTTGGTTGTCCAGTTTTAATTAGTGGGTGTTCCATGAATGTTGTTAATACTAACAGTAAAAAGGAATAGCAGAAGTGTCTGTTCAGTAAGAAATCGTGCTGGCATCACTACCTTAGACTCTAGGAGCAACTCTCTACCCCCACCCAAGGCTGTGCTGTTGGGTCATTTATTCTTTTTTTTGAGTGTATTCACTTCCCAGGGGATAACCCTTCGTAATCTGCTTCATCATCTGTATTTTTTTAGGTCTCTTCTTGTCAAGGGACCTTAACTGAAGTAAGTAAATCTGCTAGTGCTACTCACACCGCTTGAATTTCTCTTTATTAGATCCTCCCAGCTTCCCAGTGAGTCACGACAGACCCACCACCGCTGGGACGATTGATGGGAATGCCTCCATCAAGTCGCTAATGAATGTGTGCTGCCTATTACTGTAGAGGAGGCACTTGTGAGAGAGAAATTCATGGGCTGGGGGGCTGAAGTAATGCAAAGGCTGAGATGCTCATTTTGCAGTGAGGGAAGGGTCCCTATTCCCTGCTGTTTTACAGACCCAGGGCCAAGCCTGGGCTGTATCTTCTCCCACGTATTTGCCCTTGCCTTTCCCTTTTCTAATTCTGTCCCGCTGCTTCTCGTTATTTCACTTGTTCCTTCTGCAACAAAGATTTTGTGTCGTGGTTTCTGCCTCCTCCAAATCACTGTGGGCTGCTATGTAAAACCTTCAGGAGGAGGAGGACTGGGGAAGCACCATTCCAGCGCACGGCTTCAGGCGCTGCCTGAATCGTGCTCCGTAATACTGATACCTCTTCCGTGCAGCTGGCTTGCTTTCTTTTCTCCATCAGTTTACCTGACTGTGTGCAGGACTGGAAGCTGCATCCAAGGTCGTGCTGCTTTGTGGCTGGGACCCAGACTGAGAAAATAGCAGCACTGTTTCCTGCGTGGCCCGGGGCTCGTGGAAGGTGGCTTCAGAGCGTGAGCAGGAGTTCTGCTTGGGCTCCCACTGTGGGTCCTGGATCCCTACCTAAAAGCAGCACCTACTTTTTTTTTCCAGGTCTGACTGTTCATTTACTACTTATGATGATGGCGCCCATACCGACGAGCTCATCTAGCGTTGTTTGTTCTTAGTGTGCAGATCTTTCATCCACTCTTTGTAGAAGTCTAAAATGGTTTTGAGTTTAAAACTCTGTGTTGTGATATGTAACACTGCTTCCTTGTAAATTCTGAATGTAGGGGTTTTGTGTCTGTTCTGGAGTTGGACGGGGCTCTGAGCAACCTGATCTGGTTGAAGATGTCCCTGCCCACGGCAGGGGGTTTGGACTAGATGGCCTTTGAGGATCCCTTCCAACCCAAACTATTCTATGATTCTATGATCTTGTGTGTTTTAAATTTTGCTTCATAAGTAGTGCTTGATAAGGTCAACGGCTTTGCCTCTGTGCAGATGTCTCTGTTTCTCAAAATTATTTCTGTAAATGAAAATTCAGAACTAACAGAAGTGTTTTCCTCCTTCCTCTCCAGTGCAGAGTGTGTTGTCTCAGGTCATTCAGGCGGAGTCCACTAACAGCAAAGACATAAAATGTTTACATGGACAGCAGTGACACCCATTCCTATTAGTGTAAACGCTTTGGCAGTGAACTTCAGCTTTTGAGTGTTGTGGACCAGTCTGAAACCATGAAGGGCCTGATAGGGGATATGGGGTAGGTTCTTGCCTGTCTGCCTGCTGCATTATGCACCTTCTGTAAAGAGCCTAGAGCTTGCCTTTTCTGGCTAGATCAGCCAGGTGGTTGCATGGATACTTTTTATTAGGTTGTTTTGTTTTGTTGGAGAAATGTGTCTGGGCACTCACTGGTCATGCGGCGTGCGAGTGAAAACCTGGTGAACAAAACTTAGAGCTCCACCATCCCATTTATATGCCAGATGATTTTCTTTTCCTGCTTACCTGTTATTCCTGTGTAAGATAGATTTTTGTGGTGGTGTTTCCAAAATTGAACTATAATACCTTTATTTTAAGACAGGAATTCCAGATGTTTTTGGAGACTGGGCAAATCGGTCCTTTTGTATGAAGTGTCCCATTAAAGCTCAAATCCTTAGAAGATTTGAATTTATTCTTTGGTGCTGAAATACACTTAGTAACATAGGTAGTTTAAAATGTGATATATACTCAGAGCTCAAAAACTCTTTGTTACTGACCTCAGACAATGACCATCCATAGCTGGAGCAGGGAGGACATTTAAGGGCTGATGCAGACCTTACAACAGATGCAGAGCCTTCTGCAGGGTAGGGACAACAGGAATTGGCGTTTTGGGTGCATATGCCTCCGTTTAGCCTCCTAAAGAAAGTAACCCTGAAATTATATTCAGAACAGTTGCTAATTAAAGCTCTGTTACAGTGTTGATCACATTATGCTGATGTGCCATATGGACCATTTAAAAATTGGAAATGCTTGAAATAAATTGTTCTTGAAAATGTTTTTAATAAAACACGTATTTAGAGTTTCCTCATTTAATATGTTAGGTCTTTGGATAGTCTAGACCAGAGGGGATGCTTGGCAGCGCCGCTCCAAGTAGCGTGCGCTTTGGGAGTAATTGCGCAGTTGGTTTTCCTGCCTTAGTGTCGGGGCTGCCTATGTGAGGTTGCTTTCACTGTATGAAACTATAACAGCACGTGAACCTGTTGCCATGGGTTACTGCTTGCGTATTTCCAAAACCCTTTACTCTGCAATCGATATAAGGTCTGAATAAATTTTTTAAAATTACATTACATTTAAATTACATTACATTTTTTTTAAATGCTGTATTAAACTTTGTGCCTTTGCCTCCTAGTGAATCCTTAAGCAGAATGTATACGTTCTTACAACGTGTGTTTTATTTATATCGTATATAACTCAATGTAGAGGCAAAAGAGGAAGGAAATTTATGAAGACTACACCACAGAAGAGATGGGGGAGGGAGAATGAAAGGAAGAAAAGCTATTATGTGCTGCCTGTGGCGGTTTTGACCAAGCAAACACAAGGCACTGAAATCCATGGTGGGATACTTTTTTAGTGGTTTGTTTTGGGTTGGGTTGGTTTTTTTGTTTTTTCTTTTTTTCCCAGTGTAAGAGATTCAACAGAGTGCCTGAGTTTTGAAAAGTCATGGGAGGGGAAACTCGTTGGTGTGATTGAGATGGTGAGCACATTTGCAAAAACGAAGTGTGAGCTGTGCATCCTGTTTGGTAACAAGGAAGCGGTAAAGTTCTGCGAGCTGCTCAGTTCGTTAACACGTCTGATACGGCTGTAGAAATACAAAATAGAAGCCCATCATTTTTCTGTAGCATACAGCAGTCTGCTTTGGTGTAAGAAATACTTCGGGACTGCACCTGTGCAATTTATAAAGGCTGGTGAAAGAATGCATACTCCTCATTCTGCATTGAGCACTTGGATTTTGTTCCCAGTTTAGGATAAAGAAGATGGAGATTTATCCTCCCATTTTTTCCCCTCTCTTTTATTAGTACCTCCTAAGCCTGTCCATCTCAAGCCTGGGCAGGAAAGAATTCCTCCTGCACCTTCTCGGCCTTTGCCAGCTGATCCCAAGTCGTCGAGGAGCTTAGCACCTGGAGAGGAAGAAATACCAATATCGGCAGGAGTCAACACGCTCATTGAGAAATTTGAAAGTATTAGGTAAATATGGCTTTGTGAGATCTGCTCTAATCTCTCTGTTCTGCATTTTTAACTTAGAATATAACAGTAGAAAACATTAATTGTAATTGCCACATAGAAACTCTTCTTGGGATGATTTCTACTGGAAGTGCAAAATTTGACACAATGATTTATTAATTTTTTTTTATAAAAGCATGTATTTCAATGACTTTTAGTTTGTAACATACAGTTGTTCTTAAGGAGCTTAAGACCTGCTGAATTTGGTAAGTGTTCTACCAGAAACAAGTAGCCCAGAGTCTGCTTTCAGTAAGTTGACTTGATGTTGGGATTGGTTTTTATATTATAGGAACTTGATTATTGTGATGTAAAAGAATTGAATGTTCTGTCTAAGATTAAATAAATGTCAGACATACTGTTAGCTTGCTTCTTGGAGGCAGAGAGAGTTAAATCGCTATGGTCTGTGAAACAACGTCATGTAGAATAGCGTCTCCTCTGAAACTTTTATGTATAAGAGACATTAAACAGGATAAAATATATGTATTTTGCTATAAAACCACCTTTTACAAACACATGAAAATTCTCTCTGAAGACCAAATCTGCCTGATGGAGCTAAGTGATTTTTTTCATAGCGAGGGAGATGGAGACAGAGACACTGTACTGTGCCTTGGAGTCTGTTATCACCTGGGTGAATCCGGTAAGGTGTCTTTCGAAAAGAAAAAGTAGTGCCTTCTTGTTTTTCAAAAACATCCTCTCTCTGGCGGAAGATACCTTGTGCCAAAGGCTTTGTTCTGTTGAAGAATGTGAGTTCCTGTTTAAACAAACCCACAACCAAATGCTTCTTTTAAAAGATGATTCCTCCCTCCCCAAACCTTCAAACCAGGCTGTTCTTCAAGGCAGTGTGAGGACTATTAAAGGTCCGGGATTCTAGTGGTGCCATTTCAATAAAACTTATGGCTAGGGGTGGTGGGTTTTTATCGGAAATTGTTGGGTCTATATTATCACAGCAACGTGCACACACTTGCCTCCTAGGATTGTCAGAGGGGTGCAAGAAATACAAATGAAATGATAATCAGGCCCTCTCTCTTTTGGGGCACTTTTGAAACCTCTGAGTGTTAATATGAATGACTGTGGAGCTTTCTCTTCACCCACAGGCAACCTGTACATATTCTTCAAAGAAACCAGCTAAATTTAGCTCTTAAGATGGAACCTGGCCTGGACTCATCCAAACAACCGAGCTCATGTGACTGTGACATGGTAGCTTCCAGCGGCTCTTCCACAAATGAAAAAAGTGAACCGGATGAAAACGAGCCAGACGTACCATGCAGCACGGATCTATCTAACACAGACATAATGAAAATTAAAGAGCTAAGCATAGGCGATAACAAAAGCCACGAAGACTGTACTGCTGTGAATGTGAGCAAAGAGCCCTCTGGAGAGCTTGGCAATAAAGACTCAACTGCAGAACTGAACGGTAATGGTAAAATTCCCAACAGAGACAGTGGCATCGACAGTCCTTCTTGTAGCGTGGCAGGGGAGACTTTCCCTAGCGAAGAAGGTGCGGAGCAAAAGAAGCCCAGCGCGGCTGGGAACCCAGGGGAGATGGAACCTGACAAAAAGGGCACCAAACCTTCCTCTGTGGAGCAGAAGAGAGACTCCACGCAGGATGAAGACAGTGACATTGATGAAGGAAGCAGCGAGGAACAAGAGACAGCAGATGTGCCAAAGTTAGAGTATTTGGATGTAAACAAGGTAAGGTAGTTTGTTTGTTACTATTAAGTGGTCTGAAACCAGTTCCTGCCTCTGGCCAGCAATCCCTTGCATCACTTTCATACATTGTTTGGGTTTTTTGTTTGGGTAGTTTTACGTCAAAGGATCATGACAGTCATTATAATTTTCTGCTTGATGCAGGTCTTAACTTGTTCCTGACCTAGATAGTATCTTTTAGAAAGTTCCCAGTCTTGATTTAAAACATTTCATATAAGAGAATCCACCATAGCCAGAGGTGAGTTGTTAAAATTTAAGTGTTTTTGTAGGTAAAGACTCGCACCTTGTGTTTCTTGTTTGGATTTGTCTAGGTTGAACTTCTAGTTGTTAGATCATGTTGTTTTCAGTGGGGCTCCATGCTATGCAGGGGGGTAATTGGATAGTGCATCTTGCAGGGTCAGGGCCTTGCATCCTAGAAGGACATGCTTGGTGGAAATCTCTTCTAACAGTAATCTTTTTGGTTTTTTAGACAAAGCCTGTGCTTCTATTGATGTGACAGCTTTTGAGTGCAAAGAAGTTGTTTTGAGGGTAGTTATATGAAATTACTCTTCAGGAAACTGTAGCTAGAAGAGATTTTCCTTGAATCCTTGAACAGCCAGTCCAGGCTGTTGTGTATTTGCTGCAGCTGTATAAGATTAATGACAGATTCCTTTGATTATCTGTTTATCAAGGCAGTTATTTTTAGAAATAGTGATGATAGAATGGGTTAGATTCTTCCAGAAAAAGAAAACAGAAGATGCTTTGAGCCAAATGGTGCAAAATATTCCACTTTTTGTTTGGTGGGGGTTTTTGTTTGTATTTGGGGGTGTTTTGGGGTTTTTTTTCCTTTTTTCTTTTTTCCCCCTCAGCCAGTTAATATACTGGATTTTTGTTTTTTAAAGAATATGATGACCACTAGCAACTAATGAACTGTAGCTAGTGAACTGTAGCGTTCACACCTCAATGTGTGCAAATCAGATGGTTCTGTGGAAATCACCAAGTATGTCCTGATTTGTGTATGTCAAGAGCTTGTCCCTTGGGAAATGTGGCAGTTAAAACTCATTCAGTAGCTTCTGGGTCAAATCAGCCAATGGCTATTGAAAAGTGATGAAAATTGCGTGCAGGTATGTGGTGTGCAAGAAGTTCTGTCTTTCAGAGCTGACAAGTACCGTTTCAGAGTACAACTAATGCTCTGTGGTGTCCCCTTTTTTTCCAAGAATAGAAGACAGCCTGATGAGGCAAACATACCAACCGGAAGGTATGAAAAAGCCCCAGACCTTCTTTCGCGAGTGCATTGCTTTATGCTGCCGTTCTTCCTGCTGCTTTATCTCAAGCTCAGCCTGGTGTGACTGGACTCGCCCTCCATTCATGCCGCTCAGATGCTGCCTTTGTAGCCTGGGACTCTCCAGTACCTCATTGCCGTGCTGCTGCTTCTGCAAATGCGGCGAATGTCAAACCCGCCAGGTGCTAGAGCAAGGTTAGTCAGGGGGAAGTGGAAAGGACCCAGAAGACTCAGAAGCAGTGAGGGCTGCATGAACCAGGTCTGTTTGGCCAAACCCAACTGCTTTCTGTAGATGGGGAGGATGGGATCTCGTTCGCCTCTCTGCAGTCCCACCTGGCAGTTGGTGTGGATTCAGGAGGAGGAACCTGTCGGCCTGTCCCACCTCCTTGAGAGCCAGGGAGGACACCCTTGCCTTGGCACTGCGTACATTGGACATAACTGCCTGGGCATGGAAGGCTGCGGTGCAGATTGCCTTGGGCTTGCGCAGGAGTAAATCCATGGCATTATGAGTGGGGGGATCCAGCAGGACTGCAGGGTCTGTACTGCCAAAGGAGACCTCTGTCTTTTGTCTTGTATGCAAGAATTCAATGGGGCGGTCGGCAGGAAACATCTTGGTGATGGAGACTCCACTTAACATCTATCTATTAGCATCTATTAACACAACACCTAATGCATCCATTGACATCTGGTATCTCTTCAGTAGTCCACGGGTGAAAGCTTGTTTACATCGGAAATGGGCAGCATCACCACCACGGTGCAAGGCTTCTCACCTGCTGCTGTTGGTTTTCCTTCATGTGTGTGTTTATGCATACATACACACACTGTGAAATACTTTAATTATTTTATATTCATCATATATATGTATGTGCGTGTGTGCAACTGAAATATTATTTAAAAGATTGTTTATTAGTTGCAACATGCCAGCAATAATGCATGAAATTAAAAAATCTTTAATCTGGTAATTACTGTTTGGACTAGCAATGTAATATCAAACCAACTGTGGCAAACCCAAGCAGAAGACTTTACCGTATGATTAGGAAGTACTTTGCTGACAAATACCAATGTTTTGTAAGATGTCAAGAGTTTTGATGGCTGTTTTTTAAGTCTTGTTTCTTAGGTTAAGTATCCGTATAATATGAAATAGTGGTGATAAAACACAGAGTTACGAGGTCATACTTCTCTGTAGCCTGCTTGGTGAATTTATAAAAGAGATCGATCTCTAGAGGAAGATTTTTTTTGTGTTCTTGTGCTGCTCTTCTTCCTGAAGTGCATTTATGTGATGCACTTCAGGTTCTCCCTTGGATTTTGAGTTGATTTCACCTTCAAAAAGGCATTTTTGACACTGACCGAGGTACACTAAGTTAGCTTGGTTTTGCAGCGATGTGGAGGGGGAAGGCTTAGAGATTTGCTGCCTCTTCTGTAGCGTAAGGATTATGCCCTCTTCTGGGGACGCGGCTTGTGAAGCCAATTTGTGTGTTAGGTCTCCACATCATCCTCCTTTAAAGAGTCGCTCTTTAAAACTGAGCTCAAGCTGAGAGTCTGTTCAGCCATTGTTTGGTATTTAAGCAGATGTCAGCAAGTTTTTTGGAAATATAAACTGAGTTGCAGATGGTGAAGGTCAGGAGGTTAAAAAGTGCCTGCGCTATGTAAAGATTTACTTCTGAGAACAAATGTATTTGGTTGGAAATAATTATTTTTCAAATTCTGAATTCAAACAAATCAAAGGATGCTCTTGGTGGCTGGCGTGCCGGCCTGATTACGTCAGTGCCTTTCATTCAGGCGCCTTTCTGCGCCCAGCAAAACTGGCAAATAAATTCTTTCTCAGTGAGAGCTCCTCGTAGTTGCTGGAATTTGAATGGCCAGCAATGCATTTCATTATAAGCTGTAATATGTTGTATTTGCTTGTAACAAGTTCAAAGCTTTGTTGTGCTGTGATTTTTTTTTTTTTCTTTCCCCCTAAATATTAATGTATATCACATGAATGAATGGAGCAGGATGTTGTGTAGCATGTTAGAATAGCTTAAAAGAGTATTTGAGTTTGCTTGAAATAATTTGAGTAGCGGGGCAGGCAGAGTATGTGTCAAAGCTATATTCATGGTGTGGTTGCCTGTCTTCAGGTTTGTGCCTAGAAAGAGAGGGATTGCGTTAAAGGAAGACTGATGCTGTTTCAAATCCAGAAAAGCTATTCACCTTCCTTCATTTAATACTTAATCACGGAACCGTGGGTACTTCATGTTAAGTGGTGCCTCGTTTCATGTAGGGTAACTGTGGGTCTGGTTTGTTTGAATTCATGGCTAGCTTTGAAAAGTCTTTGAGGTCTTTCAGTTGTATTGCAGTTTGCCTGAATGTGGGGGGAGGTCTTTAAATGTTTCTCATCAACTTTGTTTAGAAACAAAACAAGATGATGTTGAAAAAGCTTAAAGAGAGCATTTAATTGACATTTTCTAACAATCTGATGGTAGCCAGCAGGGTTATGTCTAGAAATGCCTGCCACAAATGCTAACGAGTGCAGAGAGATAGGCATTTGGGATAGAAAGTGCTGTTGCTGGTGAGGGGCCCAGATGCTTCCTGAACTGGAAACAGCCCTGCGTGTTTAATAGAATTCAGCTGGACTTTTACTCCATGGATTTGTCCTGACCTTTTGTGAACCTGTATGAAGGTTTAGCATCTGCAGTGACATGTTGTTCGAGGAAGCGGCTCTTGGTCTTGAAGCAGCACCTCGGTAATTTTGATGTTCTTTAGTTTTCCCATGGAAGAAATAGTGAATAATTGCACCCAGTTGATGCTCTCTGTTCCGTTAATCATTTATACATCTCTCTTACCTTCCTCGCAATTGTGTCTTTTTTCCAGATCCAGCCCAGTAAAATTTCCCAGTAAAATTTGATCATTCTTGCTGCCCCTTTTGGATGTTCGTATTCCTGAACTCTAACCAGCCAGCCCTCGGTTCTGGACCCTAGTTTTGGTTTGGTAGTATGTAAGCATGGCATTTAAAGTCTAGACTCTTAAAAAGGTATCTAGAGTTTGTCAGAAGGCTAAAGCCTGTATCGTAGTAATTCAAGTATTTTTAAGCACTTAGAGAGCGAAGAGTCTATGTAGCTTTTGGCTAAACTGTGAATAAAGTTGGTGCTTCATAACTGTATTCAAGTTTTTTAATTAGTCCTTTCTCATTTTATTTTTTTAAATGAGCATAATGAAAGACTTCACTGAGTGACTTGGGTTACATTGCCGAAAATTCTTTCCAGGGAATTGGCCGGTGTTTAAAGCTGCACAAAAACCTTAGAAATATACCATGTGCTGGCCAGGGAGAGAAATCTGTGGCCAAACACGTCTGGCTTCTAGTTTTCTTTTTAGTCACAGAACCTGAATCCAAAAAGGAGAACAGTTGATTTAGAGTCTAGTGCCTTAGTTAGCACATAGACTAGACACATTTACAGATTTGGAGGATGTTTCTCTTTCTTTACAGAAAACCGTAATGAACTGAAGCGATCTCCTGACCAGCCATTGACTGCATTACTAATTGCTCTTTCAGCAAATAGCTTTAAAAATGTCTCTGGAGCAAACCGGTCCTTTGATGAGGGATGCGGAAATGTGTTAACCTCCTTCACTTCAAGCTTCTCTGCTGGCAGGGAATTTGGCCTGCTGAGAAAATGGAAAAGAGAACAGTTGATGAAACTTAGGTTTGTAGGTGCAGATGGATTGTGTTATTTATAACCTTTTTTGCAGTGTACAGAGCCCCAAAAGCTATTCAACATCGCAAATGAACTGCTCCATACGGAAGAAGCATATGTTAAAAGACTCCATCTGTTGGACCAGGTAATTCAATTTTGAATAAACTCTGCTTTCTTTTCTATGAGTAGCAATGGTCTCCTGTTCATCCCGTAACCTATAGCCCAATAGTGTGAAAACGCTGTTTATAGGTGGGAAATGGAGTTTGCTTGCCAGGCTGCGTGCCGTGGGTCCCAGAGGTGAGCTTTTGGCAAGTGGGTTCCCTGGGCTGGAACCCAAGGGTTAGGATGTCAGCAGCAGCCCAAGATACAGACACCATCAGCATTCGGTTCCTCCCTGAGTGTACGTGGAGAGGAAATCACAGGGACGCTGAGAAATGATGAAATCCGTGATTGCTCTGTAATGTGGAAGAGGTTTGAGTTTTACTAAAATCAGGCCACGTGGGCCAGCCCCATGCTCACAGCGAATTATTTTTTTTTACCCACTGTGTTTCGTAATTGTTGTCCCCATCATACGCACGGGGATAAAGTAAAACTGATGTGATGAGTCTGAACTTTCCTCCACATAAACATTGAGGTGAGTCTACACGTTCAGGCATTTCTATAATTATCTCAAGCAGAAAAAAACATGGATCTGCAGAAAAGAAGTGAAAATGAGGGTGAGTCATGTTGCTAACAAAGTGCTTTTTAAAAATGAGGGGAAAAAAAAGAGAAGGAAAAAAAAAAAAGAGAAAAGAAAATTGTCACCTTGCTAGAAATCTTGTTAGAAGCCGTAACTTGCAGAGCCCTCTACCCTCTGACTCTAGGAGGACCTCTGTGGAAGACTTTCCAGTGTTTGCTTTGGATGAGTAGAGACTGTTTCAAGACCTTAGAAACCTAGGGAGTGTCTTTCCCTTTTGTTCAGTACAGTGTAATTTTTCCCACAGAGAAACAAAATAATCACATTTATTTTGCTTCCTGTAAACAGGAGTAAGTGTTCTTCAGGGACTGGTTGTTCTTTGCAACTTGCACTCCCAAATACGAGATGTCTGTTCTTCTCAGTAGTTTCAATCTTTTTTGACTTACCCCTCAGATTTTTCTAATTTAGGTCTATGGCCCACAGTCATAAATCTATCCCTAATTGACAGTGAGCTTACGTTTTGTGAACCTCCCGAAAGACCCCAAGGACTGACTACCAGAAGTCAAAAATTGTAGCTCTGTTCTAAGGCGGTCAGCTTTGTAATACTGCAATCTAAAGCCAGTGTGTCTAGGATTGTTTTTTGTAAATGTGTATTGGTACTGTCTTGTTGTCTCATGCAGGTTTTTTGCACTAAGTTGTCAGAAGCAGGTATTTCATCTGAGGTGATAACGGGCATCTTTTCAAATATTTCTTCCATCTATTGTTTCCATGGACAATTTCTTCTTCCTGAGCTCAAAACAAGAATTACACAAGAATGGTGGGTGACTGTCATTACAATTATTTTACAAATATGTTTTCAAGAAACTATAGCAACCATAAGGCCTAGTCTAATTCCAAATTTTTTAATTGTTTAATGCGGTATTTCTCTTGTTATTTAATACATTAGTATGGCGTCTCTTAAGCATTTCTCAATACAGGAATAGACCTGAGCACTCAAAATTTCTAGACTACATTGTGAGAATTTTTTCAGTTCAAAGTATTGCCAGAGCTGTTTTCCTTAGTGTATTTCCACTTTCCTATTACTGCAGTACTATGAAATTGCAATACTAGGAAGGAAGGAAATTGCTTATTTTGGCCCCATTGATGAAGTATTTTGGCCCCACTGTGACGTATTAAAAAAACAGTTACTTCTTGAAGAAGGAAAATGCATCATCATGTCACAGTCTAGACTTTGCATGCCATGTTGGAGACTTCATGAGAAACACCTATTTTATATTTTCTTTAATGAATTTTGTAATGGTTATACAAAATTTAATTTAATGTTAAAATTAGCATTATAGCAGCAAACCAATGGGAAATCTGGACAGATAAGATAAATGACTTCATATCTATAAATCTACTTATGTCTGTTATGCAACCACTTCTGTTGTTGAGCACCACAGCATTGCACAAGTTTTTGCCCCAGAATTTGTTGGCCTTCTGTTCTAGGAGATAATAAATATTGTTGGTTACAGTGTATATGTACTTTCTTTAAGGAAATAGATGTGGGTTGTTTTTTTTTTTCCAATGAGTATTAATGGTCAAACACCAATTAAAATTTGGCAACTGCAGTAAGTTGTAGATGATGCAGAAATGCAGGGCCAGGAAGAAAGGTTAATTGTAAGGTAGATCTAGGAAACTTGATTGCAGAGTGTCTTGCAGCGGAAGGTGCAGATAACGCTGACACTGCGCCTTTCCAAGTACCCTAAATGATGAAGACGAGACTGGAGTTCACATCTGTCTTGGCCGAGTCCAGTCTTCACATAGTTCGTCAATGACCAGAAGGAATAAATGAGTCTCAGCACCTTTGCACCTGACGTGCACTTACAGGGACAGCTGTAATAAAAGGGGAGGAAAACTGGAGAGTCTGGAAGTCAGAAGAGGACAGAAGCTTGTTAAACGGCTAAAGGGGGTCTAGTGCGGTCAGACTGCAAGTCGCGAGTTCAGCGGGAGATAAAAGCTGGGGGAAAAATGGCTGGCGCTCTGCCTGGCCGTAAATTCGGAGGAGACAAAGATGTGTGGCTACCGCTGCTCCCAGGCTGGGGGGGTCTCTAGGCGAACGTGTGTCTGGCCCCCAGCTGGGACTACCCAGCTGAACTGAGCAATCTCTTTGCATTAAAACCTCTTCAGATGTTTGGCTATGGTGGAGAAGATGATTTTTAAAAAGTAAAAGTTTCCACAAGATTTTGTGCTGGACAGCAGAGATATATAGATGTTTCTTTACAATGCGTAGTCAGTTTGAATCTGATCTTCACTTAAGAGAGTGATGGCGGGGGCAGAAATATCATCCTTTGTACATCTAGATTAATGTTGAAGATTTCACTTAGGGTACCGTGTAGATTACTTTAAACTAAACTTAGCCTGAAATATCTTGAAGGCATATGTGTGCAAGTGCTTTTGCATGTGGGAGACAACTGTGAAAGTCTTACAGTTGTGTTTTCTCTCTGAAGATAGTATTGATTTCCAGAGATTTGGGTACTTACCTGTCTCTCTCCCATAGGAACGTCAACCCACGGCTAGGAGATATCCTACAGAAACTTGCTCCTTTTCTGAAGATGTACGGAGAATATGTAAAGAACTTCGACAGGGCAATGGACATGGTGAACACATGTATGCAGAGGTCCTCTCCATTCAAAGATGTTGTTCAGAACATACAGGTATGTTGTTAATTGGTATAACATGGCTTGGAGATCCTCATTTATTTGTGTGAGTTTATTTTTTTTCCAGTGCATGACACACTGTGTTTAGCTACAAGGTAATACTGCTCTAATACTAAAAATAGGCAATTTTAGTGGCAATCCTTTCTTTTTTGCTGTGTGACACAGATTTTTCACATAGGTAGCTTTTTCTCCACTCACGTATTTAAGAGGCATTATCGGAAGCCACAAAATGAAACTTCACCATTGGCCCAGTAATTTGACTGCAAACATGTCCATTTATAAACTCTTTTTGATTTATCTTCCTCATTACTAATTTTAATTGCTTTTTAATAAATACGTTTTCATTCTGAGGTGGGTGTGTTTGAATTTGGGCATGTCACTGGCAGCATCTGCTGTTGGTCTGATTTTTGTGAGGGTCACAAAGTGGCATGCGGCTCTTGGGGATCACAGCTGTGCAGGAGGACACTTAGCATGGATTTTCATGTGTTTTCTCTAATTATACAAAAAGCTGGGGGGGGAGGGCAGGAAGAGCTCTGCTTATGCTGGCGTATCCGTAAAACCTCCCTCTCCCCCTCAGGCCCTGGGCCAG
This sequence comes from Calonectris borealis, assembly GCF_964195595.1. NCBI lineage: Eukaryota > Metazoa > Chordata > Aves > Procellariiformes > Procellariidae > Calonectris > Calonectris borealis. The sequence continues at coordinate 24,738,783 of NC_134321.1, read as the reverse complement.
CTAAGGGATGCAGCAGGGTCCAGCACGCTTGCAAGCATCCCTCCGCCGGTGCGGGGAAAGCGGATACCGTCCTTTGGGAGGGGAGGGCTGGCAGGGAGCGGGTTAAGCTGAGGAGGGAGCACAGCTGCCTGCCCTAAATGGGAGGATTGTGGCTGGGCCAGCTGTCGGGAATCAAGTAATCCCCCAGCAAGCTGGGAGAGGAGAGGCCCTGTGCGGAGGGTCAGAGCTGCCGGCCGGTGACTCAGACAGAGGCTTGGAGAAGCAGGAACTGGGGAAGGTCTTCTCCTACCAGGCTGTCACTCCACATGGCCTTCTCTTAACCTTTTTCTGTCGGAACCCAGCCTGCTCTCACCGAGGTTCTTACAGCAAGCACTGTAAAAAAAAAAAGCGGACAGGCGTTTTGCTGTCTTCAGTTTGTGCCAAGCCGCTGGCATGGCTTTCTGAAGTGTAAATCAGTTTGTGACTGTTTTCCCTACAGCACAGGCATCTGCCCACCCTAAAATTCATCTGTCTCTTCTCACCACCGAGCCACCAACACAAATGATTTGTGTTAGCTGTCAGTCTGCAAAATTGATCTGCAGCAGTCCAAGACCATGAGTATTTCTGCTGTTGCTTGAGCAAAACTTTGACAGACAATATGAATGCAAGCAATGCGTATAGGAGATGCAATTCTGAAGCCTACTGATGACAGTATTTCAACTGTAGGTTATTTTAGCGGCAACATCACAGCACCTTTTGCTTCTGTCAATGACCGTAGCTGCAGGAGGCAAAGATTTGACCCAGAATACTTAGTCCACTCATCTGACCTATCTCTGTGCTATCACAAGCCACAGTTACTTTTCAAAACACCACTTGAAGTCTGTTGTGATCCTGCAGTAACACACTGTCCACCTAAGCTGTCAATAGAATAGTTATACAGCTTAAGGCATTAACAATTGTTAATTATGCTAAACTAGGGAAAACAGAGAACAAAAATCAAATAGTACTTAAAAGTGAATGACTGTGACTTACCAAGTTTACTTTAGCTGACCTTGAAGATAAACATACTTTCTATTCGGTTCACATCCACCTACTGGGGCCAAAATGTGATAGCTGGTGAGGTTATTAGGACTTTTCTTTCGTCAACTTTCTCCTTATGCCATCACATCAGTACTTTTTAATATATATTTCTGTGTTTTGGATTGTCACATGAATTAAACACAGAATAAACATCCTTCCTCTAGTAAAGTCATTTGAATTGCAGGGTAAACTCTGTAAACTTTTAAAAATTGCATAGCATTAAACTTTTCCTATTTGGAACAGTTTATTTTGTCACTGCTGACTTTTTAGAGAGGATACACTTGGCATGTGAATACAACTGACGTGAGCCTTGAAGTGACTTCCTCCTCTGCTTCCCTATTGCTGTTCAGTGTTAAGGTTCATCCTATTGCAGGAATAAAAAGACAATGGAGAAGGTTATAGTAAGTGGATTTGGGAATATAAACCAAGCGCTAATATGCAGTAATGCAGTTCTGTGCCCCTTTTAGTTCTTCCCGGAATCCCTGATTCTTTCCATCCCAGTTGTATTTTCTGGGAAACGTGGTACTGTAAAACTCTGAGACATAATAAATTCACTTCATCTCCTATAAACAGAAATATTATTCACCTTGCTACACAGCGACAAGATATTTTTAAAAGCAAATTTACATCTTTGAATATCTGGAAAGATAGCTAATATTTTTCTATCAGACATTCATCTCATTATCTCCAGGCTTTGCTTTGAAAATCCGGTGAGTCAGCAGTGTGTTGTGGGTTGTAATATTTATGAGGAAAATTGCAAATACCTGAAACAAAGCACCTTTCTCTGAGAAAAGTGTACTGTAATTAATGTGGTTGTTGAGCGGTTGCTTACACTAGAACAGACCAAGACGTGGCATTAGTGAGCTGACGTAAAAATAATGCTATGGAGAAGAGCGTGTCTGTGTATATATGTGGTGAACGTGCTGATGTGGGATTCAGGAGTCGGATTACATCGCTAACAGAAACTTCCTGTGTGCTTTAAAACAAGTTACTTATTCTTACTGTGTTTCTTATTTCTCCTCCCCTCTTTTAAATAGAAATATCCCTTCACTTCATAGGGATCCTATGAAAATAAGTACACTGCGACACTCAGTACCATTGCCAGCAGAGCATGGGTAATGCTCGGGTAATGTTTCGTGTAATTGGTCTCAAACCCATCCCCCTTCTTGGTCAAGTAAAAAAAAGAGGAGGATTTGAGGCAGCTCCTTCTTCAGAGGTGGTGTGTCAGCAGTGTATCTGCTGCTTGTACAGTAAGCTCTAGCAAGCAATATATCCCCGTGGAGTTCCTGATTTTATATATTCTTTGGGGGGAAAAATGCTGCAGAGGGCCATGGATGGGAAGAGCTTTTCTGAGCCTGTGAAGAAACACGCAAAATCTAAAAGAAGATTGTTGCATATCTGCAGAAAATGCTAGACATGGGACAAAGGTTCACGTGAAACCTGTCAGCTCTGGTATCTGCTGGAGGGTGGGAAGGCTCTGCAGAGGGACCTGGACAGGCTGGATCGATGGGCCGAGGCCAACTGTATGAGGTTCAACAAGGCCAAGTGCCGGGTCCTGCACTTCGGCCACAACAACCCCAGGCAACGCTGCAGGCTTGGGGAAGAGTGGCTGGAAAGTGCCCGGAGGAAAAGGACCCGGGGGTGCTGGCTGACAGCCGGCTGAACATGAGCCGGCAGTGTGCCCAGGTGGCCAAGAAGGCCAACGGCATCCTGGCCTGTATCAGAACTGGTGTGGCCAGCAGGAGCAGGGAGGTGATCGTGCCCCTGTACTCGGCACTGGTGAGGCTGCACCTCGAATCCTGTGTTCAGTTCTGGGCCCCTCACTACAAGAAGGACATGGAGGTGCTGGAGCGTGTCCAGAGAAGGGCAACGAAGCTGGTGAAGGGCCTGGAGCACAAGTCTGATGGGGAGCGGCTGAGGGAACTGGGGGTGTTCAGCCTGGAGAAGAGGAGGCTGAGGGGAGACTTTCAGGGGTTGTCAAGCCTTGGAACAGGCTGTCCAGGGAAGTGCTTGAGTCACCATCCCTGGAGGCATTTACAAGACCTGTAGATGTGGTGCTTAGGGACATGGTTGAGTGGTGGACTTGGCAGTGTTAGGTTAACAGTTGGACTTGATGATCTGAAAGGTCTTTTCCAACCTAAATGAGTCTATGATAGCTTGGTAAGTTGTTTTACACTCCTCTAACTGTATGTGAATGGTCATTTTTCATTGCTGTTTAACACCAAAGGCAGGAACAAAACCAAACCCTTCTGTGCTTGTTTTCTCTCTACAGAAACAGGAGGTGTGTGGAAACCTGACATTACAGCATCATATGCTTGAACCAGTGCAAAGGATTCCTCGTTATGAGCTTCTCTTAAAGGACTATTTAAAGAAACTTCCAGAAGAGTCTCCAGACAGGAAAGATGCTGAAAGTACATGTAAACTCCTCTCTGTCTAATGAGCACAGTAAAATCTTGGAGAGTTTTTTCTTCACACAGATACTTTCAGCTAGAGCTATGGTAGAAATGGAGTTTTGAATTAATCAAATTATTGCCAAACATAGCACAAGGGGATTTTGAATGCTCTTAGAGTAGAGAGGAAAAGGGTTGATACGTCAGCTCTAGGAATGAAGGGAGCTTTGGCAAATAAACAATGACAAAATATTGAAGTGTTTAATGGTAGAACATGGGGCATTTTTATTTAATCCATTGTATGGCCGAGGACAAATACAGGAGGACATCCTTGCAATAGCTGGAGGAAGAAAATAAGAATGGTCTTAAATGTATATGCTTGCCTGGGAAAGCAGGTTAGATTCTGTTAACACAAAGAAACAGGAGAAATGGACTTCTGTTGGTTTCTAGGAGTTTGTGATCTTGAACAAAACAGGATTCACGTTACCATGTAAGCACAAAAGCCCTGTGTTAGGAAAACACTCTTAAAAACACGCTTGTAAAGACTTAAGTGAGACTTAAGTTAACTTTTAGTAGGTTGATTCCTAGGTGATTTTTTTTGTCACTGTGTGCTTTGGCTCACCTAGACTATAGGAGAGAAAGATTAAACATTTAGATGCACGTGGACCAGCTGAACATGCAGAATTGATTGTGTATATAACTGCTTATAAGTGTTCCTTTTACTTTATGGAAGGAAAAAATACAGTCCGTGCTTTTGCAACAGCAATTTTGCAGGAAAAACACTAATCAGGGAGGTGAAAAAAAACCCCAAGGTGCTATTAACAGATACAATCTGGAGAATGCATAACTGTTGCTACCTTTATTGCAGAGTCACTGGAGCTGATATCTACAGCAGCGAACCATTCGAACGCAGCCATCCGAAAGATGGTGAGTAGAAATTGCATAACGGAGTCGCAATCTGGCTGAAACACTTGGTTGAACCAACAGTCCCCCATTGCAATAGGCTCAGTAAAGTAGGCTGGGGAGAATTTCCAAGTACAGTGAGTCAGGCTTTAAACATCAGTTGGATATCTGAGTTCTCTTTATCATAAATGATCCTATTGCGGTTACCATGCGTTGTTGGGCCTAAATTTCACTTTCCTTGTTCTTAGGGACCCAATGTGTTGAAAAAGGAGGTCTTCATAAAACTCATTATTTGCTTTTCGTTGAAAAATGTTGAAAGTATTCCAGTTACGTCCATTCATAAGGTGTCCTGTTCGCACTTTTTTTTAGTCCTACAACTCTTCACCAGACTGCGGGTTGTTTTGGTTTGATTTTGGCTCATCTTAAATGCACAGAGTGTGCATTTAGTGTGTGTCAGTAGCTTTGGTAAGCTATACTTCTAAAGCTGGGCAGTGTGAGACCATGGAGATTTTGAACGTTAGCACGTGCTTTACGTACAGAACAGCTAGTGCATTACCATTAAAGTAAATGGACTTTATAGTTAGAGATGTTATCCCTTATATGCGCCCAAGTGCCTCAGGAACTTTTGTATCTAATAGATCTGAAATGCTGCGTATCTGGCTTAACACTGACCATTTGTGGGTACAAGATTTACGTCCCCTTCCATATCAGACTCTTACTTCCTTCTCCCAGCCGGCGGGGACACCATGAGACCACGTTTCCTGTGGCTGCTATGGGGAAGTAACCAGCTGATGTCTGTGTATTTTCAGTGTGTCTGACTTCTGAAACCATCTATTTCTATTTGAGTCTAGCGTGCTCTCTTCCTAAGGATATATTTCAGTGGAAATTTTTCTGGTTTGGGGCCTTGAACAACTATTTTGCTGGGGACTGTGTACAGTATCTCCAAAGACAGCAGGAATATGAAGCCACCAGCTAGTCACTTTCTGTGTTGGATGCTTTTTCTGTTAGTACACAAAAACCTATTAGAAAAGGCTGTTATAGTAATTTTGCACCCCCTGTTTATTGCTGATATGAACCTGAAGCCTGTAATCAGGGCTTCTTATTGCATTGAATTCTTCTGTAATTAATAGGTTTTGCCTGAGCGGAGACTCGAAGGAAAAATATCCGAGTAAGAATTTCAGGTTTGACCTTGTGGTTTCCCAACCCGCACGTCCCAGCAGAGGTGAGGGCTGGTGGGGAGCAGTGCAGTGCGGGAGCAGCGCCGTCCTGCACGCACGCCTCTGCGGAGCCCCGCGGGATGGCGCGAATGGCTGCGCGAGGTCAGAGCCAAACCAAAAGAAAAGCGAGGGCTGTAGCAAAATCTCCGAAAGTTAGTGGAGGTTTGAATTAATTGTTGGCTGCTTCCTCCTGTTGTGGTGTAGAAGAAATAAATCACGCTTCGAAAGCTGACTTTTCCTAGAAGTGCAGATGTCCCTCAGGTTTTGGCTCTGCTCTCAGTGTTCTAGTTTCTCCTTTAGAAAAAATAGCTTGATAAGTTCACTGGTTTTTGTTTGTTTGTTTGTTTGTTAAAATTAGTGGGATCTCTTGCTCATCTTCCCATTTGGTGGAAAAAAAATACTGCCTTTTGGGGCTTAGGTAATTTGCTTACTTGTTTTTAGTCCACAGCCCCCCACCTTCCATTTTGTTTTGCAGTGTGTTTATTTTAAGGGTTTGGTTTTGTTTGGGTTTTTTGGTGGGGTTTTTTGGCTGTTCATTTGTTTAATTGGTCAGAAAAATTGATTAGGACAGGAACTGGTGTGATGTATCTTTGTCTGAAAAATCTCACGTTAAGTGGGGATAAACAAAGTGTGTAAAGACCTGAAATTCCAGCTTATTCTATAGATAGGTAGAGGTATGATTTAGAGATGTGTTTGGGCATGTATTTGGGTGTAATTGCATAGATCTCTGTCCTCACTTTCTGACCGTGCTATTTGGAGCACATCAGTCCAGCTTGTGGTTGAAAGCCAAACCTTTCCAAATGCTGTAACTCAATAGAAAGATTTACACACCTTTCTTATTCTGACTTGTTAAAGCTGCTGCAGTGCTTAATATAGCAGCTTCAAGTGGGTGAACTAGTTACCTTTATCCATTTGAGTTCTGTGTAGAGGGACTTTAATATTTGGATGACTTAATATAAAGTAGAAACAGTGCTTTACTGAAAAGGAAAAAGTAATCCCTTCATAGAGAATTTTGACCAAGAGATAAGGATGCCTGAATGACATTAAAACTATATTTTAAGCATTTTGTCCTGGCCTATTTCAGAGGTACTTCTTGCCATGGAGGCCTCTGTGTAGGACTGCAGCATTCCACATACAGCTGAGGTTTTAGACTTAGCTTAGAAATGCAGAATACAACCATGCTTCCTGATGGAGACCTACCTGCCATTGTATCAGCAACAATACAAGAGGTGAAACTTCTCAGAAGCTGAGAAACAATCATACTGTAGCAGAAATCTTAGTCTGAGATGTGGGGTGGAAACTGAGTTAATAAATTCAAACTTGGAAACAATTTGGTAACATACTAGTCTCCGACTTGGCCATTGATTTTACTGGACCTGATGCCATTGCTTCCAAAGATGTGTATTTATTGTTGAATAGGAATATCTAAAAATATCAAATAGATTCATCTCAAAAAGTCATTAAAATGGTGCAATCCAAGTATGACTCATTAGTGACTAATTCAGAGTGGGGAGGAGTACTGAAGAGCATGGATCAGATATTCATTAATTTTTGAAAATGCAAAGCTATAGCAGAAGTGAAAGACTATTTTCTTTCCTACTTCTTTACACTTACCACAGAAATGATACGGTGGGTAATAGACCAAGTGGAATAATTTTTTTAATTTAAATTGCTGGGGGTTTTGTACTTGCAGGAAAAGATGCACAAGCTTTTGGAAGTCTATGAGCGACTCGGTGGTGAAGAGGATATTGTTAACCCAGCCAATGAGCTCATTAAAGAAGGACACATTCAGAAACTTTCAGCAAAGAATGGCACAGCGCAGGATAGGTATTTATTCCTGGTGAGTTTTTTTTGTTGCTCTCTTATTTTCAGAGTTGTGCTGTGAAATGGTACATTTCCATCTTCCTAATCTCAAATACAAAAAGCATTCACCAACTGAGCCCAGCTACTCCTCCCTCTGAGCAGCAGTTTTCTCTGGATGCTTTTTCCTTGAGAGTTTCCTTCCTTCTTCCACGCTTGTGTCTTTGCCGAAGGCTTGTCAGGCCAAAGGGGTCTTTCCCATCTCCCTCCTCAGAGGCTGCGTTTTTGCGCAGCGCCCGAGGAGGTGCGTTTCCCGCTGTACCACCTTGCTGCATAAGATGGCCAGCTCTTGCTGATGCTGAGAGAATAGCTCTCGTTTTCTTTCAAGGCGGTCGAACTGGTAGCAGAGAGAGGGGGAGAAAGAGGAAGTGACGGGCTGACATGCATCTCTCGGTCCACTTCTTTCAAGTAATGATATGTAAGCCTAGCTTGCTCCTTAAATCTGGGAGAGAGAGAACTGCATCTTAGAGTAAAACACGCCAGAGTCCTAAACTGGCAAAATGCAGGCTCTGTCCAGCATGTAATGCCTTAGCTTAAATCTTTCCTTGTTACAGTTTAACAGCATGGTGCTATACTGTGTGCCAAAACTGAGGCTGATAGGCCAGAAGTTCAGTGTTCGAGAGAAGATGGACATTGCGGGACTGCAGGTTTGCATCTCTTCTTTTCCCCTTTTTAATGCTTCCCCACTCAATAGTGTCAGATCCCCTCCGAATCCAAAAATATAACAATATATGTATGTAGAAATACAATGAAACTCTAAAATCCAGCTTTGAATCTCTTTTTTTTTGGAATTATCATGAGGTAATCATCCAAAGATGAGTAAGAAAATGGTGACTTTGTACATGCTTTGATTGAAAGCCTTTCCTTGTCACCCAGCTGATGCAGGAGCCATCTTTCCCCCCCCCCTGCTGTAGGGGACTGGTTGGTGATACAGATTCAGAAGTTTCGTAGCAAGACGAGTAATTATGGAAACAATCCTTTGTTTTTTCTACCTCTGTACTGTATTCTGAGTGGTCCTTTCAACTAAGTATTTCCAAGAATGAATATATTTGTAAGTCATTAAAAATGACTGAAAGACAATGGAGACTAGTAAGAAGCTGACATGTTCTTTTTACAGGTCCAAGAAATTGCCAAGCAAAACGTGGCTCATACATTTTCAATAACAGGAAAAAAGAGATCGCTGGAACTACAAGCCAGGTATGGTGCTTGTTCTGTCTTTTGAGGTTTGTGAATATTTACGTAGAAATTTATGATCTAGGGGATATGGCTGTGCTAGTATAACATAGCTTTAAAGCAGGAGATGAGCATCAGGGATGCGTAACTCACACGTGCAAGAGAATATGTTGGTCCTAAGTCAGAGTGGTTAAAGTGCTATGTTGATTTGCTTTATTGAATGCTTACGGTGTTTATAGTAGTGCTTGTAGGTTCCACTGTATTAATATTTCAAACATTTTTGGCATTTGTTTGGTAATAATTGAGGTCAGTAATTATTAATAATGTTTATAAAATAGTGGATAGCAAAACTAAAATCTTGATGGATATAAAGCTGTGAAGATGTGAATTGAATTTACTGAAAATGTTGGAAGTAGAATCATGATGTTTTCTGTATTTTTCTTTTGCTTTAACAGGACGGAAGAGGAGAAGAGGGAATGGATTCAGGTTAATACAAAACCATTACGATACGGGTGGAAATCACCATGCAGTCAGCACCTTCTGTTTTTTAAATTATCTTTTTGGGGTTCTGAATTAATGCGGCTGTGCGAGGAAGCTGGGTAGTCCAGTCTGGCGAAGCTGCTTAAGGAGAAATGTGGAGCTGCAGTCAGGGTCCCACCGCTGACCCACTGTCTCCAGGGCAGTGCACGGGAGCTTCCAGTGGGTTCCCGTTTCCTGCAGTCCTGGAGCCCAGCGAGAGAAGAGACTGAGGCGTCAGATTAGCCTTGTATATTCTTGCAGTCTGACTTGTAGAGACACTGTCTGATAGCAGTCTTAGTTTTTAACTTAAACAGTAGTGAGTTGACAACACCACTCCTAGTTATTAAGGGTTTTAAGTTTCCATTTCATTTATGCAAGTGTAAGGGTTTTTCACTAACATGATAATCCTAACCATCTTCCTATGAGAGAATTTTTCCAAGGCTCCTTTTGTGACGCTTCTCATCTTTGCTGGAATTTTTGTCTTAGGTCATTCAAGCAACAATTGAAAAGCACAAACAGAACAGTGAGACATTTAGAGCTTTCAATAGCTCTTTTTCTCAAGAGGAGGAGCATCTTCCTGATTCCTCAGTAAGTATGAGTGCTTAGTTCTCCTTCTTTGCTATAACAGTTTTTCCAACAGTTAAACTGGACTTACACAGCTAACTTTAAAATAGTGTAGTCTTGTTCTTGATTTTTATATTACATTATGGTATAGTCAGCTCCATTTCTCTGGCTTTCAAATGCATATCAGTCATAGTTACTCAACCATGCAGGTATGGAATAAATTACCCAGGGTAATTCAGTGCAAGAGACCTATCAGTCATGTTTTCCAAACTAGTGGCTCATTTAGCATAACAGGTGTAATTCTTCAATGTTACGAGTGGTTGGCTGTCTGGAATGATGTTTGTGTGCCTGGGAGATTTTGTTCATTACCTCTCCCCATCTTCTCAGAGATGTGTTTTGGGATTATTTCTTTTTTCTTATTTTATTATTATTTTAAAAGTTTTAAAGAGCTGAAAAGATATTGATGCATCTTAAAAGGATCTTAAAAATACTGTCATGTAGATAATAAATATAGTTCAGAAAGAATACTCTTGAACTAAACATGCAAAATAGTCTTGAAAGTTTATTCTGTTTCTCTACAACTGTAATGTATTACTCTATGCTGTGTTTGCTAGGAATTTTGTTTTGGAAGTATTCACGTAAGGATGATAGCAATATCTCTTCATTCGACTTGAAAATGATGGTGAGAACCTTAGCCACAGTCATTTGCTACAAGCTAAAGAGGAGAGAGCCTGGAAGAGGGAAATTTTTAGGAATTAGGAATTTTGTGCAGAGCTGCCTGTGTGTTGATGATGTTGGTGGTCAGACATGGTAGATCTTGGAGCACAGGGAGAGAAGGTCCATCTGCAGAGATGAAACTTGGGGATCTTTTTATCTTCCCCCTCCCCTGCCTTCCTAAACCTTTTTTTTTTTTGTGGTGGTGGTGGTACCTAACCATTTTTGAAACCTCTCCTTTCCCAGATCTGATTCAGTGACTCAATAATGCTGGATTTTTATCTGACTGATTTCCCATGGGGGCTCAGGAGAGATGTTAGATGTTACTCCTTTCATCCCAGCATTAATCAGACTGACAGCGGAGATCGTCACAAACCTCCGTAGGATCCTGTTGCTGACAGCAGCCAGCCATGAGCCATTTTCAGAATATGGCATAGCTTACTGATCATGAACTATTAATCAGCTAAAAATACTCAGAAAAAAATGGAAAATAATCAATTCATGCCTATATTTTTAAGTTAACTCATGGCTGCCTTCAGAACCAGGATGCTCTGATGGAAAAAAATCTTTTGCTAATAAGCACACTTCTTTCTATCCAATTAAGACACAGTATCTGTTCAACTTCATTATTATTATCTTGCTTTGTAAATTCCATTTTATTTTGCTTCTGTGTTAATGGTGTAGCCACATGTTTATACTCTACTGGTTCATAAAAGTCAAGCAGAGCAGAAGTCTGGTTTATCTCCTGGCTGTAATATTAATGCAGTATGCACCTTAATTTCTTTTATGCCAGAATGCTAACCTGCATTTTTAGGAGATTAGCTTAGCTAGATAATCAGCTTTGAAAACTGATGTCATGGCTAAATGTGGCAGAAATTGCTGTCAGTTAAAAAGAGCTGAAGTTAGTTCTGTAAGGAAAACTGGACAAATACTGAGGGCGTTCTTAGTAGCAATACGCTGCAGCATCCACCATACATATCTCATCATCTTTATGGAATATTGGGCAGCGTGCTTTAGAGGAAAAAATGACAATAATCTTCCTTTTTTGCTCTCATGAGTCAAGAAATAGATATGCACTCATGGATTCCAGGCTAGATCTGTAACAGCTACTAGAAATTGGACTCTGGTTCTAATAAGCCTGAAGAAAAATAGCCAAATAGCTTTTTTCCCATTCTTGGCCATACATTTGATACGTTACAGTGCTTATGATTGATTTCAGTTGCATGACCAGTGCATGCCTCTGCACGGAATTCTTACCATGCTTTTGTGTTCCCCACTGACTTACATAAACTCATACAAGGGTTGATACAAGCATTAAGGGTTGATTTTCAGTCTGTAATTTGCCTACAGAAGACTTGCGGTTTCTTGGAGGTGCAGAGATCTGACATTTGACCTGATTCTTAAGATTATGCCTGTGCAATAATCTACAGCAATTAATAAACTCCCACCTGTCAAGAGGAGAATATTCAGAGTCATTGCCAGTCGCTCCCCTGCAGGGTGACTGTAGCAGTGGTCTTTTAAAGAAGTCTTTTCGGAAAGCTTCAGGGTCCCTTTGTGGCTTAGTTCCTTCAGAAAGAGGACACTCGTGTCCCTGTTTTCCATTTTCATCTGCAGCATTTCAAGGCTATGTGAATGGGTTTTTTTAAAGCCGTCTAAAAATGTTCCCAAGAAAAGGGCCTCTTTTACCACTGCTTGATCTCAGAAGAGTTGGAGGCTCAAGGTGTGGGGGAAGGACCCAGTTTGTGCATTATTAGAAGGCTGGCAAGGAAAAGTGCCGCAGAGAGCTGAGCTCTGCGGAAGTGGCATCCCTAAGATTTGAGAGTTGGGAGTGCTTCTCTTAGCTAGATCCTGTTAGATCACCATTATTTCCCATCCATTCCTGTTCCTCCCCCTAGCTCTGGGGTAGTTGTGACAAACGTAAATAACTGTCTTCCTCCATACCAAATCTCACACACCTTGAGTGGTAATGGTAACATGAGGGGGAGAAGCCCTTCTGAAATCTTTTCTAGGTTAAGAGTAGAGGGTATTTGATTTTTAGCACATTATTCCAACTAAATATTTAAAGGACATGGGGATCTGAACAGGCAACTAGGGAAATTTACTCTTTTCCCTAAAGTTGCTGGGGGTTTTCTCGATCTCTCCTTCAGACCCCGTTTTCTGTCCATATTTTTCATTTCCTTTCCCAAGTCCCATGTCGCAGCACACAGATGTCCTTTTACTAGGCAGAGGGAGCTAAACACCTGGGTTGATTAGGATTCCAGTGGAAATCCTAATCCCCTTTCCACAGGACTGGGGAATAGATGATGTGAAGACCCTAGGGTTGCTGGGTTTTTGCAGAGGCAGAAATAGTTGGCTAGAGTTAAGTACACGATACTTCCCTTTAATTAAGTTGCATTCCCTGAGGAAGTGCTCTGGGGGTGGCACAGCCCTAGTCCCAGGGAATGCATTTGCTCCTTTGCTTGTTCTCAGGAATCGATTGATTGTATTAGTACATAAATAGATACAACTAGGTATCAGGATGAATAGCTCTTCAATTTGGCTGCTTACTCAAAGCTACAGTTCAGGTTGTTTCTAATAACAGAGATTAAACCTTTTTGCTTTCAAATGGAATGAAGCTAGAATGCAAAAATGCACTGGAGATTTGGATAACCTCGAAAGATGAGATGTCTAATTGGCAAAGGAAGAATGATCTATGGGAATAACAGGAGAATTTATCATAAAGAGTCTAGTATTTTGAGAATCCCCTGTAAACTACCAAACTCCCTGTAAATTAATGACAGATGAGATGGTTTTCCTTTTAAGTTGTAGCCTATGATTTTGGTGTACATAAGCTTGTTATTTGCCCTCTATATGTATTGAATACATATAGATGCCGGTTTGCATTTATTAAGAGATGTATTACAATTAAGAAAAACTTAACTGAGTACGGTTTGAATGGAGTAAATATTTTTCCTCCTCAGAATCCACTGACTACACAAAGCACTCACTCGTTTGGCTTGCAGGGCTCGCATGGAGTGGTGTAATTCAAAACCTGCCCATTTGCTTTCTGCGGTGCTTATGGGGGATAGGCACACACTGCAGCGAAAAGCAGACTTGGCAACGCAGTGCCGTCCGTGAATTCACCCGCTTCATAGTCAGCCCAGTGTTGGAGGGTGGCTGAGTACATATGCAATTAAACTGCATTCACAAGCAAATAGTTGAGGGGCTAAAACCGAATGATGCCATGTTTTCTTTTTCGATGTTTAGTATATTTTAGGAAGAATGTCCATGTTGAAATTGTTCTGTGTCATTCTGTTTCTCTCAGATAGCAAGCACCAGCTCAGTGGAATCGATGCCAGGAGCAGATGGCGGTGGTGCACTTGGAGGGGTAAGTAATTTGAAGCTAATACTTTTGGTAGAGCAAGGGGGAGAGGGTTATGTTTCTCTTGTAGCAGGAAAAAAAATCAGAGATGCTTCAGTATATGGGTTTATACTCTGCTGTCTGTTCCTGCAGCTGTGCTGTCCTTAACCTCTTGGCTAAGTTACACCCACAGCTACTTGCAGAGTTTGCACCATCAGTGAATTTAAATCCTCCTGTTCCAGATACATGCTGCCCATGTGTGTGAACCTAGTTAAGGGGAACCTAGCTGGAGGGAAGTTGATTGTTGCATTTGTAGCGTTGGGGGGAGGTTGTGGGTTTTTTTGTTTGGTTTTGAATTCTGATAGGGAGCTACGCTGAATGCTTGGGGGGAGGAGGGCAAAGAGAGACAAGGAAACCTGGCTGGTTAATACTGTCTTATTGTGTAATTCAGGATTTCATCTCCAGAACCAAATTTTGATCAACACTTCTTTCATAGTGTGCTTTTCATGTTTCTGCTAATAACAGAGGGGGAGATGATAGTACTTTCATACATCTCTGGCCTGTAAGTGATTGGCTGCCGCAAAAGCAAAATATACTTTTAAAAATATTTTTCATTCTGTATAATGTCTGTGACTGCTGCTGAGTCAAACCAGAGGTTTTGAGTCCTTAATAAGTTCTATTTTTTAGCATTCTTATCTCTCCCTTCTAAAATGTCTTCTGAGAATAACAAATTTTCAGGAAATGCCGTAGGGTCAGCTGAGTTTACTGAAAAAAGCCCCAACAAGAAGAAACAACAACAACCAAAAAAACCTCTATCTGCTATTATGTATTAGCATCACCTTTTTAATAACAAAGGAGCCACTTAGCAGGCTCTTCCAGACCTCTGGCCAAGCTCGTAACCGACTTGTAGAATTTACAGAGTATCAATGAAAAGCTATTAAACAAGCCAGCAACCTGACCTATGCAAACAAGAGCTTATTAAAAATAAGTTTTGTAATTAGTGTACTCCTTGCTGTTTATTGTTTGTTCACACTTCATATTTTCCCTAAGCAATTTTTTATTTATTTGTAGTCAGTGTTGCGATTGGTGCCCCTGTTCCTTGAGTTACAGATGCTATAGTGAGCTAGCTACTTAATGAAAAAGATGTTTTATATAGTATTTTAAAACAAACACACAAAAATTTCTGTTGGTCTTAAGTTTCTTAGGGAAATGTAAATTTTAGTTGTAATTAAATAAAAAAAAATTTAGATCTTTTTAGTTGATTATGAATAGTTGTGTCAGTGATTTGCCTAGTATATCTTGACACATTAAGTAATTTTCCTTAAGTTGTGTATTTAAAGAAAAATTTAATTCCTGAGATAGAAATAAAAATGGAGTTGATCAAAACCACAAAGCTAAAAATATCCAAAATTATGTATTATTGATTCTGGGATCTCATTCTGCTGTATTGTAGCAAATGGATAACATCAGCATGAGCAATGAATTCAGATGTTAGTTGCAGCTTTAGAAAATATTAATTTTTTAATGATGACATCCCTTTAGAAACATCTCAGTGAGTACATGAGCAAGTACATTCTGTGCTTAACAGCTTCCACACACAAACCACTTGGTGGTAGTGGTGGTCAGCAAACTAGTATCTCCTTCCTGCGGTTCTGCTGAGTCTCCTGAAGAGTCTGCTGGGTTTTTGTTCAGTGTTGCACGTTAGCATAACCAGACAGTGAAAACCTAATGCAGGAAGCATAACCTGCTTGCTGTACAGCATTGTGGCAACTGTTTGCTGCACTGCACTGCTAGCACAGTTTATGCTCAACCTTCTGCGTGCACGAGGAAAGTACAAGCCAGTGGAAGATTGTCTGGCATGTAATCTTGCATGTATGACATTGGCATATAGAGAAACAAACTAAACAATTTTGCTGCATTACAAAGTACAAAATATACTATATAATTTAAATTAATTTCTCACATATATTCAGCATTTCCAGAAGCACCTGCTGATGTTCTGCCCCATTGTGGGTGTCTCCAAATATGTAATTTGCTGTATAAGCATAATGAGAAGAAAAAGATTTGAAACCCCTTTGTTGTGTCTGCCCATGTAAGAGTCTCATCAGACTGTGTATATATTGCGTGTACAGCATTGAGGCTTAATTTCCACCTGTTGGCCCAGACCAAATGAAATATATAGCAAGTAATAAATAACAGAACAACAGTCTCCTGAGCCCATTGGTTTCCTTGCTGTTCCTACCAGCTCTTCGGTGTTTCTTCCCTGCTTTTCAGAAGCAAATGGAGGCCCCAGTGATTCACTAATGATGCTTTCCTAAGCAGTCCAGCCACAGGCCTTCACCTTGCAGTCACTTAGCTCTAGGCAGAGTTGTACCTCTCACTGGAGTATACGCTCTTTTTCCACCAAAATTTTAAAGTTGGAGGAAAGTATCAAGGTTTAGAGAGTTAAATGCAGCGGTAGAGTAAAAGCAAATCAGTGGTCAAAACAGCCCAGTCTGAAAGAAGTTATTGCAGATCCTGGCTCTGAATAGATTTTATGCAAGTGTTTTTTCCTGTCAGACTCACCAGCTTCAAAACAGAGCTGGGTACACCAAGAAAGATGAGAAACATGACAATTATTCAAGTGCGTTAGTATCAAGATATTCCAGGTGAAGCTAGGGCAGCTTTGTATTACCTTCCCTCTTAACATACACCAACAGCAAATAACACAGCTTGTGTAACAGAGGACACAGTTGCAAAGTGACTGTTAAATTTATCTTTGATGAACAAGGTTTGTGAATTACAATGCACGTCCTTGTTTTCTACAAAAACCTCTCTGTTCAGACGGTGTATAGTTAAGAGTACGTGGCAAGGTCAACTTCCTGAGCCATCTCTGGGTGGGATGGGGGGACTGCCCGTGCAGCAAAGTCTCATGGTTTTCACAGGGACAGAAAGCAAAGGGCCTCTTAATTCTTTCACAGTGTCAGCAGTTAAATAACATAATATTGAATAAGTCTTTCTTCTATAATTGCTCATTGGAATTTGCCAAGTTGTAAAGAAAATACATTTTCATTTTTATTATCTTTTCTACAGCTGCAATAGCAATGTTTCAAACTCTTGTGTTCTCACTGTATTCTTATAATGTTGAGAAATATTATGAAACATTGCTGGTACTCGTCAAACACTTAAAGACCTCTTTATCCAGGGCCTTTTTTGATTAGTGAAGTTAGTATTAAATATTTGTTGTATGCTACAGCGCAAGTTAAAATATAATGGTCTAAAATAAAAGCTCATGCGTAACTGTCATAACAAATCTTGCCCAATATAATACCCTTTCTGCTTTCTTTCCTTTGTCAAATATATGGGTCATGCATTTCTGAAAGCGAACGCTGCCCAGACTGTTTCACATGAGGAGGAAGTCACGTACGAGATCCATTAGAGGAAGTATTCAACTTGAGTCTTATCTGTGTTATAGAAACATGCATGTGGGTGGTGATGGGATATTCCCATTGAAGTACAAATCAGATTAACCAGTTTCCACATGAAGCAGTCCATTCAATTCATATTAGAGGAACTTCAGCATTTTTCCTATGCAGGCACGTGTAGGTATCGATTGAAAGCCAAAAACTGATTTTGTTTAGCATTCATCAAGATTATCTTGCAGTCACAGCTCACAAGGCTAAATGGTGCCTTCATTTATGCTCTTGCCGTTCCAGTAACACTAGTGAAATTGTTGTTAACAATTAAAGTTAAAAATAAGAATCAAAAGGTTTGTTAAGCTATATGCAAATTTTAACTACTAAGAAGAGGAAAAATAAAGTTGACCAGTGAGGACATGCTCTGATCTAACAACTTAAGGGGAGTCCATCCCTAGCCAGTGGAAGGAAAATCAGTCTTCTAAAAAATTAAATAGTATTAGCATCAAAATCAGAGTGAGAAACGGCTGACTTTAGCCAATATATGTGATACAAATAAAAAAGTTACTGATCATCAGCAATCTACAGAGTAAAAGCTTTTTGAATCGCCTTAATTATATGCCGTACTTGGAGGGGTCTAACGGAGTCTGAAAGGAACTTCTTTGCCAATGATTCATCCGAGGCATTGTTCAGTTGTTGTAATTCAATGTCATACTGGTTACATCTGGTTCTTCACAAGAAAAGTGAAATACTGCACTCTGCTTATGTGTGGGGGAGGACTTGGATTTTCAGGCATTCTGTTTTGCTGAGCAATTAATATGTACGTCTATGGGGGTATAGTGATTTTCCTGAATGAAGAAATCCGTATGACTGTGCTTCACCAAGCTGAATTGCAAAACATCCTATGTACTTGTATACAAGTTTGAAACATTGCTATTGCAGCTATAGAAAAGATAATAAAAATGAAAAGATCCAATCCAATTAGAAGTAATTAGTTGTGGTTTTGTTGTGTAATGCCATTACGAGGCAGGGCGGTTTCAGTGGCTCTGCCGAAAGACAATGTGTTTTCCTCTGTAACCAGGGAATGGCAGGGCAGAGACTCGAGGATGGGAGAGTGGTGTCAGGTTATAAAATTTGATTTTTTTTTTTAATTGGCCTGAAAACCTGTATTAGTGACTTCTGCAGGTTAGTCGTAACCACTAAGGTGAGACCTTAGGCAAATGGCAGAATTTCCCTAGCGCCCGTGACACCTGCCTGGTGATCCATGGGCAGCCTCTGCTAATCGTAATTGCTGCTGCCTTTCCTCCCACCCCCACGCGCCCACATCCTTGTGTTCAATAACGGCTTTGAAGATGGGGAGATTCGTTGAGCCAATTGTTGTCTCTCAAGTGGACTTAAGTTGTGACTTAGTATGCATGCGGCTTAAAGGGAAGCGGGGGGTGTCAGGGAGTCCAGAATCTGTGTAACCTACAAGGGGCCTGATCTTCACCTGGTTAATCTTCAGAAAAAATGTAGAATACCTCTGCTCTTTTGATTTAGAGGAAACGTTTCTTCTCCCAGGACTTTGTTAAATGATTGTGTCAAGCAAACGAAAATGAAGAGAGTTATCAAACCTCTTCTCATGAGAGAGCTGTGCCGGAGGAACGTGGTGCAGCCACCGCCTTCGGGCTGGGATCTCCATGCAGATGCTGCCTGGCTGCGGGAGCCCCAGGCTTACCCCCAGGGAGCTGCTGATCCCTTGCATGTAGCCACCCTGACTGGGAAGGAGGAATAGTATTTATTTCCTTAAAAAAGAAAACAGAACAGGGGGTCTACTTGGAGTTCTGTGTGAAGCTGTATTTTTATGAACTGCACATTTTCATGTTAATGCTCTTCAGTTTGTCAGAAATTTGTACAATTGGGTTTAATTATATCAAGTGACTTTATGTACCAGCTTAGGTACTTAGCTTAAGAGGCTAAACTTGTTTGGCTATCTAGACAGCTGATAGAAAGTGTCTTCTGCCAAGAGCAGTTGATAGCAGGTCCCTGGTGTAGGTGTCCCTGTCTTCCTGAGCAGCGTTATGTTTCATCATGGGCTGGGAGGGAGCCTAAGGAAACTCCTAAATTAAGCATTTGAAGTTGGGTGGTGCAAAAATCCACTGCCAGCACTGTTCACTTCTTCAGTCAAGTCATTTTTCCCAAAACCTTCTCATCTCCTCCCCATGAACAGAAGAGTTTATAATGCACTCAGAAGTCAACAACATGTACCTTAACCAAGTCACGTTGCAGCAGGGAGGAAGAGGTGAGTGACAGAAGGAAGGGTATTTTGACAGGCCCACATTGCCAGTTCCTCTTCCTCCTTACCCACAGACGGTGAGATGAGGTCGCTCGGCGGCTCTAAGGGCACAAGCGGGCAGAGAGGGACTTGAAGAATTGGCTCGAGCAATCTGAGATCACATAATGCCACACCAGAAACACCCAACGGCCGAGCCAGCCATCCAGCCGCAGGCCATTAGCAGGGCTTACATGAATTCTTTCCTAAAATGGTGTGAAACCCAAAGAGGATCTTTGTCAGTAGGAGAACTCTATGAATTGTTTTGGGATCTTTTTTTTTTTTTTTTTTAAAAAAAAAATCACATAATTGTGCTTTTCATTTCAGAGTGATTCTTGCAGGAAATCTTCCAAATCCAAGCGAGACAAGGAGAAACAGGCTTGCAAGAGCTGCAGCGAAAGCTTTAACTCCATCACTAAAAGGCGGCACCACTGTAAGCAGTGTGGGGCAGTAAGTATCAGAATGCACTGAGCTTTTAGTTTCTTCTGCAGAGACTGTTGAAGAGAATTTTTTATTTTTTCAGTGCAGGAACTAAAAGATGTTCTGGTTCATGGCAGGTCATTGACAGAGCAGATCTTTCCGTGTCCTTTACCCCCTGGGAATCAGGGGGAAAAAGAGCAAAACTCTGGTGCTGTTTTAAAGGCAAATACAGTGGATAAAAAAAAAGGTGGTGCCTTCTCTGGGGATGTGCATGTATCTGGGGAGGGGGTTGTCCCCTATATTTTGTTTGCAGAAACAGAATGGTCTTCTGACAGCCTTACTTCACACAGCAGCTCTTTCGAGGATGAACAGCTGAGCATACAATATTAAAGATGGATGGGTTCTTCTTTCCCTAAAGCAGAGTTGTCAAGAATTGCTTGCACCAAAGTGGTTTCCTTCTGCTTGAAAAGTCAAAAAAAATCAGTCCTGGAGATTCAAGGCCAGGTTACTGAAGGCACTTAGCCACCCTTCCTTAGTGCCGTTCACTGACAGCTTAATTCTCAGGGTTTCTTCTGAAAATCACAACCACGGCCGAGATGAGATTGATTTCTGTAATATGACTTGAAACCTGCCTTCTGTGACTTGAGTTTCACGGTTCAATGTTCCTAATGTAACTAGTACAGAATAATGTTATTTAAATACCATTATTCATTTGAAGTAGAGATAAATTTTCAAGTGAAAAGAGACCTAAATGTATAGTTAAGATGTTTGAAGAAACCTCAGTCTCAGCAATTGAAAGAAAATTACTGTGGAGGAGACACTTTGCACCGGAATTGGGATTTTCAACCTTCTGGGTTTGTTTTTATTAATAATTACTAAAATAATGAAATGCATTTCTGGGGGTTTAAAATGTTCCATTGCAAAACTCAGTATTATTAAAGGAATGAAATAATAGCTTTCCCCCACGGACAGAGAGATAACAAGAATTACATTATTAATAATTTATTGTTAAACAGTTGTTGGTTTTGCGATGTTTTGTGACATGGCAATAGCATTCGAATTCAAGTTAATTCGTCTGAAGGAAAGACTATGACGTTTCTAAAAATGCTAACTTGCTTTTGTTTATATAACTTGGCAGAATGGTGCTTCACTTAACACTTGCTGAATTAAGGCAGTTACCTTCATATAGTAATTAACAACTTGCAGTGAAGCATATAATAAATATACTTGTACCTGAAGGGCGTTTTTGGTTATTATTGTACAGTAAATTCAGAATGGATGTGGAATCCAGCTGACTGCCCCTGCCTTGCACCCCGGGGGACAGTTTCTCTCCCCGGAGCAGCTGTGCAACAGCAAGTGGCAGAGTCAGATTTTAAGCGTGAAAACAGGTTCCAGAGCTGCAGATCCATCACTCTTCACAAGCGCTGGTTTCATGGGACCGATGTGTCATTGTGTGCTCTTGGCAGCTGAGGAAAGGAATCAGAAGTTGTTAATTTGGCATCAGACAAACAGTTTTTAATGGATAATATATTGGACTGTGTTCTTAAAATGGTCAGTGATTTTTTGATTCCTCAGTTCTATCAGGCTGAACTGCCTAATTGATGTCAGCCACCTTTAGTCTGAAAATCAGTCCTTCCTAGACCATTTTATGATTGGCATTAAAAAGCACTAATTGCTTTGTCAGCTAAGCCCTTTTTGACTCATAAAGGCTTATAAGAAAAGAAAAGCAAAATTGCATGATGTTAGTCATAAAGTATTTCCCAAAAGGCATATGTTCTCTTTAATTAGGTATATTGGTACACAGCATGGGATCACAAAAACATTAATTACTAATGGAGGTAAATAAAGTAAATATAAAAAAACGTATCTATCTTAAGGTTACATTAGTTTTCTGGATTTTACTTTAATACCAACCATTCTGCGAGTCACTTTCTTTGGAGAAGGATTATGTTTTGATGATGATGATAAAGCACCATCTTTCTGATACAGGCGATCTGTGCAAAATGCTCCGAGTTTAAACCACTTGCAGATAATAGCCGTCATAATCGAGTGTGTAAAGAGTGTTTTCTGCAGTTACCAGCAAGCCCATGCAGCCCTGGAGTGGAAGCAGTCGGAGAACAAAAGAAAAGACAAGCTGCAGAGGTACAGTATTTGGCTAAGAAACTGTTGGTGTGCTAGCTGCCCTTGTGAGTCTCTTTTTTTTTTTTTTTTTAAATGTATTTATTTAAAACAAATAAAATTGGTTATCTTTTTTCCCCCACCATGATATTTGACCCTCTGGTCTATAACTTGTATTGAATGTGCATGCAGCCTGAATGCTGTTAGTAAATGGCGAGCGTTCATCATAGGATGCTGATCATACAGGGATGCACACAGGTTTTGCAGCTAAGTTTCAGCTTTCAAAGTAACGAAAAAAAAGGAAAAACTTCTGGCTTCTTTTTATTATGGTGCATTTCCAATCCTGAATTTTGCACAATAACTATTGGCAAAACTTGGCAAAATAAGATTTGTTTTTTCACTTTTAACTCCATATAGAAGATACTTTTGCACTTCTTATTTCACGTCCTGTCAAAATATCGTTGAAATGAATTTTTTCTTAGTTGATTGTGCAAAAGCATGGCATCCTTCTGAAAGACTATCAGGATTCACTGAAACTTTCTCAAACCTGCTATAATGCAGACTCTTTTCTCCAAGACGTGACTTCCACAAATTACACTCTGTAAACTACTGCTTCACAATTGCCACAGATGTCACCAGGCTTTATACCGTGATAGCGGCACATCCTACCCTTATTTTTTTACAAGAACAAGAAACGTATTGGCAAACTGATTTGTTTTATCGTCACCCACAACAACTGAACCTTCTCTTACCAATGCTTTTTTTAGACTACGGGCAGAGCTGTGAGTACCATTACGTGCCACGCTTTTCATGGGCCACCTTGAAGAAAAGGTTTTTATTTATTTTACCTGTGAAATACAGCCAGAAGTCACTGCGTGTGTAAAAGAGGACATTCGTCTCAATTGAAAGTGGACCTGCAGAGACATCAGATTCTTGAAAGAGCCACTGACACACTGAGAACTTAACTTCATTGCAAATCATCCTTCCCCCGATACACTGACCTACACCATCTTGCTTTGAGCAGTGCGTGGAAAATTGGGGAACAGTTGCAGCCTATACTGAAAAACATCTTACCTTGAAAAACATCTTTCTGGAAGCCACCCCTCAGAGCCATCAGACTGCCTTCCAGCCCTGTTATACTCCTCATCAGAACTAAACTACGTGGAAAAGAGCCAGACAATAAGCAGGAAACGTAAACCTGCCAGTGCATATCCAGAGCTCCTGTAATAAATGCTTCCTCAAACAGTCGTCTTAGACCCTGCCCGCTCTGCTTCCCAGCATGTTGTATTTCTTTCCAGGCTACTAAATGTAGCTACACAGATAAAATTACACCAGCACAGTGTCCCAGAGTGAACTCTGCTGCTCAGGTGCTTTGTCAGCTTTGCACCCAAACACGTCCAGAATCTCAGAAATGCCAACTGGGGTAAAGCTACAAATGCACATTGCCCTTCCCTGAACTACCACGCCTGCAGAGCGCAGAGAAGATTCTGGGTCCGGAGCTTGATACCATCAAAAACTTCAGATATACACTACAGCTGTGCCTACAGATGATGAGCACTTAATACGCATCAGTATAGTCCGTGGTATCTCATGATAAACTTTCTAGCATTGTTTCAGCAGAGCTGTTTGCCAGTAAAGTGAAAACCTGCACCTACCAGCCGAGAGCTCTGTTAATCTGAAAAGCCAAAAAGCAAACCTATGGCTTCACTTTAGAAAGCAGATTACAGCAGAAAGCTGTAAAAACCCAAGGAAAAGAGTCATTTTCCTCTCATACGCTCGGGCTTCTAGCCTTCTGTTAAATCTTCAAAGGATCAGGTAAAATGCAAGAAAGTAGGTGTATAAAAAAGAAAGATCAGAGCCCGTCTTTTTCTTTCCCTCCTATTTACATTAAACTTTCTTCACAAACTTAATAGCAGCTGAGGAGATTGCCGCTTTACAAGTGTTATTAGCAGATGCCAGAAATCCCCAGGAAACTTCTGTGCAAAGTCTAATGTGAACAGGAATTTTGTTTTTCTTTGCTTTCTATCAGAAGACAAAAATTTCTTTCAATCTTTTTTTGCCTTAGTGCTCTCTGATTTGACTCACATCTCTCTGCATCCGCGCACAAGAGTGTCTGTTAATACACCTTTTGCACTCATTTGAAATGGTCTCCCAGCCCAGTTTGCTAAGCAAGAAACTAGCTGCATCATCTTAATTACCATTCTCAATTTACTTGGTGGAGGTGGAATTTAACTTCATGTCCGCTGGGAACAGTAGTTCAGCATCTGCCTCTATTACATGGAATTGTGCTATTTCTTGATAATATATAATAACGATTAAACTTTTGTTCAGTTGTGGGCTATCCAGCATTTGCCCTACAGTATTATTTGACTCCGGACAACTTAAATTAAGTATACTTAATTCTAAGTATTTTGCCTGCATAAGCATGAAAGGAAACAGCTCTTTTTTTCTTTTTTTCTTTTTTTTTTTTAATTCATCCAGAAGCAAAGCATCTTAGCAGCTGAAAACAGCCTCTTCAGCAGCTACCTCCAGTTCCTTGACAAAGGGAAGACTTGGTACAAAATGTGGGTGACCATCCCCAAGACTGAACCTCTTGTTCTGTATCTGCAAGGAAGTAGCCAGGTAAAACGACATTCACGAGGGTTAACACACAGCAAAAAAAAAAAAAGCAGAAGTTTAAATATGCCGAGCTGAGAAATAGGTCAAAGGATTTGGCTTGGTTTCAACAACAAAAATGAACTTGGTGTTCTGAATATAGCACAAAGCCTCAGAGATTTCAGATTTGTTATCTGTAGTTACTGCTGATATAGTTGTGAGCAAATGTTTAAGCTCATAGCTTTTCTTTTCCATTTTTTAACAAAAAAGGACAAAACAAGGATAATTTGATTATGTTTTGGGTTTTTTAGAGGTTTCAGGCAGGTATATTCAAAGGTTTTATTACCCTGTCATTAGGGAAAGCACTTTCCTGTAAAATGTATAGAGCTGCAGAGCAGTCTGAATATTGCAATTGCTGGTTCAAGCTTTTCTTTTTTTTTTTTAACCCTAGTTCTGGGTTGAGAGGGTGGAGGAATTTGTGGAAATGTAGATGTTCTTTAGCCTGAAAAATGGACTGTGTTTGGTAAAGCTCCTTGTCGTAGCATCATGTGATTTTATCTTTACTTGAAATAATTACTGTGGTAAGCATTTTTTTTTAAAGTGTGTTGTTGAAGCTAACTAGGATTTGTGTGTGATGAAAGTCAAGTGATAGAAATATCTATATCCAAGATAGAATATCCAAAATAGAAATATCAGTCATACTTCCTTAGTGCTAAAGGTAAAGAATGACAATGCTGAAATGAGATCCCCCATATCCAATTTTGTATTTGGCGTTTGACACGTTTGTATACAGCTTTGTTTTATCTCCTGGGTGGGATGGAAGAAGAAATGGGTCTGAATTCAGCCTACAGCTGCCCTGCTGTAATTCTAGTGATAAGAAGGATTTGCTTTTTATTAGCATCAGTTTGTATGGCTGTAGCTAGGAACTAAATATTACCCACGATTTTATAAAGCTATTCAAAGTAAAGCTTACCCCGTAGCAAATGTTCAACAAGAAGTACACGTTGTCCTTAGAAGTGTGTTCGTTTTGCTGCTTGTCAGCAAGAACACCTGGTTTTAAACAAGCACGGGTAATGTTTTAAGCATAGTGCTCGAGAGGCTGAAAGCTTGAATGTGGAGCTCCAGACACAGCCCACTTGGCTTCGTCTGGGATTCAAGCCCCATACTGGGTAAGCTTCCAGTTCATGCCACAGGCAGCGAGCTGCCTGCCTTCCCCCTTAGTCAACAGGAGATGCATGACTGAAATTACAAGTTGAAAAAGCACACTGCCTCAAACGAATGCAACAAAACCAATCTTTAGATCTCTCTGGAGTCAGAGTCTGGGGAAAGGAAAAGAGCTTTAAAGAGCAAAGCAGAGAGAATGGCTTCGCTGCGAAACATTTCAACTGATGTGAAAGCTGTGCCTCAGCCAAGGACCAGTCCTAGCCCTGTATCCCGTACAAACCAAGCCAGAGTGTCTCTCACAGGCAAGCTCAGGGAAGGAGAGTGGGAATAGAGGGAGGGAGGTCTAAATTCTTTGGCCTTCCTCACCCAGGAACAACGTATGTCATCTAAGAGATGATTGGAACGAGGAGTTGAGAGGAAGCAACGCCTCTTACATGGTATGACCTAGAAAGGTTTCTCCTAGTGCCCAACCGATTGTCTCGGGACAGCACAAGTAGTAACCCATGGGACATAAACCAGCTGTATTTAGTGCACAGCAGAATGATGCTCGATTCTCCAGGCCCGCTCCTGAGAGTCATGCAAAGCCAGGGTTGGAAGCTGGAGGAGCTTCTGTGCTTCAGATGCTACGTTCTTTGCTCCACGTCCTGCCAAATTTGATCTTGAGCCTCTGTTGATATTATTAGTAAGATCCTATTTTTTTAGGGGAAAATAGTGCCTTTGACATTGATTGTCGATTTTATGACAGTTAAATTTAGTGGTTAGTGTCCTCAACTATTTCAGGTGTGATACAAATCTCCCAATAAAGCAGCAAGAAAGCATACAGGACAAGGTTGATCTATCTTACATTCAATAACCGAGCTAGGATTTACTATCAGGAATCACCAGTTGCAGGCTGAGACTATAAACAACAAAAATGAGTCCCTTCTTCAAGGGCCTACCATTCCCACGCTTATCCAACTGACTTTTTGCAATCCAGTTTGCATCCAACTGAAGGAAGAAATTACAAAGCAAATCCCATTCCTTGATATTAACCCAACGTTCTTGTTAGTTCTGGTTTACATAGTATAGATGAGACTTCTGAGAAAAATCTCTTCCAGAGCTTCTTTCCTCGTGGCTGAGTGTCTGGAATCAGCAGGAACCACTCACGTGCTTGAATGTTATTTTCCCAGGCATCGTTTTGTTTTGTACAACCACCTTGATGCATCTCAGAAACCTCTTTATGCCTGCAAAAAAGCGTTTCAGTGCCTAAAAAAAAGAGGTGCCTTTTGGGAATAATATTGCCAACAATGGTATTAAAGGTCTTGAAACACAGACCAAGTGAACCGTGACCGTAGGAGTTTGAAAGTTGGGGGATTATTTTTAAAAAGAACAGAAAGAATAGCTGCCTCTTGGGAAGGAGGAGTAAACCAAGCTGAATCTGGAGCTTCTAATACAGTAAAAGCCCTGACAGCTTTCATCCTCTGCACCCCCAGCCCTCACACCACAGAAGGGATGCCAATGCAACTGGAAATATGACTCGCAGGCTTTAAAATAGCAAGAAAACTGCTCTTTTGCTTTAGATCCTTGTTCCAGGAGAATGAATTAATCCCCTGAGTGTTCACGGTTTAAGTCTTGCATAAGGCTTTATGCATGAGGATAAAATTCACAGCTTATTTAGGTATGGAAATCGTACAAATTTTTTCTGTCCTCGAACTGAGACAGAATTTGTGCAGCTGTTTGTCATGTTTATCTGAGTGGAATTATAAGAGTTTGCTTATAAGCAAAGACCACCTCAAGCTTAAGGATCAGCAGTTTTATAGAAATTAGTCTGTCTTTCCGAGGGCTCCACCTGGAGCTTCTGCCCCCGTTGGCCTTGTAAAATGCACAACTACCTCCAGAGCTCTGACAGTAACTTACACCTGATTGAGAAATGCAGAATTAAGGACTCCCAGCTAGCTAGAGAAGTAATGAATTTTGGAGAAATACGGAGGGTAAATCTAGTATAGGGGGAGCTAGTGCATATGATAATTATCAGGTTTGATCCAACAGAAAATTTTGCTTTATAAATTCTGAAGAAAAATCTTTTATTCATCGTGTAAATGTGATTTACTCCTACAAAACAAGGGAGTAGCTGAGTTTGAAGTTGAGCTCACAGTTTTAGAGAAGTATTTTTGTGGCTTGTCTGTTGATCCTCTTTAGGTGAAGCCTTAATTGGCCCCACACAAAACTCTGCCTGTCCTTTTTCATCGTCCTGCAGAGTTTTGCATCTTGGCACACCATCGCATCACAGGAGTCTCTCAACGATTTGTGCAAGGCTGGGATTAGATCGTAAGTGGGTAGAGAGTGGAGTTTGGGTGGAAAAACAGGGATTTTCTAAGCCTACTCAATAGTAGTAGGGAAAATGATAACTGGTCCATCAGTGGGTAACACTTGTTCTGTATATTTGTGTAAGAGAGCTTATACGCTGCAGAGAGACGTGCAGTGCGAGAGGGATGTCTGTATGGAGGGGTCTGTGAAACAGAACTGCCTGTAT
Source organism: Calonectris borealis (assembly GCF_964195595.1). Taxonomy (NCBI): domain Eukaryota; kingdom Metazoa; phylum Chordata; class Aves; order Procellariiformes; family Procellariidae; genus Calonectris; species Calonectris borealis. The sequence goes on along the minus strand of NC_134321.1, from coordinate 24,710,529 downwards.
GGTGGAATTGAGCTATCCATTCCCAAATCTGAAACCCTTGTAATGGCTGTAATAGAGCAATAAATAAATGCTGCTGTAATCACCACGTTAGTATTATGCTGCTTAGAGTCAGGATGAGTGCACAATGCTTGTGGTTACTGACAGTATTAGACATCCAGTAGATTTTTGTGTATCACTCTCTATCTCAGGAAAATGATTGAAATCAATCCTAAAGCAAAGGTCTTCTCAGCACTGGGTAGTTTGGTTTGATGAAATGCTGATATCATGCAACCCTCGTGTGTTGCATACAGAAATATTTTAAAAAACACAATTCAACCAGCCAAATCCAGTAGGCTCTTAAAAATGGAATGTGACATTAATCTCTCTGTAAGGCCTGTAAATCCTACTTACGTGCTCGATGTAGGGCCTGAATTCCTCGTGGGTGCAGAACAGCCCCAGATTTGTTGGACTGCAGGTAGGAGGGGAAGGGCTCAGTGCCAGAAGAAATCTAGAGATGCTCATGGTCCCGCAGAGAGATCTGGTCTGGGTGTGTGGTATGACTGGAGGCTGAGTGCTTCACCTCTGTCTGTCAGCAGTGCAGCTTTTCAGAGGTAATTTAAATCCCTTCCTTTTGGATCAGGCAGGTACAGAGAAAGTGGCAAAGGCATCATATTAAGAAAAGGGAGGAAGCAAGACCAAAGGCAGTCTGCTTAATTTGCCTGTGTCTGCACGTGTTGGGTAGGTGTAACATGTACAATTCAAACATCAGTTTGCTCTTACACTGCACTTCTTGGCTACAAACGATATCATTTTTCATTGTCATGGGCAACCTCCAATTTTACATGTGACAAGTCTTAGTGTCTTTTTCTAAGACAAGATCAGTGAAGCAGGCATAGTTGAGCTTGCATGTGCTCTTGTGCATTTTGTGTTCATCAGTCCCATATTTGCTTGCTTTAGCACTGCCACGTACGCAGGTTCAGAGCTACCCTGTTACATGCCAGTTCAAACTTCTGCATGTGCAAGACCTCCCTGTTTATACGATGCGGCTGTGGTGTCAGGATCTAGAAACTGTATGCTGCTTTTTACACAGTGCCTTGCACTCAAATAGGAACTGAATTCTTTAGTGTTTGACCCAAAGTTGCTGTAAATCTCCTTGAATAGTGCTTAGTCTTCAAGCAGATGGACTCTGTCATTTTTGCATAACAATAACAAGTAGCAGATTAATAAATCGGGAAGCTTGTATTTAATAAAATGTGTAGGCATATTTTTGACTGTGTATTTTTTGCCCCTTTAGTTAATGTATGTGTTTGCATTGCTGTGAGCTGTTCTGAACCTTGCATTTCTTTAGTCTAAGTGTTAGAAAAGTAGATCTTTTTGCCATTGTTCTCAGAGCTGTGGTCCCCTTCCAGATTTACTAAGTCATCTGCATTCAGTATGGGGTGACAAAAGAATGACTTTGCCACCTCTTTGTGGGATGCCTTGTTAACTTTGGTATGAGGCATTGAACTTGAGTAGGCTGCTACACAAGTAGCTGCTACAAGAGGCGACAACTTCTTACAGATGCTTGATGCCTGTGCGGTTTAGGCTTCAGTTTGGGGACCCACCTTTGAAAGTGCGGTGATGGCATCAGTTGAAACGAGTTGCTTGGTCATGGCACACCCTGCCTTGCCAAAGAGCTTAGTAGAGGAGTTGGTGGATGCTCAAGATGTGACTGTTAGAGAGCTGTGTCGCTCCTTAGATCTGTGAGTTAATCTGGCCTTTAAAGGATGTTCACGAATCTGAGCTTCGACTCCTTGACAGCTCCGAAAGGCATCATAAATAACCCAAGACCTTCTGAATCTGAAATTCTCTTTTATTTCAAAGTCTCTTCCCTGGTAGTTGTCTTTGTGTCTCAGTGTCCAGCTCTGCTTATTTGTCTCCTTACAAATGTCCCATGAGGTTCAAAAGGGACTACACAGAACTATTCTCAGCTGGATCTGATTGCCAGTACCTCATGCAAAGGCTTTTTTGTAAAAGACAACATGCGTAAGTTACGTGAAATAACATGAAGATCCCCAGCCACGCCACCGCTGGATCTTACTGCGAAAGGGAATCTGTTAAATAAGAAGAACAGAGCACCAACAGTCATTGCCTTGTGTTGTTTTAAGTTAAGCAGTCGGTATCACCTCTTCTCTGTTTCCTAAGTGCAGTACTGAAGGAGGCGCCGGATGCGCGTGTTCTGTGGAACGGCGTTCACGTGCTGCGTGCGCGCGTGTTCGCTCTGTGGGCAGGGACGGCAGGCCACGGCTCTAGCAGGGAGGGGTCGTCAGCCGGCGGCGCACACCGAGACACTCTGGTTTGGTGAGAGTTGGGGTGTAGCTGCCTAGCCCGAGCGTGTGCCCGGTGACATGTCTCGGCTGTAGGGTAATGCATCTCCAATCACATCTTACTGCTTCAAAGCGAGTGTTAAACTGTTTGAAACAGGTATTTCTTTAATCCCGTTGAGAGGAAATCTTTCTTCCCCGCGCAGTATACCCCCGCTCCTCCCATTTCAAATACCGTTTGTCACTGAATTCTTATATTTGTTCTTTTTTGTCTTTAGGATGGACGGAGCCCACGTCCTATTCCTCTGCCTGGATACGAAGTCAGTTTACCAGGTTCTGGTGAGAAGTTTGAAGTGAAGCATGTTTTTAAGCTTTGCCAGTCCCAGCAAACTCTGTATTTCAGTGCGGAAGACGAAGAACTGCAGATGAAATGGATGGAAATTCTCACCAAAGCAGCCAAAGGGGAAACTGAAGATACAGCTGAAGGGCTCGGCAACCCATAGAGCAAGTTCCATTTAGTTTCTTTCCTACATGCTACAAACCATCACTTGAATTTGGTATTCATGGCACTTTGGAATCTGTATGGCTTTATATTCTCATGTGTCTGCATAGGAAATTCAGTGGTTTCTCTCCTTTTATTGTACATTTCTCACGTACAGTAGTTACCTGGCATATGTTATGTTAAAGGAAAAGGTAGTTGTAGTTGTGGTGGTGTCGATGCTGGTTTTAAAACAAAAGACAAGGAGAAAAGCATTAATTTTAACAAAGGTAATGGAAAACCATCGTTCTCTTGTTTTCCTAAATGTATATTTTCCAGTCCTTTTGATTGCTGTTCAGTGCAGGATGTGTATAGTCTGTGATTAGTTCTATAAATGCTGCCTTTTAAGTTAAATGTTGTAAAGGCTTGTGCTGGCCACTGACATTCCGTTCTCTGTCCTTTCCCTCCTGGTAAAAGGTCTCTGTGACGTGTGAGCGATGTACTGAATATTTTCCCTTTGCTAAAACTATGTCTCTGCTATTTTGAGATGACCTGTTCACAAGACAAATACTGCAGAAGGGACTTCTAAAAATGACTGCAAACTGTGCAGAAAAGAACATTAAGAAGCCTCATTGATTTTAAGCATTTATAATATTGTTTTGTTTTCTTTTGAAACCAATACCTTCCTTCCTTCTATTTGAACCCATTTTGATGTAAGTGAGCAAACGTTTTATACTGCAAACTGGGTTATGATCAATAAACAAGAACATTTTTAGTACACACAGTACAAAAAGGTGACTTTTTTGTTGTATTGGTTAATTTAAAAGTGACCTAGGATTTATTTATATAATTTGTAAATAATGTTTCATAAGTATTTTAAGAATTTTTAAAAGATCTCAGCTAATTAACAGGATTTAGTGCATAGAATAAGAGATATTTGTATGAACTGAATTTGTAATTTAATTTTCCTGTTCACCTGTATTTGTCTTATTTTCAAACTTAAGTGGTTATCTATTTAAATAAAAATTCATGCAGTTAATTCCTGAGCCAGATCTCCAAGGCACAGCAAGCTTTAGGTCAACATTTAATATAGGTTTTAAAAAAAAAAAAAACACCACGAAAAACTAAAAACCAAAACAAATAAAAAAAAAGGCATGTCTGTTCCTAGTGGTAGTAAGCATGTAGTACTGGTAAAAATGAAATAAAACGTCACAGTACTGTATTTTTAAATGGTTTGGTTTAACTTTTGTTTCCTCTTCAGCATTCTACATTTTCTGATATTAGTAGAAAGAAAGAGCTACTCCATACAGCCAGAGTTTGTTAGGATTGTTGAAAAATCTGCATCAGTGAGTATTTTTCTTACCTACAGAAAAGGATTTGTTTTTTTCCTTGTTTGGCGTTTGGTTTTGGTTTTGTTTTTTTTATATTGGTGTAACAAATCATATACCTGAATTCCATGATGCTAAAAATTAGAAGTGTATTTAATTAGCTACTGGTAAAATTTCATGAGACTTGCATATTCCCTCCTCTCCCTACCCCCCTCCCCCCCCCAATGACTTAGCATGAAAAAGGTTTCTTGCAGAGTAATTTTTAGCATATAGTTCATGAAAAGGAATTCTTTTCAGTGTGTGTTATCTCCTCCCTCAAGCTTCCCTGAAAATGTGATGATGTAGAGTGCTTGCCTTCAAAATCTATTCATTTTGTAGTATTTCTGGTTTGGGGTTGTTTAGGTTTTTTTTTCATTTTTGTTTTTTTTTGTTTTAAAGTTTTTCCTTTATTACTGCGCTTTCTTGGTTCTTTTTCTTTGTTACCAAGAGAGAAATGGGAAGGGAGAATGGTAAACCAATAGAAAATTAATGCATCTTAATACATCTTTCATTTTCTATTTTTATTAACCAAGAAAAAAACTTCAGCACAGGTTTTTGCAATGTTTCTCCACTTTGTTCTTTTTATATAAACAAGTATGTCAAAATACACATCTAATCATTTTATATTCCTCAGTTCACCTTCTTTTAAAAAAAAAAAAAATCTAAAAAATAGTTGTAGTGCACCTGCAATGATAACACACGATGGCACCTGGGGGCATTTGCGTCACAGCAGCAACTTCGTTTCCAGCATGTCTTTCCGCTTTCAGGGGACGTGGCAAGGAACCTGCCTGGGGTGTCTCTGCTTTATGACTAAGCCCCAAATCAAGAGCTTTTATAGTTTAAAGCCAGCAACTTGAACCTTGTCTGGAAAACTGATACAAGTCCGTTGCAGATCCCAGAGCTCCGCTCTTGTTCGGTACAGCATGAGATGCTCAGCCTAGAGCCTAAAATGAAACGGCTGATGGGTTACAGACGGGGATCTCATTCCCTCAGGCGTGGTCAGCAACACGCCTGTTGTCCAGATCGGTGGTGCTTCTCCAGTAGCGAGTGTTCTCTTCTCTCAAAGCCTGACACAGCTCCTGGTGAAGTGCAGGAGCAGTCTCCGTAGAGACGGTTGGAGTTGCATTGTGTTGGAGTGAGCGAACTCTCATCCCTTTCCAGGCATTACGCAGGCTTTGGATTATTCTTTCCTGTTCTTGGGACACGTGTGTGTCGTTTACATAAATGAATTCGGTGATATGAAGGTTGAGACCGTGAGCCTGGGAGATGAATCTTTCAAAGCATCTGAATGCACATCTTTTAAGAATACAGGGAATAATCACTTCAGACTTCCTTGAATACTGGTTAATTCATCTGCCACATCAAGGAAATGAGCTGCCTTTTTTTTTTTCCCCTTTTTTCCCTTTCTTCCCCCCTTTCCCTTTCTTCCCCCCTTTCCCTTTCTTCCCCCCTTTCCCTTTCTTCCCCCCTTTCCCTTTCTTCCCCCCTTTCTTCCCCCCTTTCTTCCCCCCTTTCTTCCCCCCTTTCTTCCCCCCTTTCTTCCCCCCTTTCTTCCCCCCTTTCTTCCCCCCTTTCTTCCCCCCTTTCTTCCCCCCTTTCTTCCCCCCTTTCTTCCCCCCTTTCTTCCCCCCTTTCTTCCCCCCTTTCTTCCCCCCTTTCTTCCCCCCTTTCTTCCCCCCTTTCTTCCCCCCTTTCTTCCCCCCTTTCTTCCCCCCTTTCTTCCCCCCTTTCTTCCCCCCTTTCTTCCCCCCTTTCTTCCCCCCTTTCTTCCCCCCTTTCTTCCCCCCTTTCTTCCCCCCTTTCTTCCCCCCTTTCTTCCCCCCTTTCTTCCCCCCTTTCTTCCCCCCTTTCTTCCCCCCTTTCTTCCCCCCTTTCTTCCCCCCTTTCTTCCCCCCTTTCTTCCCCCCTTTCTTCCCTCTTTTTTTTTCCCTTTTTTTTCTATTTTTTTCTTTTCTTTTTTTTTTCTTTTAAACTTATGAACACAAAAGAAGGCCTGAGATGATGGCAATCTAGTTCACATGGTGATAAACAGGCATGCCAAAATTGCAGTCAGCTAAGCCAAGCAGGGGTTCCTGAGCTTCCAAAATCTGCATTCTCCCCATTTAGTTTTATAGCTGTGGACTCAAATTCTAAGCCTCATTTGGTCCCTGGCTGGCAAAGTGCTCTGGGGAAAGCATCAGTAAATGTTTCCGCTCATGCAATGCTCTTCCCTAGGCACATGGGTTTGATTACTGTCAGAGTCAGGGTGCTGGTTATATGAAGCTGTAGTCAGCCTCATTCTTATTTTCTGTGGATGAAACCAGAATACTTTATTTAAATGACCGGTTGAATGAAGACTTTCAACTGAGAAACTCATTATATTGTTTGGTGGGATGAGGGAGGGGGTGATCAATCTTTAGTGTTGGAAAGCAAAAGATGCAAAGATGGATATGCTTAACTTAGTGGCATATCTCCATTGCTGTCTGTAGAGCAAGGCAGAGCATGTGTAAAAACCTATGCGGTGTTGGGACTAGGATAAAAAACAATTCAAACAAAATTTACAGGCATTTGGCTATAAAGAGCTTACTTCTTAGTTTTAACCTTTACTTTTTGTACCATCATTTCTGTCTGTAATATCTTACAGATCTATTAGATGTGTATTTGCTCCCAGAAATAATTGCATAGGCAAAAGAGGGGAAATTTTATTGTGTTTTAGCTGTTGCGTTCCTATAGAACAGACGGCTCTATTACAGAAACCTCCCAACACTTTCTCTGATCGTTGCATGTGTTTTTTGTTGGATTTGCATAGTTTTTGAAAATAACATGTCCGTTCAGACCAACCTTCTATACAAACGCATTTTTCATGAACCCAGAGGTGTATCTGGCATACTTGTCTCCAAGAGCCACATGAAATATAAAGAAAGGTTTCTTACGTCTACAAAGTTTTGTTGCTCCAGTCGTCCTTCCAGCAAATCAATTCAATCACACGTAACTGAGTAGCTCGGCGGAGGGCGATACAAATGTCAGGATTTTTTTTTAATGGTTTAGGAAAGGAGAAGGAGATCCATTGCTCTTTGTACAGGACACTGGATTTCCAGCATTTTGGCTGTTAATGGAAAAGAACTTACGTCAAATGATACAGCTAAAAGTGTATTTTATTCTGAAAGGACTATGTTATATTGTTTTCAATCCAGCTGTGAAATTAATAGAGTATCTTTCTTAATTTATTTGGTTTGTTCAAAAAAAGACAATCAAGTCATCAGCTTAACAGGCATTTATCAAGGCACAAAGTGAGCTCCAAGACATGAAGAGATAAATATTACCTTTTAGTAGATCTTATTCGTACAAAAGGCAGCAATACTTGTTTCTTGTTCTTTGGGATGAGGTAACAAACGATTAGGGGTTTTCTCGCCTGTTTTACATCCTAGCATAGTTTCCCAGAAACAGCTGCCCAGCAATACTGAAACTGTAGATGAAAGTTGGTGGTTAACCTGAGGACAGCCGCTTTACTTCCCTCATTGTCTTTCACCAGCAGCATGGAACATTTAGCTGCTAAATATAAATGACTGCATATCCTGTAAACAAGCACCTTCCCTTTTTACATACCTACCATTTCTCTTTTTCTGTTCTCCAGTCCACATGGGCATGACAAGGTTTTTCACTGGGCTTGCGCTTTTGTCTGGGTTTTCACTTGGCTGGGCACTCTGCAGGCCCAGGGAAGCGGGACGGGGTTGAGTGATTGCGTTTTGCTATAAAATGAAATAGCGATAAAACAGGCTTTTCAGAAAGCAGTTGCTGGCTGTCCTCGCACATACTGTGTGATCTATGATCACAGGAGATTAGGCTGAAGGAAGAATTCTGTTTGGAGTCTCTGAAATAGAGTTTTGGGGAGCTATAACCAGCTTACGTGGATGACTTGCTCAAATGCAGCAAAATAAACTTGGCCTTCTTAGAACTGCTGCTAGCATCAACAGTGTAAAAGACTGTTACTTAGACATGTCTTATCAAAGTGATTCAAAATTCAAACAACAAATCCTCTCCTGGAATAAATTATATTAACTTCACCGATGCATTTAAATGAACCTAGGATCTGGCCTGCAGTGTTGATTTGGTTTTGACTGACAGTAGATTTCAAGAAAGCCTTCCCTCTTCTCAGTATTTTTGCCCCCCCTACGCTGTCTACACTGTCCCGCTGATTTAAAGGCTCGTTTCAGAGCAGCGTGTGCATGGATGTGCACTGATCAGGGATAAGTCATGTTCAGCTTGGTAAGGAAACAAATGGAAATCCCAACAATTTAAAGAGACTCCGTGCTCCTGTGTCTAGACTACACGTGCTGCCTTGGAAAGGTCTAATTTCCAAGTCCCAGAATTTGTTTGTCAGGTGGACCTGTTTTCCTTGTAAATGTTGAGCAACTTCCCTATGTTTCAGGAAGATGCTCTGCAGACACGGGTGTTTCTTAGTTCCCTAGTCAGATCAAAGAGATTTCGTATGGTCGGTAGCTAGTGTATTGAAGTCTGAAAAGGAATAATCAGTTATCCCAGCATTGCAGAATGGGCTAGAATCTGCCAAGACTTTTACACGGTGTTACAAGAATTAGCCATTTGCTCTATAAGGTCTTGCGCCATAGTGGTCTGTAACTTGCAAGAAGAGGTTAAACTGGAAAATACAATGTTGTCCCACTTCTGGTGCTGAAGAAGATGCTTTCAGATTCCAAGCTGAAGACGGCAATGTTTGGTGTGAAACTGGTGACAGCAAGAACCTGACTTCTGAACTGAGTAGGAATAATTAAACACTGTTATTGGCCTTGTGCATGCATGATTAATTTCACTCTCCACATTGGGCAGCACATTTTTGGTTTGATAAAAGGCCCAGTATTGACTCAGATTATACTGAAGCTGTAAAGGGATCTCAGGAAGTTTTCATTTTCAACACTTTGAAGTTGCCTTGGTATTAAGTTACCTGGGTGCTTTGGGCAAATCTGGAAGTGTTGGGATGTGTCCCAGGCAGCCATGGATAGGAAGGTGTTTTAGGAACTCCAGTGCCATTGTGCTGTTCATAGGGTGGACAGTCCATTTCATTTTTTCACAAGGAAAATTGTACATTGGGTTTTTAGAAGTCTTTCTTAATTACAATAAATGCTGTTGAAATCACATCGTGGAGAAAGGGAGTAACTCAGCAACAGAATTAACATAGGAAAAGCTTTGTCCTGAAAATAACGTGAAAGGGAGATAAACACAATGCGTGTGTCGTACTTAGAGCTAGGTGGGACTTCAGGGGTGGTGTATCACAGCTGGGGAGAGGGAGCAGTAATGTGCTACTTTGAGTAGTAAAATTGTGTATTGCAGAAGAGAGAAAGTCTGAAGCCAATTCCTTAGGCTGTGCCAGAGACACCCATTGCTAAAATAATGCCTGGTCCTGCGCACATCCAATTCATCTGGGAAGAGCTAGACCTATTTGCAGAACTTGAGTGCCCAGAGGGAGGGTGTGGACCACGTGCTCGTCAATTCGTGTGAGGGAATCCCTTTTGATAATCAAGCTCCAAATTCCTCTGTTAACCAGTGTCAGGAAGCATCAAATTCTTGGAGGTGGGTGACAAAAGGTCTCCTTGAAGTCACGTTAAGTGACAGTGTGAGATTGGATTGATTTAATCAACCATCACAGGCATGTCTCTTCGGGTTTGTCAGTAGTGTATGGCGCAGTGCTGTGTCCGTGCGTGCTGTTGTGTAGCAAGAGGAAGGGGACTTGGCATATTGCTCTTTTTCCTAAAAGGAAAGCTTAAAGGTAAGTGGACAGTGCGCTCCCGTGAGCAAGTGAGGTGGTGGGTGCAAAAGCGATCAGTCTGCGTTGTCTCTGTTAATGGAAAAGTTTCTGGCGAAAGGGAGGTAGGGCATACCTGTAATCATCTTACAGTCTTTGCACAAAATGAGACAGTAGAGAATGACTTCCTCGGTTACACGGATCTGAATCCTCCCTGGAGCAGCTTCATCCTGTGCACTGAATACATACCGGAATACTTGCGGAGAAGGGGATCAAATTAAACATCTACTGACAATGGATACTCTGGACCTGGCCCAATTCTTAAGTCTTTAGTTTTGCAGTGTAATGTTTTTCAAGTTATTTCGGGAGAGGGAGGGAGGGTTGCATGGGTTTTGCTTAAAAAAGGTAATTTCATTTAAAAAAAACAAAAAAGGAAAAAAAACTATTGGCTTGCTCCCACTTCGGTTATCCAAAGAGTTGCAACAGCAAAGATTTCTGCTGCAAGCTAATAAATGGAATTATTATAGGATGTTGCCAGGTAAATGACAAGTAGGGATTTGAGAGAGGGGAGTAGTGCGAGTGGTTTTGCTGAATTCATGGTCGTGTACTTGTGCGTGACTCTGGAACGGAGGCGTGATGGGGCCCTGGTGACACACAGCCTGTGGAGGAATGCCCAAAATCACGCCTGTGCAGGACCGTAGCTACAATACACAGGGCACCAGCAGGAGTAGGGTTGCTTTGATAACGCCGCACTAGCAGCCCTCCTTCTGTCCTTGCTTTTTCCAGTTGTCATGCTGCGTCTAGAGCTGGTGCAGTAGTTGGTGACTTTATAAATAGGCAACCAGAAGAGCAGAGCCCTCGTGGAGCCGCCGTGTCCCTAGTTAGGGCTTAAGGCAGTCAAAGGAGGGAGAGGGCTAGAGCTGGTGATAACCCGAGTCCCCGATAGAAACACATTTTAGCATAACATTAGGGAATATATTGCAAGGTAAGAAACCACAACGTGTCTGTGTGGTTTCCTATAGTCTGGTGATCATCTGCAATTACTAGAAGCTTGCATGATTTTTGAAGAAGCAAGTCCCAAGGGATGTGAAGGAAAGGTCGATAAATAACACAAGCAGAGAGAAATGACTAGGGAAGAACTGAGTTAAGTTAAATGGAAAAAAAAAAAGAGATCCTGAGGACAGATGCTTACTGAAAAAAAAAAAAAAGTATTTGCCCTGTGAAGGAGCTTTTCCCTTTGTTGCAGCCATTGCAAAGAGCCACTTCAGCCCGGTCATGCCTGGGGGGCAGGTGGGTAAGTCTGGCCCCAAGCAAGTTGTAAATCCCAGAGCAATCTCCGAAGGAGGTGTGTTTTACCAGCTGTTTTCATGGGGGGGCACTGGGGTGGTAGGCACCAATTAGCACAGCTGAAGGTTAATTAGACAGACAAAACCATTTAGAGGAACATGGCAGTTCCTGAAGAATTTCCATTTTCCTGCCACCTCCTTTCCTGTCCTAATCTTTGGATGTCCCCAGTAGCTTTTGTGTTTTTCAAACTCCTCCTTTTTCCTATATCTGTGGATCACCTTTCCTCCCTTCGAAATTCTACTTTAAAGGAACTATGTTGTGTGGCCTTATTTGCATGGTTGGTTGAAGGGGAAAATACCAGCTGGAAGTGGGAGCAGGACATATTTACTCTGAACTGCGGCTGAATTTAAGTCTTCAGAAGCATGCCACGTTAAAACACTCCTTTTCTTACAAAGTAGCGTTATTGTGACAGGCATTTGATGTGCAGTGGGTACCCAAAGTCACATTAAAATGTGCCTAGACTCTGTGACTGCAGTGTGGTGCAGGGAGATGCAACCTGTCTTCTGCTGGAGCAGCATAGTTTTAATCACCTCCTTAAACACAGTGCCGTTGTCTCAGGCGCTGTATTTTGCAGCTGGTCCTAGGATCCGTTAGATGTCTGTGCCCAGGGGCCAACTTCCAGGGACCGGTGCTCATTAGGTTCCTCAAAAGCAGCCTCTGATCTTACTCCTTCTTCACCTTTCCCCATCTGCCTTTTCTTGTTTATCCTTTGCTGTCCTTTGCTATTGTTGCTCAAATAGGGACCACATGTGGTGATGGTGACTGACTTTTAAAAATCTTTCTAAATATAAAAAGAAGACAAAAGAGGAAGATGGCGCCTTGCTGAGCTAAGAGCTGGAGCCCTCTCTGAGAAGGGAAAAATTTTCTGCGCAGGGACTGATAAAACTGTGGTGCTCCCCTAGGCAAAACTTGGTTCCTTTAAAAATAAGTCAGTCACAGCAATCTGAACAAATATAAAAAAATGTAAATTTGCTGATGAGACAAATCTGGAAACAAAGATGATGACAAAGGTCTCTAAAACATGCCACATTCTTGCTAGGCTGCCAAGTAGGGAAGAAAATGGCATTCTAGCAACAAAACAGTGGAGGAGATGCAGTAAACATCTTCAGGATAAGCAGGAGTGCACAGACACACACCCTTTGGGCCACCCGCTTTTCTTCGCTCTTGTTTTCCCTCTGCTTTGCCTTAGCTCTTTGCCCCGTTGCTGCCAACAGTGTACTCCCCAAACCTCCTTTCTTGTCCTTTGCCCTTCCCCTGTCCCTCCGTTGCTCGCGTACCGCTCCCGCGCTTGCTGACAAGTGAACGTCCTCACAGGACTCCCAAAGCTCCCTTCCGCCGGGTCGCGACCGCTCCTCAGGTTGACTGATTCCAAGGATAAAGTGCTACATGGCGCTGGTTTAGAGTCTTTCATAACGGGCCCCTGCTCATTAAACATCCGCTGTCGTTGCTAATGAGGTCTCAAATGAACATCCTGGTGACAAATCCCTGGCGCTGCTCCCTGCCTCATGCCAACACAGGTGCGTAACCACGGAGTGAAGCGGGGACTCTTCCTGCTGAAAAATAACTTTGTTCTCTTTTAACCTGGGCTACTTTATGCCTGATGCTGCCACCAAGTATTCTTCTATGTGCTCCTACTCTCCCAGCAACGCTAAGTAGGAAAGGAATGTATGGCTGAGCGCTGCAGGGTGTTAATATTTTATGGGCCATAGTCAGCCGAGCTTTTGTGGATCACAGTGCTTTTGTGGTTGACTTAAAGGTTTACTTTCCAGCAGAGGACTATTAACCACCTTGCAGGCACAGTGGTGCAAAAGCCAGTAGTTCAGCTAAAACCTGTGCCCATCCCTGCTCCAGCTGAGCCACCGCGCTTTGTAGACACTGGCTGAAATGAAGGCAGAATGGTTTGGGTTTTGTATTGAGGGGCTTTTTTCCCTACTACCCTGAAGAGGCTGTGGAGATGGAAACCTTCCACTGGGATGGGCAGGGGCAGTAAATTCATCTGCTGCAACCATCTGCGTCTTCCTGAGGTCTAAGCCTCCAGAGACTTAAATTCAATGTGGGTTCCCTTCCCACATCTTTTGTGTCTATACCCACAGAATAATTGCTTGCAAATTGATACGAGCTTGCTAATGAGCTCGCCCTGGAAGGCTGAGCTGCTCGGCAGCGCCTGGCTGAAGGAAGAGCCTCAACGGTGGCGTGACTTGAGTACCTGTGGCCAAAAGCAAGATGTGCTCGTGAAGCTGACAGCTTCTGTCTGGTGCCAGCTGGTACTCCGTGTCTCAGTACTGAAATATTCACGCCCATAATTACAATAACTCTGATTCAATTTCCTCTGGATGCCTATAAATCATCTATTATTCAGGAGCGTCATCCTTGAAAACGTGTAGTTGCTGGATTTTTGGGTTTGTGTTTTGACACTGGATTTATTTTTTCAAATTTATGGATTTATCCTACTTTGATCTAGTGAGAACCAACAACATGTTGTTTGGATATTAATCACAACCATCCCACCATGCAAACTGCGACAGGCTCAATCTCTTTTATTTTTATGTTTCAATCACCGACGCCTATAAAAATATATCATAGACATGCCATTTCTGCGTAGTAAAGCTGAAAGTAACTGGCTGGAGTTCAGGGCTCCTGGTGGGGGTGGAGGGACCGTGAATGAAGAGAAAACGAGAAGCCCTGGCTGCAACTGGGAATGGTGTGGGAGACAGTGAGATATGTAGGGGCAAGCGTGTGCGTCTCCCTTATGTCTGCCGGGAGCGTTTCCTATGGCTCCTGGGAATTCACGTGCCCGATCAGTGACATTTACCTAACGGCACTTCTACGCGCCCACTCGCCTCAGCTTATGTCCTAAAACTGTATCCAGTTTGGTCCGCTAATTAAAGCTGCATTTGATGCAGCCTGTGATGCTGTTGCTGGGTCCCACGAGCGCCGCCGGCAAGCGGGGAGGTTGCGCTGCCATCCTTGCCTTGTCCCTCGGCCCCCGCCTCTGTCCCCTCGGCTAGAGAGGGTCACAGAGCCACTGTGCTCCCTCACTGGGGGTTGTTTTAATGCTCGCCTTCGGCATGCTCTTCTAGGGAAAGAAGAATCATCGCAAAAGTGAGCAATCAATGAGAAGTGTAAGGTTTCCAGCCTATTACTCATTTCTGAGTGATAAAGTTGTTTCAGGTGCTGGTATTTTATGCATTTTGCACCTGACCATGTTCTTGAATGTTGCTGTCTTACATGCTCACCGATAATGATATCTCAGTAGCAATAATCTGAACAGTGATTTCTAGTAACTGTCAACAATCTTTAAGTTCAATTACCGCCATTAGCACTTTCTTTAATGGCAGACTTAGTAGAGAGTTCTGTACAAGCATCAGATAAATTGAAAAGAAAAGAAAAAAAAGAAAAGGAGTGGCAGTGGGAAGGATAATAGCTATAATTAAAAAGTGCGAAGCTTTGTTTTGCATTCTCTTTCTAAAAGAGTTTTCTGTATACACTGTACATAATGAAACACTAATTTAGAATGCAATTTAAGTTGAATTTATTTTCAGTGGACTAGAAGAAATGAATACCATCTTCTCATGAACAGAACTAGGCTTCAGCCTGTAGTTTAATCTCACCAGTTTTGTAGCATTTTTGCATTTACGCAAAGAACGCGCTAATCTTGTCCACAGTAAGTCCTTGAATTCGGTCCTCCAGTGGCTCTGTTCAAGCTTCCCTTTGTGCGTCAGGGGTGTTGCAGGGAGTTGCTTTGGTGTGGGTAGATTAGTTCACAGCTACAGTAAAGTTCTAATAAAGGCTGCTTTAATCACAAGCAATCGATATCCTTCCGGAGAATGCTGCAAGTGGTATGTTTAATAACATTTTTAATAGACCCAATTGCTGGTTATTAAGAAATGCATCAATATAACGCTGCTTTTGGTTAATGCAGAATGCAGGGAGTTGTGCAGGCTGCTCACAGAGATAACAGACTGGACTAGGAAAGGAAACAGTCGTTCTGAACCCTGTGGTTCAAGTTAAAATAATGGCTTTGTTTTCTGAAATAGGGGGAAATGGAGGTATTTCCCTTACTTATGTTTTCACAGTGTGAAACCATATCCTGGCTGCTTAGAAATCCAGTGGTAAAATTCCCATTGACCTCTCTTTAGACCTATTTTTCCATTGTCAAATACAATTTATTTTGCTCCCTAGATTTAGAGTTGCATTTTGGGGTTGGGGTTTTTTTCGTATTATTCATTGCAACTTTTAAATTCCCCAGCCCAGCAAAGTGGATGCTTAATTGTAAGGATAAGTGTTCTCAGTCAATAGAATTACTAACCTGCGTAAGGTTAAACACACACTTCAGAGTATCTGTGGAGCAGTCAGAGTGCCAGTGTTGCCTATGAGCAAGCCTTAAGAGCAGCCCAAACCTCTGTCTGCCCTTTTCAGTCCCTCATACAACGTTGGACTAAATTCCATGTTTACTTGTTTCCCGGTGAATTGCCGTGGGGAGAGCGAACGCAGCGTGCCGGGTGCCCCCGGGAGCTCCTGCCACCTTCCCTGGCCCAGGAGCGAGGCGAGGGTCTGCTTGGGGATGTCAGAGCCAGGCGGAGGGGGGAAGCGTGGTTTCAAGAAAACTCCAGATAGCCCTCCCACTTCTTCTTTTCCAAATTTCTGTTCTGATGGGGTAGGCTGGGAACGCTTCTTCTTTATTATTTTTTCACTTTTAAAAAGATAAAAAACCCCTCACTTTCCTCATTGGCAAGCTCTGGTGGTTTTTCCCCCCACTGGGGAAAATAAAAGCATTAAATAAAAGCTAGTAGATGTTTTCCCAGATAGTCTTTCAGAGCCTGAAGTGAAGCACAGAGCCAGCCGTGTACTCAGCTGGTTGCCTGCAATTCTGGAAAATTCAGCTGTGGTAAGAGCAGCCCAAATAACCCTGCAAATTCTGTACGTGCCTGTAATAACCTGCGAGGTGTATGAAATTCAGTCTGAGGTTGAAGCTGAGATCCTTGGACAATTTATCTGGCAAGTTCCTTTCACATATAAAGCAAGAGCCCTAATCTGAACATTCTACATCCCGCAGATTTACACCACCCTTAGGGACCGAATTTAATTACCAGTTCAAACAAAACCATAGAAACAAAAACGCAGATATTCTCTCCCCGGTGCCTGTCTAGCAGCCCCTCCGGGAGAGACCCAGCCGCCCCTTCCCCTCTTATCTCCGCTAGAAACAACCGGGCGCGTTCGCAGGAGCGAGGCAGCCGGCGCTACGGGAGCAGAGCGACGGGATGGCAGACCCGGTAGCCATGAAGCAGGGTAGGACCCGGCGCACGTCCTTTCATGCCTTCATCTCGTACAGCTCTGGGACTTGCATTTGGTTTTGGATCGGCAGCCGTTCTTCGCACACGGCCTGCCAAGCGTGCTTTTGAGTTGCTCAGTAAGGAAGAAAGTCCTTTTTTTCCCTGGGGAATATGAGTTTATTTTACTGAACAAGCCCAAGGGGGAGCATGTGATCAAAAGGGGAAAAAATGCTGATGGGTAAATGAATAATATACTTCATTGTTTTACAAAGATGCTTCTGTGCAACTCTGGACTTAAAAGTCGGTGAAATGACCGGTAAGAACTCATCTCCAGTGTTTTTCTGTAAGTGTGTGGGTTTTATGGGGTTTAGGTTTTATTTCTAATTCTCTGCAGCACTAAAATGGGCATTTTGTCACCTCCTCGCCAACACTCGCAGTAGACGTGCTGGCCAGGTTTGTTCGAATGGTAATGCCAGTTTTTTTCAGGAAGAAAAGTGGGTCAGCCAGATCTAGAAAAACGCCGGGGAATAGATCTTGTCAACTCTCTACCTCTCCGTGTTGTACACGACAGCCTTATGCCAGCAGTCCCTACCTCGCCCTGTTGTGCGGCGTCATCCCGGCGCGGAGGCGCGGAAAGTACTGCGAGTGCCCACCGGAGCTTGCCCCTGGTCTGTCTGTGTGGCACAGACCCTGTGAACCTTATTCTTCACGTACCTCTGGAGGGGTGTTTGAGGTTCCTCACACGGCTCAGGTGGCGAGTTACAGAGCACCAGGAGCTCTGCCTGAATTCACCCTGCCTCTCTTGCCAGAACAACCACGCGGCAGAAATGATGCTTCCTCATCCAGCGTATGCGGCAAACCGGACTTGATGAACAATTATTAATTCGTCACCTATCTCAGACCTTCAGCAGCTGAGCAGATGTTGTAGTGGAAGGCACAACGAAAGTTGGGTTCTTTTTCATGTTATTTTTCTTTCCTTGACAGTGCAGCTGTGCTCTGAAAAATGAATGGGGGGGAAATTGCCCCCTCTTTCTCAGTAGGTCTGCTCCCCATGTGTGTTCGGAACCCAGACTTCTGGCTTTAGCCACTCAAATATGATTTTACTGCATTTACTCCTCATTCCCGCTCCTCAGCAGAGCCGGGGCTGCAGCACTAGCAGGAGGGGGCTGCGGCAGAGCAGAGCTCCGGGGGGCCCAGCCCTCCCCACCTGTGCACACCGCTTGGTAACACGCTCGCTCTTTCTTTATATTAATTTTTGTTTCCACACCACTGCAGAAGGAAGAAGATCTTTGTCTGTCCTCTAATCAAGCACAAACCAGTTCCTCCTAACAGCATCTGCTACCTTTATACACGCAGGAAAACGCAGTTTCATCTACCAGTGGCACTAAATGCACGTATGGAGGCCTGTGAAGGGATTACAGCAGGACAAATATGATAGGAACAATATTGCTGAGGTTTTCTTCACATAAACACAAGTTCTAGACTACAAAACTCTCTTACATGTGATTTTTATTTGTATTTTTATAACTGTTTTACTTTATAGCTGGCTCTACGTAGACGTTTACATTTAAAATTACAGGATTAAAGCAACTCTTTTATTTGGGGTAAACTTGAACTGAACGGATGCATTCATATTTAAAATAAACACTAAATATTCAGAACCTTGTGGCAAACTTAGACAAGAGATTTGGTTTCCCTTATGTTATTATCGTCACCACTGTTAATAATGCCTCTTCTTATCTCTTCTCAAAGCCACGGTATTGCAGTTGAACTGTATCACCAAATACATCTCCTGTCAGCATGAGTCAAGCTAGGAAGCACAGGCGGTACCTTTTGCACTAAGCTTTCCTACAATCTACTACATTGTCGGGTCTTTTTTTTGTAAGGGTAGTTGTATCTTTTCAGAAAACAACACCAAAGAAAGCAGATGAGTTTCACCAGTTTTCATAGGAGTTGACCAAGGTAGAGCATCTTTTGGGCTGCTTTGCTGATACAGAAAACCCATTCATTTTATAATCACAAGCTAGAAGAAAAAGCTTTTTTGGGATGTAGATTCTTCAGTTATTCCAAGTATTCAAAGCATTTTGGAGAGGGAAGTGCTTGATTATGAGTTAATTTTGTTTTAGGCAATGTCTTAGGAAACAAAAAATTCTGGTAACAGCACAAAGGCTTAAAGCTGGTCTAAGCAGGTCTTGCTCAACTGGAGGGTTGGGATGGTGTAGTGGAGTAGGTTGGAGGAAGAGGCCAGAGAGACCCAATTTCTCCACCTGTTTCCAGCCTGCTTGGCGACTTGTGACAACTCCTCTAGTCTTTACTCACTCTTCCTCCTTTCACCTCTTTGTTTTTGAACACGGACCCTCTGGTTTGCCACTGTCTCTACAGCACCAAGCATGAATGGTCTAGGATCTTGGTTGGAGTCTTTCAGTGCTATTGCATATAAATTCAAATCTAGCCACAAATCCAAGTCAGGTCATTAATGCAGGGGATGTGTAATACACTAAATTTCCAGTTAAGAGTGCTGACAGTCCGTTTAAAGGTGGGAGAGGAGCTTTGCTGTATGTTTACAGACATGCAGGAAGGCTGAGAATTGCCTGCTTATCTCATTGAAGAACTGTGCAAACCACGTCAATTCACTCTGAAGATACCTAAATGACAAACCCTACTTTACAAAAACCTTTTGTGACTTCTTTTGTTTTTCTTTTAAGCATACAATGAACCGCCCCAGTTGCTTGCTAGTAGGCAAAACCGATTTCCTCTCTATGAGGTTTCCTTGCTTAGCGTTGTTGTTCTTGCAACCACATGCACCAAGAAATGCAGCAGGAGACCTGGATCTCATTTACTGTGATTTCATTAATATAAATCCTTTGGGGGGGTACATTCTAAACAAATCAAGGGAAATATGCTTAATGAAAATGAACACACTAACAAAGCACCATACAATAATGCAATAGCAAAGCACCCTCAGAGAAAGGACAGACGCTACAAAATGCCTTTGTAGCAGAGTCTATCTCAGTCTGCATCGGTTTCCTGTAGCAAAGAAACCAGCGCAAGGGGCCCGGAGCATGGTGCTGCCTTCCTCTGAGAACATCACTGCAGTTCTCTGGAGGCTTGTCCTAAACCTACAGCAGCATCTAATTTTGTCCAGATAAAAAGGTGTAGGGTCAGAACCTTAGTTTCATTCTGTTTCTTCGTCTTCCGTCATTTGGAAGGAAGTGGGAGCTTCCGAAGCTGAAGCAATAGGAGTCACAAAAGCTGTAAGCTTAAGACTTTCCTTTGTCCTAAAATCTGTTCTTCTGAGTACAGCTTGCTTCTGTCCAGAGGGCTAGCACAGGGATTAAGCATCACGTAAGTCCTACTTATGCCTTCATATTAGTGCATAAATAAGATTTAAGCTGCTAATAGCCCCTTTCTAGCTCTCTGTATAGAGCTGCATTTTATATGCTGGCCATGGTAAGACTAGAGAAAACAATACAGTTGTGGCAGCAGCAGTCAAGTTTAAACAGGGGACTGAAGGCAAATGAAGTAGGGATTATAAGTGCGATAGCCATAGCGTGAGATGTCCTGATGTCAAGCACATTTCAGAAATGATGCCAAAACCAGGCAAGAAATCAACAACCTTCTCTGTGCATGAGGTACGTGGTCTGTTGAGCTGCACCAACAAACCATTTCCACTTTGCTGGTTGCAACCGTGATGTAAAATACCTTAGGTCTTTGTGATACCGGCTGGCAGATCAGGCCCTACCTGCCTCAGAGTCACAAAACACCTTTTCTGAGCATGGTCGGTGCAAAATGTGGTGTTCTGAGCTCTCAGGTACTGCAGGATCCCAAAATACCGCTGTGCCTGGGAGCTAAACCTCCTGGATTTGTGATGGCTTGCTCAGTTCTCCCTGGCCGTGGTTAGGTGAGGCTCCCCTTTGATTAGCTGCTCACCCGGGCGTCGCTGCCTCTTTCTGAGGTGCCCATCATCCCCCTCTGCGCTCAATTAAACTGATGTCTGTCACTTTTTTCTTTTTTTTAAATTGGTTTTGTCTCAGGAGGCATTCATTAACAAATCAGTTAGGTGTACTTAATATCATTCCAGCGCAGTTTTCAGTTTGAGTGCTTTTCTATTAATCCTCCTATTCTGCTAAAATGCAGTGTTATGCCGGCAGAAAGAAGAGTTGGCAAAGGCAAAAACGCAAACAAGGGAGCTGCCAAGTGCAAGGGCAAAAAGAAGCGACAGTGCAAGCAGACGTGGCGAGTCTTCAATTATTTATTCTCTTCCCTAGATGTGGGATGGACGTTGGCAGGTATCTAATTCGGGAGATGATGAGAAGCACGGTGATGAAGGTGAAGCGTAACAGCACTCACGGCTTGGAGAGTCACAGCATTCCAGGAACGAGCCGGCTCCCATCTGAATCCCTCTGTGATAAGCGAGCTCTTTATACCTGCGCTGTGATCTTTGCAGCTTGGACAAGAGCCGCTGTCAGCACCGAGACGGCAGAAAATCAAACCAGTCACTGAAGAGTATTTTTTGCAAATCACTGTCACCACTTAAAATGATGAAGAAGGTTGAGAAATGGTCAGGGCAGAAGTTATGTTTTTGCTAAATGATGTGTGATCTTTTAATACCTCTGGCCCGAATTTCTTGAGGGTATCCACGCCATCTGATCTATCGTGCGCAGGGTCCAACGGGGCTCGGGCAGGTACAAACCTGATGAGAAACGGGAAACAGTAAGATGGATGGTCCTTGCCTCCTCTGCCCGCTGAGGACCATCGGCACAGGGTAATCTGGCCCAGGTCTTGATAGAAGCAAATGGGACTCATCCATTCAGCTGGATTATTTAGTATTCAGCTTCATCTTTTATAAAATGTCTAGATATCAGTGTGCTGCTTCCGTTTATTCATTCTCCAGGCTCCATGTTGCCTACTAGGGGGTACACAAGGTTCATCTGACTTTTTTTCCAAAAAGAGAAGGACAAATCTGAGGTTTTAGGAGAACTAGTGCCACCATTTCACCGCCTCATTGTAAGTGAGGCCTTCTGCTAAATCTGAGCAACACGAGGCCCCGCGACGTGAGCACAATCACGTAACTGTAATAGCCCCTGAGTATAAAACTGCTTCTAACGGCGGCCTGAGGCGGGGGGGAACGTGGGTCCCAAATCTTTTCTCCTGGGCTCGTGGATTGCCTTGTTACTGACGGATGCTTCAGAGAGGAAGACGACAAAGCTCTGAATGTCCTGTTTAGAGAGAGAAAATATAGTAGAGCAGTGAAAATGAGGAATGTGTCTTCCTGTTCGTTATAAACATCTTTACAGATGGAACAAAGTAATTAGGGTGCGGGAGCACGTTGGTGCTGTGTTTGTGCCAGTCCCCCCTCTCTGACAGTGATGTGGAGGTGAGTCCGGTGGGTTGGAGAGGCAAGCACCAGTGCCAGCACCGGGCACAAAGCACAGCCAGGGGAGGGACCTGTCTCCAGCCGTGGCCAAGAGCACCTAGGGATGCCCTCTAGAGTAACTGCCAGCCGCCTGATGCTCAGAGACATCCCAAGCTAGAGGACGTACCTGGCCTTTAAGAGCCCCTTAGAGGATTTTTGTCCTAGAACTTAGTGATGGGGTTTTTTTACTGTATATACTTTTTTTTTAATATATCCAAAATATCCTGTGTCAAAGAATCCTATAACTAAGCTCCACTTTAGGTAGAAAGTATAGTCCTTGGTTTTGAGGCTATCGCACTGGCACCTCCTGGGTCTTGCCTGGGGAGCACCAATGTATGGAACTCCATTAACCTTGGCTGCCGAGGTTGCACGGAGCTCTCTTGGATCCTCCCAGCTGACTCTTTTTGGGGCAGAAGACACTGGCCAGTTGCTCGTCCCTTGCTTGGGAGCTCTGATCATATCTG
Source organism: Calonectris borealis (assembly GCF_964195595.1). NCBI lineage: Eukaryota > Metazoa > Chordata > Aves > Procellariiformes > Procellariidae > Calonectris > Calonectris borealis. Next base: position 24,688,165 of record NC_134321.1, on the reverse strand, counting down.
CTTCCCCTCTTTGAATCTCCTTTCTCTGAAGGTGCCCCGGTTCAATAATGCTCTTCTTGGACTCACATGGGGCTGGGGCTGGGGCAGGGGCTGGGGCAGGAGCAGGGGCTGGGGCAGGGGCTGGGGCAGGAGCTGGGGCTGGGGCTGGGGCTGGGGCAGGGGCTGGGGCAGGAGCAGGGGCTGGGACAGGGGCAGGAGCTGGGGCTGGGGCAGGGGCTGGGGCAGGGCCTGGGGCTGGGCAGGGGCTGGGGCTGGGGCTGGACAGAGGCTGGGCAGGGGCAGGGGAAGGGGCAGGGGCCGGAGCTGGGTCTGGGGCTGGGGCTGGGGCTGGGCAGGGGCAGGGGCAGGGGCAGGGGCTGGGCTCGGGCAGTGTCTGGGGCAGGGGCAGGGGCAGGGGCAGGGGCTGGGCTCGGGCAGGGGCTGGGGCAGGGGCAGGAGCTGGGGCTGGGTCTGGGGCAGGGGCAGGGGCAGGGGCAGGGGCAGGGGCAGGGGCTGGGGCAGGGGCTGGGGCTGGGGCAGGGGCTGGGGCAGGGCCTGGGGCTGGGCAGGGGCTGGGGCTGGGGCTGGGCAGGGGCTGGGCAGGGGCAGGGGCTGGGGCTGGGGCTGGGCAGGGGCAGGGGCAGGGGCAGGGGCTGGGCTCGGGCAGTGTCTGGGGCAGGGGCAGGGGCAGGGGCAGGGGCTGGGCTCGGGCAGTGTCTGGGGCAGGGGCAGGGGCAGGGGCAGGGGCTGGGCTCGGGCAGTGTCTGGGGCAGGGGCAGGGGCAGGGGCAGGGGCTGGGCTCGGGCAGTGTCTGGGGCAGGGGCAGGAGCTGGGGCTGGGTCTGGGGCAGGGGCAGGGGCAGGGGCAGGGGCAGGGGCCGCTCCATGTTTTTGCAGGTTGCTCATGACTGGTTTATACCGTGGCATAATGCCTGTTTCTGGTTTGTTCTCTCCCCCTTACCAGGTGATTTCTTGTATCTTATTTGCAAATATAACCTCCCCAACATTTGTTAACATTTCCAGTCTGACCTCAGTTACTCCGCTCAAAGCAGGCACCGATGTTTGACAGGGGGATGGAGGGGAAATGTTCATACCTCGTGACCCTGCATGCAGGCTGCTCTCTGAGAGCTCGAGGGGTACAACAGTCTGTTGACGTGAAAAAGGAGATCAAAAAGCAGCTCCTTTTGATTTTCTGCAGTGTATGAAGCCTGGGAAGTACTTTGGAAGTCTTCAATATTTTCCTGCCGGCTGACTGCTGCGGTGGCCTGGGTGACTTTCTGTTTTTACGTTTCTGTCCCAGACTGCTTGTGTCTGGGGCAAAGAATATTTTCCCTCTTCAGCGTCTCGTGCCATTTTGACTGTCTTGATCAATAGCGATGTGTCAGTGCCTTGCTGGTTGGTGTTATTTCCTTTGTTCAGTCCCTTTAACAAGCTAGAAGAAGAAATATTAACCAATATCAGCTTCAGGCTTTTTTGAAGTTGATACTAGACTTGTGCTTGTGTATCCTTCAAGCACTGCCCTTTGCTAAATGAACAGATTGATGATGTTGCAAAGATGCGCAATTATATTTGAATACACCACTTAGAGACTGTGACAAATCCATTGCATGAAGTGAAAAGGGCAAAAGGTTAAAATAAAAGTGGCTTAATAAAATGAATCATTGCAATAAGCCATTTAAAACTGCGCAAGGGGAAATGCAGCACTGTGAAAAACACTGAGCATTCACCATGAAAAAAATCTTTATTTGTAAAAATGGACTGTGGGCAGCTCCTTGGCTGGTACAAATAGATAGATTTAGTTACAACTGCATCTGTTAAATTAGCTGAGGATCTGACCATATACGTTTGTTTGATCTTTAAGCATGAGATAGTTTCTGCCTACTGCCAAGCCTTAGATAGTCAGGGATTTACATCCCGGCTTTTGCTCTCCCTAGGTGTACAGGAGAGTTGTGCAGTTGTTCAGGTTCATGATACTGTTTCTCTCCTACAGCAAAGCTTACGAGGCTTTATAATTTCAGATATTTTTTGCCCCTGAAAGCAAATGTAAACTTTCTGCCGGGGGAGGCTGAGGGTGAGCTGGTACGAGCAGCTCAGAGCAGGGACCCTGGCTGGGGACCGTCATTGCTGGAGTCAATATGCACGCGTGGTTTGAAGCCGCAGTTTCTCCCCTCCTGTGCAAGCTCTGAGTTAGACAGCCGCGTTTCCACGCACCGCTGCAGTCGTGCTGTGGGCTGTGGCTCAGTACCCCCAAACCCTGTGCGCTGGTCTTTGGTTTGCCGTGGCTTCCAGCAGCACAGAGAGCCGGCGAACTGGCTCCGTGGTGGGCAGGGCAGGCAGTGGCTTACTGCTGAGATCAGCCTTGGCATGGGCTAAGGAGAACGGGGGGTGGGACGCACTGTCTGGGTTCATCTTCTCAGCCCCCAGGATAAGCTCCTAGTCTTTGAAGAAAAAAAAATACACGTCTATGTTGCCAAATGCCGTTCCCAACATTGAAGACTTCCAAGCTGTGGAAGTCAAAAATTTGTCCTTGTTTTTTTATTCATAAGTAGCTGTGAAGTGATTGCCTGTGCTGGCAGCTGCACTGCCTGCAGGATCAGAGCGAGCCGCGCTCGGGGGTGCTGGGGGTCTGCTGCTCCCGCAGCCCCTCTGTCGGCCACGGCAGGATGGGAGGCTGAGCCTGCCCACAGCTGGTGTGGAAAATCAGAGAAGGGAATCTTCAGAAAGAAAAAAACCCCTATGTAATCTAATAGAAATTGCTAGCTGATGTGATAGATAATTTTGCATAATTTAATCTATATGGATGTTGGTTTTATCTTGCTCAAACTCATGTCAGTTGGTCTGCCAAATTATCGTAAGGCAAGGCAATATTGCATTACATACCCTATACAGTGAAATCGTGGCTGTTCGCTCTTCCCTTCTTGTGTTGAGTGTAATGGCGTGCTAAGTAAAGCTGTGGGTAGAAGTGATAGTACCTCGATATGAATAAAAATATATTTGAAAAAGTTGTTACTTCATTAAACGTTTTTTTCCCAAAGGTTAGTGATTGATTTGTGGTATGTGTGGCATTCATATCAGAAAGATGTAGTTAAAAAAGAAATGATGCTCTGGTTGTCAGGTCATTAGATACTGGTAAAGGCTCGAGAGAGCTGCCTTGCTGTGGCTGGGTGTGAACGTGAATTAAACTATTCGCTGCATGTGCAGCCCAGGAAGGTGGCAAAAAATGTTGCCCGGAAAAAAGGTATTTTAGTTCAAGTTGGCACTTGGGACAGGAAAAGTCATTATTTCTTTTCAGTTAAGTTTGAGGACTCCCAGAATGAGAAACTGAGGCAGGGTCAGGGTCAGTCACCAATTTCAGATAAAAGTGCGTTAGGGACGTGGCTACCCACAGGAGGAGGAATTCAGCCAGCTGACCGAGACCTTGGAAGTGCAGCTTTTGGGACTAAACTGAGCTGAAGTCAAGCGGAGCTTAAACAGTGCCGCAATGTGCTTGTAGGGGCTGAGTGAATTTCACAGCTGCAGCAACAAAAAAAGCCAGCCTTGTGATGGAATTGTTCTTCGTCTTCTCAAAGAGAGCTCTAGTTTTTAAATTGGGAATAATAACTGAAAACAAAACGTACTTGTGGGTTCGACCAAGCCCATGGGGTTTTCATCGGGTGGAGGCAAGGGGTCACTTCAGGTGCGTCTCACTCTCCCAACGGGAGAAGGCGGGCGGGAGCTGGACATGGAGGTGCCCCCCTGGGCAGGAGCCGCGTCCCCCCTCTTCCCGTCCTCCTCGGCACGGGGGTGGCTTCCAGCAGCCGCAGCTGCCCCTCAGGAAGGGGGATGCCCGCTCCCCACGGAGTCATTTGGAGACCAGGTCTCATCGGATTTCCATTGGTCTTTGCCTGCCGATAGCTCTTGAGTTAATTTTCTCCCTCTTTAGCGAATTAGCACAGAGACAACCAGACACTACAGTATTATTGCAATAGCCGCTGGTTTTTTTGCCTGAGAGATCATTTTTTGTGTCAAATCTGTGGCATATTAGCACTTCTCCCCTGATTTCCAAAGTAAGCGCCAGGCTTAGGATAATAATGCATTACTATAGGTCTGTAATGGAGTCATCACTTAAAACCAGTACACTAATGCTTGACTATATTTCTTAGAGATTACTTCCTGTTGCTGTTTTGAAGGGATAAAGCAAATCCAGTGCGCATCTCGTGAAAGTTTCTAAAGCAGGCGCTGGTATCACATGGGTTCAATCCTCTTCCGAGTTACGCAGATCGAAATCCCCAGGACTCATTTGACCTAGGGACTTGGCAGCTGCATGTGTGCCAGCTTCGTTACACAAACGTTACCCCGGCGCCGGGGTTTGGGACAGGCTTCTCCAGAGGTGAAGCAGGTTCCACTAAGTGAATGGCATTTCTTTGAAATCAGGGCGACTGACTTGATAATTGGAGCAAGTTGCTCATGTGTCACCTTTGGCTCCCCTAAAACCCTCCCCAAAACAGAGCAACATCTGTAAAAAATTAATGATTCTTACATAAAAGAAAAGAGGTAAAAAAATCTGGTTTCTCTATCCTAACATTGGAACACTTTGGTTAGGAATTTCTGAGAAAATTAAGATTTGTTTTCACCTGGGGGAGAAACTTGAGCCAGACACTAGAGCTGGACAAGTTTTAGGTAGATAAAACCCCAACCTGATAAAAGCAAGTGTCAGGGCCAGTAGCCTTTGCCTGTGAGAACCAGAACATTGACTCAGGTGGTAAATGCCACGGCTCTGGTGGCTCTTCCAAAGTAAGATGCTCTAAAGTTTTTTCCAGAAGTATGAACAAGCTATGGTGACCCTTGGAGTCTTTCACTGACCCAGGCCAAGCATGAGCTTAGGGGGAGCGAAGTGGAAATGTCAGCATGTGGAGGCAATATGGCCCTGTCATAAATTTAGCTTTTTTTTTCTTACGGACAATCCATCAAGTTCTTATTTGTAGAAACTCAGGCTGGACGCAAAATTTTAAGTGTTTTGGTCCAAGAGACCAGATAGCTGATCTATTCTAAAAATATAAATATAATAACAAAAAAAATTGACTTTTCTTCTCAGCCAGTGTCAGAATGGTTTATAAAGCGATGGACCACGGCTCTTGAGATGACAAGATGACAGCTTTCCTATATATTACCATTATAAAAGCGCTCTGCAACTGAATTTCAGCGGAAGACTGAGGTTGCTTGAGGTTATCTGCATTTGCTTTAGAAATATAGTATCATTTTAAAGGGTGCCTGCATTAATATGAAGAACTGCACTTATGGAGGAGAATATCGTCACCTCGCTGTTAAGGGTTCCTCATTCCTTTTTCAAAGCAACATGAAAAGCTATTTTTTATTTGAGTAGCAAACATGTATGAAAACTGACATTAATGCTTTTAAAGTGCTACTCAAAACCCATAGAAATTGGAATCTAGGAAAGCAAACAATGAATAATACGGTTTAGCAAGGAACAAGCGACTTATGTCATGGCACTGCAGGACCATAGCGGCAGGCAACCGTAAATATCTCAGTCGGGGTATGAGCACCCCAGCCCAGTTATCGCAGGGCAGGATCGATATTCCCAATAAAGTGCTGTGCAAGAGAGAGAGCGATTATTTTAGCGGTAAAACTGTAACACATGGGTAACAATTTGTGTAAGGATTCTCCGGGACTACATTTAAAACCGCCGCCAGAATGTCATTTACATGGAGTGTTTGAAATAAGGAAATGCAGAAGCATGGTCTCGCAGTTTTGTAATGCTGGAAGGGAGTATTCCCGTCATCCGCCTAGGCAGAGACTAGCATCACTGGGCTTAGTTAATTTATTTTAGGGAAACATCCGCTCCTGATGCAAAGATTGCCAGGGGTTGCAAATTCACAGCCACGTTTGGCAGATTCTCACTCGGTGGTGCCCACCACCGAGGACACGTGTGCAGGCTTTCTAACGTCCCTCCGTGGGAGCTCAGCTTGGGCCATGCTGTGATGTAGTGCGTTAGGCCAATAACCCAAATCAATGTTTTGTCCCTGACCTTAGTGTTTATAACTGTCCATGAAGTAATTCCCTTACTCTTCCCTCCAGCAAATCTATGAGATCTTATTTTTTTCTGGTATTTCTGCCGCACTTCCCCGAGTCCTTTCCAAACTAGCCATCTGCCTCTCACGTCGACGCCAGCACTAGGCACGGTACTTCAGAAGCTGACAAACTTGTGCCAGCTACAGAAATAATAGGCTTTCCCAGCTGTTTCTCAGTATTTCTGTCTCTCCAGTCACCGGCGGTGTTCATCCTTCTGGCCCCACGAGTGCTGGGAATGCAAGGTCAGCGTTCTTCTGCTTGGACGCCCCAGCTGCCTTCAGCCACGGCTTCCTGAAGTCCCCATCCTGCGATGGAGCTGACACTCCATGTTTTGCCGTTTTAAAATGCATGTTGTTGGCCTACATCTGATTTACCGGATGAACTGGATTTCTCTGCGCCAGTTACCTGTTTTCTTCTATCTTTGTGCCATTAGCAAACTTCATCCATGATGACTTTATATTTTGCCATCAGTAAGAATATTAAATGGTTCTGAGCCTGGCACGGTGGGAATGCACTGGGAATAGTGACGTGACGCCGACGATCCCCCAGTTGCAGTTGCGTTTTGAAGGCTGTCAGTCTGCCAGTCGTTAATCCGTGTTAATCCTCCTGAGAGGAGGATTGCGAGTCAGGAGTACGGCTCGCTGTAAGGGAGGGGGCACGTGGGAATTCAGTGTGCTTTAACTTCCGCACGCTAACTTCGTGCCTTTAATGGGTTTGTCTTCATTTTCCGAGTGTCCCTACAGAAGTAGACTCCTCCGTGAGTGTCGTGGTTTAACCCTGCAGGCAGCCAAACCCCATGCAGCCGCTCGCTCACCCCCTCCTCAGTGGACAGGGAGAGAATCAGAAGGGTAGGAGTGAGAAAAACTCGTGGGTTGAGACAAAGACAGTTTAATAGAACAGAAAAGGGGAAAAAAAAAAAATTATAGAATACACAAAGTGAGTGATGCACAATGCAATTGCTCACCACCTGCGCTGACCGATAACCAAGTAGTGATCGCTACTTCCTGGAACACACCTACCATTCATATACTGAGCATGACGTCACATGGTATGGAATACCCCATTGGCCAGCTGGGCCAGCTGTCCCGGCTATGCTCCCTCCCAGCCTCTTCCAGAGCATGGAAGCTGAATGTCCTTGACTAGCCCTGCTAGCCAGGGTACTTAGCAACAACTGAAAACATCAGTGTGTTATCAACGTTCTTCTCACACTGAATCCAAAACACAGCACTAGGAAGAAATTTAACCCTATCCCAGCTGAAACCAGGACCAAGACAGTGAGATATCCTCTTTCTGGGTGGGCTGTGATAGACTGTGTCTAAGAGGAGCTAAGCCTCGGGGGGGGAGGAATGAAGCTGAACAGGAGAAGGGTGTTTGGAAAAACTTTTGCTTTTGTCTTTGTTTCTGTTTAACTAGTGAAGCACTGGATTAACTCTAAAGGATTAATTTTCCAGAAAAATTAAGCTTTAAAAAAAGTAACCATACTTTCCAGAAGTACGCTTACTCCTCACAGATGGAGGGGTGTAAAGCTCAAATATTCAATCCCAGATTTGTGGAGGTGTTTACATATGTAGCTCCTGTGTAATAAGTATTAGATACTTAAATAGGAATAAGGCATCCAAATACCTTTGTAGAGCTAAGCTAAAATTCTCACCCTTGACTAGAGAAGGAAGACTTTAGAATGATAAAAAGTGAAACCTGTCTGTTCCCATATCCCGAGCTGTTATCCCGATCATTTGATCTATGCTATGGACGCTTCAGGATCAAACTATTCATTACTATATACATACATACTATTACATACATACTATACATACATGCTATTACATTACTATATATGCATACTATTACAGGTATGAGACACTGTCACATTGACTTACAACAAGAGCCCAAAGAGTTTAAAACTAAAAACTAAAAAAAAAGAAGAAAATCTATAATCAACAAATCTTTCTTTGCTTAAAAATGAACCCTAGAACTGCATCCCGTAGCAAATTAGAAAAGAGCAAGGAGTGGATGTCTCTTTTTTTTTTTGACTTAATATTGGTTTTTACATAATCTCGAACTCCAGGAAGCATGACGTGTTTGTGTTGACTTCAGTGGAGTTCAGGAGCTGCTCAGTTCTTTGTCATGGGGTACCAGCTGTAGCACGGCACACTTCTTTGACTTCTAACTTCTTCACTTGACCAGAAATCTAAGTTTTGAGGTGAAACTTTAATATTTAGACCATATACCCACCCTTGAGTGCTTCTGTGGGACTCACCAGATGCATCTCAAACATTGTCCTGAAAGGCCTCTGACTCGGTGAAATGTTTGGTACGTGTTATTGATGTTGTCCACTGCCCACTCATTTGCCCCCATTAACTGAAATAATTGTTTCAGCCTGCACCAAAAGTATTGCCTTCTCACAAGGGGAAAAAAAATAGTGCATTTGTATGTCTGTACATATATATAAAAAAAATATATATAGACATAAATATCTTTATAAATAAAAATATATATACATATATATGTATGTATCTGGTGCTCTGTGTGTGCATGTATATAATATATATTACATATAATGTGTATGTATTATATGTATGTATAATATATATAAAATATATATGCACAAACACACAGAGCACCAGATAGAGCTGATGTGCTGAAGTGTTTTTGAAAGATCAGCAAGCTCCTGAGCACGGTGCTGTAATGTCCAATATAAATCAACCCTGTGCCGAGCAGATGCAGCCATCTAGAAAAAAAAGGGAGTTAAATTGTTCAGTGTCTGTTGGGAGGGAAGGGAACCTGAAAGGTTCCGGTTCTTATCTGAATCCCTTATGTTCTTCACGTGCAAGGAGGATGGGGATTTGTAAAATGGAAAATGGTTTTAAAATGCATCACGAGGTGGTTCTGCTCTTTTATGAGCCCTTTTCTGAATTCCTGTGTTAAAACACAAACGCAAAAGTCAGCAGCCCCCAGGGTGACCTGTTGTATAATACACACGTATCAGGGAAACATCTACAGGCGTGAGTTAGGGTCCCATTGTGTTACGCACTGTGTGGGAGTGAAGACCCTATGCCTGGAAGGTTTGTATTCTCCACAGACAAGACAGATAGCAAATGAGAAGGCAAGTGGGGACAAAAGGAGGCACCTTAGTCGTCGTCTCTGCCTTTTCCAATATTATCATGTTATTTAGGACTAGAAGCCCGAGAAGCAATTGGAGCATCTGTAGCTCCGTGTGACTGTACTTTACCAAGCGATGCTGCTGCTTGCAGCTCTGAGGGTCACGCGCTTCTCCGGGTTAGAGAGGGGCCTCTGGCTCAGTCGGAGGCGTCTCGAGAACATTCTTCTTCTACCCCAGGTAAAAACCTGGAGTTCGAGGCAAGTGAAAATGCAAATCACAACAGCACATTCATACATACTACGACTATATAAACACTGAAATTTTTCTCTTTTTTTAAGAAAAAAAAATTTTTGTAAAGAAAAAATGAATTTTTTTATTTTTTAAAAGAAAACTCCCCACATGAAGCTTTGTTTGAGATGCGTTCAGGCTGGTCCTTAGCTGAATGATCTCTTTGCTCCGGCGTTGCCTTATCACTTGTGTTTGGTGCAGACTGCGCCCGTATCTGAAAGCGTTGCACATTATGTGCTCTATCAGAGACGATAAGATAAGCTGCACCCGAGCACTTCTTCTCTAATATTCAATCTATTAATGGAAGAGTGGACTTGGTAACTCCTGCTATTAAAAGCCAACCATCTGGGGCCCAGGGAAGGTGCCCAGTTTCCAAGCTCCATCACAAGGACCCTGAAGCACGTCTGGGGTGGGAGGGGGATCCAGAGCGGCGTCCCTGCGGGAGCCCCTGTGAGGTTCCCCCGGGTTCCTGCTCTGCCATGGGGGGCACAGGAAAGCCAGAGCCATCCCTGAGGAGAACAGAGGGGGTGGATCAGAGGAGATGGTGACGGGACACCTTTATTTATAGTTTAACCAAAGCAGTGAGAAGGAGCTGTTTGGTGTGTGAAAGGGGAGTGAAATCGCACGCCCCCGCCTCAGCCCCTTCGTGCAGAGCAGCTGTAGCTCAGGGCTGGCTCTGCAGAGGCTACCCGTCGCCCTCACTGCTCCTGGTCGCCTTAGGAGACCGTTCCTACAATTCTTCCAAGGAAAGCACACAGCCAAGCCCCGTGCCTGGCTTCGAAAGTGCAATTTGCTCCTTCAGCCTGCTACTTGTACGATTTATTTTTTTTTATTCTCATCCTCACCCTGCCTGCCAATTGTGTTTTATTGCAGCGATTTGGAAATGGACTCCTTAATCTTTCACATTGTTAAGAGAATGACGGTAACTTCACTTCCCACTTCACAGAGAGCGAGGGGAAAATTATTACTGCACTATAATGTGATACTTGCCAAAAAGGGACCAGATCAAACCCCTGTCAGCTAGAATTTCTCCTCTTGAGCTGAGCGGGTTAGGGAGACGGAGGCTTCCTTAGCTGCTTTGTTACTTTCTGGTAAGATTGCTAATATCTAAAACTATCACTGGTAAAACGCTCAGAGTAAAATCCATAGATCACAATTGATATTCATAAGGTGACACGGTATTCAGAACAACCAGTGCTTCGCTAGGCATAAAGAAAACCTGTATATGCCGGTGGACTATGCAGAGCTCCTGAAGAAAAGTGGCGTGAAATTTAAATAATTGGATCCACTGTAATTCAGATATATCAGCTGCTGGAGTGATGACATATCCAGTTGTACGGAAAGGTAGTGATTTTATAAGATACAAGAAAAATGCCCTCATTTACTTCTTTTCTCCACCTCCAACTTAATCTACTGCCAATTGAGATTCCTGACCTGGAATTATAGATAGGTTCCCAGATGTCATTAGTGTCTTCATCCCATGTAGCTGGAAGTAGCTGAGTGCATCTTGATGCTCTCGGGGATATTATTCTCTTTGGGAGGCGGTCAAATGCTTGCCTTCATCATCAGTGATTTCCTTTGTTGTTTTCGCAGGGATCTGCTGGAGCACATAAGCACTTCCATAGCGTGTTTTCAGATTCATTAGCAGAATTAAAACAAGGCTGCCTTTTAAGGCAGAGATGAGGTGCATGACTGTGTGAGACCAGGAAAAGAGCAGGACTGTTTACACCAGTTGTGAGCGCTCTGGCTGTGGGATATATTGGTTAAATGATATTGGGTTTTAGTAGCTGTAGTACCTGATATTTAAGGTTTGGATTGGTTACATTTCTCCTGCCTTCTGTATGTGCTTGCACTTTTCTTAGTGCTCTGTAGCACTTCATCCAAGTTTGGATGGAGGGGTATAAGGGAGATGCTGACGCACTGGAGCAAGGCCGTTGGAGGACAACAAGATGGTAAGGAAATTGGAAGAGGCAGCCAAGGGATCTGGACTTGCTTAGAGGGGACCTGGTATCCACTTTCTGGCACCGAAGAGGAAGAGCCAGGCTCTTTACTGAGGTGCCCAGCATAAGAATAACAGACAGTGAACATAAATTGAAGCAAAGGACCAGAGATAAGGAAAAATATTTTTCATTTAGAGGATAATTAATCACAGGAACAGAAGCCCACAGCACTCCAAAGTCATCACTGACCTTGGAAGTCTTCAGCTCCCGTCTGGGTAAAGCGCTGAGGAACACGCTCTGAAATCAATGTTCACCCTGCTCTGAAAGCAGGAGGACTGGAGGTCTCGCAAGGCTCCTTGCAAGCTGAAAGAGTTGCTGGTTCTGCGATGGTTTATATTTAAGCTTGGCTCTGTTCAGCATCCCTCAGGTTTAATTAGGACTGGGGTCAGAGTTAGAGCAGAAGGGAAGGCAGAATAATGAATGCTGCTTCTTGCTGGGTCTCCTAGGGCTTGGACTGTTAGGTATAGGCTGGTTTTTGATGCTAATATTATGTGTCTGCCAAAATAAGACAACTTAGGCCACTTTGCTTTGAAAACCTTCTGTGGGAGAGTGCCTAGCTGAGGTTCCCACATCAGAATCGTTGTCTTTGTTTTGCTAATGGGCAACTGAAATGGCAGGATGGAAATGTCGTTACCGACTGTGCAAGCAAAGTTGTCTTGTTTTTAGAATAATAATGCAAATGAAAACCTATATATAAAATTCAAAATCAAGGTAACACACTGTGGGAGGAGCAGGGTCAGTCCAGCGAGTTGCCTTGGTAGAATTTATCTGAATCTCTCAATGGGAGTAAAGAAGCTGGCAAAGTTTCCCTGCAGCAGTTTGGACAGAAGACCTACTCCTGACCTTGCAACCGTTTTGCTAAGAGGCTTGGGTTATCCCCGCAGAGCCACACTGAAAGCATCAGGACCTGCAACGTGCAGAAACCAGCTGTAGTCTGGGACTTCATCTTTTATTTCCTATCATCTTCTCCAAGGGTCAGAGTCTCTCTCCCATGAACTCAGGGGAACAGACATACAAGAGTCATCTTCAAGGAAGAAACCTACCGGGAAGTAAGTTTCCCTTCTCATTGATTTAAATAAGGAATAAGAAGCAGAAGGTCCTGTACGTAGCTAGAGCTCAGGTCTCTTCTGTTGCACACTGTATAACAAACCTCATTAATATTACTATGTGAAAGTTTGATGCTAAAAGATCAGACCTAGAAGAGATTTTATGACCATGAAAGCTGGAGGTGACTGTAGTCAACAGAGAAACTTGTGTTTATGGTACCTAAATACTGCTGGAAAATTCTCAAACTTTGGGACATGGCAGGGAATGTTTCCTGCAGGACTGAATCCGTATCTGTGTAGAACACAGTGCTACAAGTCCCAAGCGAATTCTCTGCAAAAAGCACTCTAGAGCAACATCATATGGAGTCTCCTTTAAATCCCATTTCTTTTAATTGTTCAAGTAAATACAGTAAACAAGCGCTGCGGAGCTGCGTTGGTGTGTGCAGAGGGCCTGCAGTGCTCTTCCCTCCCGTGAGCAAGAAAAATGATTCTAAATATCCTGTTTTGTTCTTGCATCTTCCAGATGTGCTATCCTGCCATTCCCGGGATCCGGAGAAACTCTGCCAGATACAAAAACCTCCCACAGAACTCACTTTAACGTACTTCTCCTTTGTTTTACTGTAGTGGATTAGTTAAAATCAAGAGAGGTCTTCTGGGGGAAATACTCATTTTATGTTCAACTTGGTTTTAAAATAAAATGTGAAATCATCTCTTAGTTCTCTCCAGTTTATTGTTTCTTACAGGTATAGAACAGCATCTGACAGAACATTCATGCCAAAGTGAGAGGGAGTTTGCTTTTATGCTATTTAAAAACCTATCAAGCACAAACTGCCACCACACTTACGCACTTAATCTAGATGTGAGGTTTGTATATGATGATCGGTGAATATATATTCATATCCATGTGTGTGCATCTATCTTTATAGAAAATTAATACTTATCCATTTAAAATTGTAGTATTTCAAGCATATAGGAGTGAAACTGATATAAAAGCTCAAACTAAAAACGAAACTGTCTGCTTAGATTTGGGATATAGATTGAACCTCCTGGTCTAGAGAGACTTTGCTGACCCGGGCTCCGATTTTGCTGTTATGGAAGCAACACGCTTTCTAGCCCAGGCTGACGGTCTGGTACAGCCAGCAAAGACTCTCTGTTTCTGTCTATAAGGAGAACACTAAGGTTTGTAATTTGGACATTTTTGCTGCACTAAATTTTATGCCCAATATTGAACACAGAGGTTAAAACTACTGCAGAAACTCCTAGGGACAGCATTATTGTCAGACACAAGAAGACAGACCAGCTGCAGGCTGGTTCTGTCGAAATGTTTGCGAAGTCAAGCTCCTGCTTGCCCTCAGTACTCAAGCGTTCGCAGATGGTGGTGAAGCTGTATCATCTTGAAGGTTAAATGCTTCATCAGTCAATAAAACATCAATATTTCCAGAGTTCATTTACATTCATTGATCGTTTGTATAATCGTCTCAGACATTAAGATCCTTGGGTGGCAGCAATGGGTGACAAATGCACCTGTACAGTATAAGAAACTGGATCTACCCTTGTGTCTTCTTGGGAATACCGTCACTCCCTTGTTTTAGCTATGATTAGCTACAAAGGCAGAGCACTCTGACTTCTGATTTGCACCAGTCAGGGTCCATTTTTTCTCAGCTGTCTGTGGGTGTTGTGCTCCCCAGCGCTGCCAGCTCTGACCCCCGGCGGTGAGGAGCTGAGGGCTTTGGCGACGGCTCTGCTCAAACCACGGCTGTTAAGGGCTGCGTACATTGAGGTGGCCGAAGTTTACTTCTGTTACAGCTGAAAGGGGTCTTTCAGAGAAAGCAATGACAACAAAAAAGAAGTATTTGCCCAAGGGATAAATGAATAAAGGTTTCCTCCATCAGTTTTTCAATACAAGAAGGAAAGATGCTCTGGAAATCCTCTGTGGACTTTCTCATTCGGTGAAACGTTCCTTTCCTTGAATTTTTTATTTGATCATATGTGCCCTTTCTATTTTTAGTTATGTTTTGCTTTCATTACTCTACAGATTCCTGTCTTGTCTTTTCCTAAGTTGGAAGGATAATTTAAAAGCATAAGACATCATTAAACTCCATTAGGTCTAGAATTCTGGTCAAGTAATTTTGGATTTGTAGGAAATTATGTTTTTAGCTTTAACTTTCTAAGTTCAATGGCAGCAAGAAGTCAAATACTTCTCACAACTCTTTTCAGATTATGTTTATTCCCTTTTATGCAGTTATTTTAAAGATAAGCTAATTTAGGAGGTAAGGATCTCAGCCTGTGATCATAATCCATCCCAAGATGAAGCCACTGTGCCAGTCAGTAGTTCTTTCCCTTCCAATTTCTGTTGGCCAACACCTGAGGAGACAACACATGGGAGCATTAGGTACCGTCTATTTGTTGGCTAAAGAATACAGGGTATTTTTTCTATGTCCAGCAGCTAGAACAGAGTTTTCCTTCCAGCTGCATTGATCATGTAATAGTCCATTGTGGTACTCGTGGTGATGGTGTTATGATGGGACACCACGGTGAACTAACTCCTACACAGATCACTGCGCATGGGGGTAATTTTTAGCAGAACACAACCCACAGTACAACGCAACTTAGTAAACAGATGCAGAAATAAGAAAGTGGGCTTTGGATTCTCAAAGTTTTGTGATCTTGGCATCAGCAATTTTAGACAGTATTTTTTGGATTTGTGTTCTCATTCTCTGCTAATTTGGAGTCAGGTTTCTGAATTCTGGCAAGCTTGATTATTTATATTTTTTTTTCCACCTTATTGCTTGCTAGATTCCTGATTTAGGAGAATCATGATTTATGGTCCACTGTGTGAACCCAAATGATTAATTTGTAGGAAAGTATGAACACGTACGGTCTTTCCACATACTGCACTGCTGTAATGGCTCAGTCTATAGACAACAAGTACTCGGTGAGAAGAAACTCTGGCTACGATGGGAATTGTGCCATTGCCTTTACTGAGTGCAGGATCTCAGTACATAAAACTTCAGCTTTGTCATTCATGTGTCTGCAGAACGAAGGAAAGATGAATGTGCTGCTTCAACTGTACATGGCTTTTAAATGGAAAGTTTATCATTTTGACTGGGTAGCCTGAAATGTGTCCAGTCTGTGGTATTTTTAGGACATATTCACTTACCGCTCGGCTGTGAACACGGTCTCCAAAGATGTGACACAGTTGTATTGCTTTTTCGCTTAATGCTGGATATTAATACTAAAGCAAAACAGACAACCAAGAAATGATGTGGTCTAGTAACCAGCTAGCTGACTGTGCTTAGAAAGCTCTCTTGCAATTTTAATATATCATAGAGTAAAAGCAATCTGCAATTAATTTAAACTGATGTAACCAATTTCCATTAAAGATCACAAATTGGGCGTGTTTCTCTTCCTTTCTCATCATTTTCTCCCTCATTTCAATAGTTACTAGAGCCAGTCTCGTTATTAGTTGCTAATAAGATACCTTTTTTGCCAGGGAAGCTGCAATGACTGTTAATGGCATACTCTGGATTACAATTTTCACTGGAAAAGCTTTTGTACAACTTCAGGAACACTGCACATATTTAGGGGTACCTTCACAAAGCTCTGCTGTCTGGGGAAGCCCTCGCCAGCAGGGGTAGGAGCATTCTGCACGTTTCGATCACCTGAACTCTCTGCTCTTCACATTCAGCAAAATATTTTTATATTTGTTTGTGTACTTTGCTACTCAGCCAGCTCCGGCTGGCATTGACCTCTATAGTAGAGTGTGGTTGGCCTGAACACCAGCGTAGGAAACGAAACGGCAAACCATGCATAATTTCACATCTTCATTCCTCCTTTTCTCTCTCTTTGTGGCCAAGCGACTGGGATCCTCCAGTCTACGGGGCTGGAGCAGTTTTACGCATCTGTGTACTCGATAGCTGTGTTGTCTGTTGTCCTTAATTAGTGTGGAGCACTGTGCTGAGCAACTTGCACATTGACACTCGTTTTCTTCATTACTGGTGTTGTCTGAAATTTAACTTTTCCTCTTTCCTGCCAATTCTGTCATTTTGACAACAGCAGCGTTATTTCTTAACCATTTCGGGCCTTGAGAGACGCCCAGCAGGAATTAGTTGTTTATTCTGGCTAACCAGTTTAACAGGGTGGCCTGGCTGCCTTTTGTGGAAAAAAAAGTTCAGCAAATGAGTTCAGTTTTCATCTATTATTTGATTTTCTTAACTTACTTTTTATGTATTATCTAATTCTGTTCACTCTTTTCTCTCTCATGCGCTGCTGTCCTTTCAGTGTTTAGGTTGGAAGCATCTGAGATCCTGTGGGTGGCTGGCAGGGGACTGCAGTCAAGAAGACCACAGCGGATAAAGGTGAGTCTTCTAACACTGCTTCCCTTGAAACTCGAGAACAATCTCCTGGAGGCTATGGCAAGTTTTTCCAGAGACCTTTTTTGCCTCTTTCAGCTTTTAATATTTCATTCATGCCTGTGATATCACTTGCAGATCCACTCTTTGTATTGCTCTGGTATTAGCACATTCCTGTTTGACTTTTGGGGTAGCAGGGATCGGCTTCGTCAGCCGTGATCGGAGGGCAAGAGAAACTGGCTGACCACGCACAAGGGGTCTTCTAGTGCTGCTAACGAGTGAATAACTTGGGTTTTCTCCTGACAAACAGGTTAGATCCCCTGGCAGTGCCTCCGCACATTTATTTGAGAATGTTGGAGGGCTGTAGCCAAAGCCCAGCAATTCTCAATAAGCTCAAGTAAGCTAAGATATCACTTGTAGAATGAAATATTTTCTGTAAACTGCACACCTGGCAGACCTGGGCCAGAAAGTCTGCTGTTCTTCTTGTCTTTTTTGTTAGAGGTAAGTTATTTCTTGCTTGAATCAGATGGACTTGAGACCATTGCACTTAACAGCCCTTGTTAATATAATTCAATATACAGGTAATTCTAACAACAATGCACACCAGTAATAGCACAGGTTTTTGCTTCAGGCCAAATATTTAAGCTGTAGTTATTCTGTTCATGCTATTACAGGGCAGGCTCTAACAAATGGTTATTACAGAAAACTGCCTGCATAAAGCTGCCTGCATAAAGCGTAACTGTATTTTATACAAAGTAATAAACAGAGAGCAAACAGATCCACTTGACTTACTCCAGCCACCAGCAATGTATAGCTTGCACTTTCAGAAGTTGCTGATGTCTGTCTTCATAACTCTTGTCAGGAATATATTTTCTTCATTGCTGTACTCATTAAAAATAAGCACCTGAGGTTTCGCGGAGACTCAAGGTACAAAGGCGGAGTGGATACAATGAAGTAAAAGGTACTAATTATGGGAGGGAAGTCAGCGGGGTTTGGAGTGCTGCCAGATCACACGATGTGTTTTGGATGACTGTAACTGCAGGGGTTAGTTTGTGGTGGGAAAATAAAATTAACGTAAATATCCTAATAATTACTTTCCTTGTCTGTGAAATCAGGTTGACAAGTCCTGTGGGGGGAAGTAACTCCTTTAAGGAGCCTTTGCAAAGGTGATGACCGCTGTGCTATAAATTTGAACTTTCAGCAGTACATTGTGTCTGTCCTGGCTACTTTTTGTTTTCAAGGGAAAAAACAGGACATAGAAGCGTGCATTTATTTTCAGTTTAAGCAAAATAAGTACATTCAGGAACACATTTCATGCCTTTGCTCAGAATCCATCTTAGTGGAAAATGTCATGCATGGGTAAGATGTACAGGCTCAAACTCAACTGCAGTTGGAACCCAAGATCTTGCTGGCTTCAATATTTTTTCACTAATATGTAATAGGAATGAACTTTGCCCATCTTCTTGGGGATAATTTAAAAATTATCACTTGAACCTTGAGTTTGTTTGTGAACCTGTCAGCATTCTCCTCTTTATATGCTTTAGAACAGGCCATCTCACTACCGCTGATAACATTATGAACCTATATAAATCCTGTCTGTGGCATCGGAATCAATATCCTGTCAGCCTTGCATATTGTGTCCCGTAACTTCTCCATCTTAAACTCTCTACGTTTGCAGCTCTGAGGAAAAAGCGCCCTGGTGATGGGCGCTGGAATGCAGAAACCCAAGCTCAATTCTGCATATTGAGTACAAGGTGTCATTGAGCACGGTCATTGTGATTTCTTCTGCCCCTTTTTTGGTAGTCCACAAGGAGGGAAGGGGTCATCCTCTCTGAGAAATGAATGCCCCCCCCGCCAGTGAATTCTGCTACTTGTTGATAACGCTGGGAGATGTGCTTCTGCAGAAAGCTCCTCCTCTCTAAAACCAGCAGCGCTGTGATTTTCACAGCAGATCTGCTTTCCAAGAGCCTCTAGAGAGGAAAATTCCCCTACTTACTCACATTTTTATTCCGCCATACAATTCCTATACTTAATGCCTCACAGCACCTTTTCTTTGAAAGTGGCTCCTCATTTTTGGAACTATTTTCACATTCAGATCTTAATTATACGAGTAAAAAAAAGAAAAAGAGAAAAAAATCTTATTTGTTAGAGCAAGTCTCAGTCTGAACAGTACCCCAATATCTGAGTGTCCCATATTTTGGTGTATTCATATCAAGGACACTTAATGTGAGTCTAGCTCAGTTCCAAATCCTGTGGGAATGCAAACAGTTTTCTGCTTTGAAACGTCCATCTTCCAGGGTATGGGATGAGGGAACCTGAAATTTATCCTTTTCTTCTTCAAGTTCTCTCTGCAGGATCCCCCCTGCCCTTGGTGTCCATGGGGGCTCCTGTCTATTCTCCAGGTATTGTGCTCCTCGGCTTTGTGGTTTAGCTCTCCCTCAGGTAACGGCCATCAGCTCCCAACAGGCGAAACCCACTGCTTGTGAGCCTTTGCTGTTTTCTTATCCCTCGCTGAGGCACCAGCGCGTCCCCTGCAACCTGCTGTCAGACACGTTTTCATGGGCTTTCTGACTTCTCTGTCCTGCTGGAAGCCTGGATGTGTCACACATGCACACTTTTTAGTTTTAAGGGTTTTTTTAATGAGCCACTTGCTTTCTGTCTCTCCCAGTTCCTCCCATCATGCTTTATTTCCTGTTCCTTTATGTGTATTAATTCTGATACTGTGCCTCTTAAAAACATCTCTACCAGCTCAAAAGCTGCTATTTGAGCTTAAACGGGGATTGCGAAAGCTCAGCAAACCCGAGGCTGCTTTGCAGGACCCTCTCGCACATTTGCAGCAGGGCCCAGGGCTGCCAAACCCCACAGTGCGATGCAGCGTGCATGTTTGTAATGTAGGGATTTGCATGTTTTTACCATTTACTTTGTTTTCTTATTCCTATAATCAGCGCAAACAATTTAAATGGGGAAATAGAATTATCATTATTTGCTTTCCATTATAATGCTAAGAAATCAAGCTAGAGAAGAAAGTGTGACATACGCCAGATTACCACAGGCACCAAATCCCAAACCAAACATGAATTTGTAAGGCCATGTCTGCTTAACTGTAACCGTGCTGATTAGTTCCAAACAATGCTGGAGGAGATAGTTTGCGTGCAAGTGTACACAGCAACATTTTATCTTGTATTGAAGACATAAATGGTTGTTCTCAGAATGTTTGTTTTTCCAAGCTACTGGCAAAACGGCATGTATATTGATGCCACTTGGCCTGTTGCACTGTATTTATTCATTTCTATTACAGAGGGAACAAAAATGTTCGCTCTTCAAATTAGCTTAACATTTTCAGACTCTGACGGGATAAACATAGCTGCGTGTTCCTGTATTTTTCTATACTGCGGCACTGCACTATACTTAATAGTAGTACTAGAAAATAGTTCCTGAGCTATGGCCCCATGCTGAACCCACCACCTCCCCAACATCTGGCTACATCTCTCGGGGGAAAAACTATAGGGTCACTAGACAAAAGGAAAATACATTGGGTTTTTTGCAGCACGTGGGCGGGTCGTTGTTATCGGCCACCAGCTGTCACTGCGCGAGCACAGCGGAGCTCTGCGCCGTTGATAGCCCAGGAGAGTCGGTGGAGGAGCCGAAATACAGTTTGGCATGGGCATGCAGCTTGCCCCTGGCAGAAATGACTCTCCAGGTCCCTGTGTGCAGTATTCCTCACTGCAAAACCAGATTGGTTTCCCCCGCCCTGAGGAGTTCCCATCATCGCTCCTCCCTGCTGGGAAAAGCAGCCCTTGATTCCCACCTTTAATCACTTCTTTTATTTGTGCGAGGTCCTTTCCTGTTGTGCCATAGCTGTTCGAGGTCCTTTGAGAAGAGATTTTGCTGAAAGCCCTTTTATGAAAACCCACGTAGAAAATATCAACTAGATTTTCCCTTATCTTCTGGCCTGTTGACTCCCTTAAACATCTCCAGAGGATTTTTGAGATATAACTTACTTCTGTTCATAAAACCCATGTTGACTTTTCCCCAGTATATTCAATGTATGAATGTGTTCACTGATCTTATTTGCTAAAACATTTTCTATTATTGTGGCTGGCACAGATTTCAGGCTTACCAACCAGTAGTTTCTGAGGTCTCATCTGAAAGAAGTCCGTTCAAAAAAAGCTGGTGTCACATTTCCTGTATTTCAGACCTTGGGTAATCAAGAAGATTTTAAATGAGAGGTTATACACCATCGTTAAAAATTAATTTGGTTACTTCATCTTGAGTTTCTTTCGCGCTCTTGCTGAATGCCACCCGCTCTTGTTCTTTGTCTGCATGTTCCACAGCATCATCCACCAACACACAGACCATCTTGTGCCTCCCCTCAAAGAGGGGCTCTGGCTTTCTTCCCTATTTTCCTCCAGGGTAAGCGAAGAATTAATTCAGCCTTTCTGCTATGACCTCATCTTCTCTAAGTGCTTCTTTCAGATCCCGATCAAGGATCCCACCGGTTCTCTGACAGACAGACTTCCTGCTTGTAGGGCATCCAAAGGCAAATTAATGATTCACTTTGATGCTTTTTGCAAATTGTTCTTCCACTCTTTGGCCTGCTTCTTGTGCCTTTCATGTTTAATCTGCCAGATTTTCTACTTTCCTCATTTGGGCGCATCTTCAGATTTTCAAAAGGATACCTACTTGCTTCTAACAACCTTTCTTCTCTGCTGCTCGGTTCTGCCAGCTTTTCCGTTCCGATCCATCTCAAGTCCTTGCTGATAAGCAGGCGTGTCCTGCGCCACCAGCCCTTGGCCACCAACAGCCTCTGGTCTGTCTGGGAGGATTTGACTCTCTCGGCTCTTCCTCAGGGGCCATTTTCTAACAAGGTCTTTTACCTGGTTCCCCTTTTTGAGGTCGGTACAATGGTGGTGAATTGTCCGGCTCCTGTTACCCTTGCAAAGCCATTGGATCTCGAGTAGGTTGCGGTCTAACAGAGGCTCAAAGGAGGCAGCCTGAGGTAGGTGTGCTCTGGTGCCTTAAACAGCTGCTCCGTGCAGCAGCCCTTGATTGCATCTGAAAGTGCAGTCTCCCAGGCAGACCCTGAGCCACACAGGGGTGGCCGAAGCCATCAGTAGCTGTTGTAGCTGAAAGAAAAGGTGACGGCTTCAGGTTCCCGTTTCGCAAAGCCTGGGTTGGGGTAACAGCCCCCGGCCAAGGCAAGAGGAAAGAGGCCGCTTTCCCCCTCTGGTTTTGCTGAGTTAGCAGGTTTAGCTGGCACACCTTGCTGTCAGAGCCAGCAGAAGGGCAGGGGTGAAACCTATACTGGGAGGAGGAAGAGGAGAAGCTGGGGGGCAGAGTGAAATCACCTCCTTTGGGCAGCAGCACACAATTGATTCAGAAGTACGCTGGGGACGGCAACAGTTCTTACAACCCAACAGATTATTTCACTGTCACTTCTAAGGGTCTAGTTTTTCTTTCAGGAATCTAATTGCTGAGCCCGAGGAGGACTTTTAGCAATAACACCTATGCATGTGTTATCTGATTAAACAGAAACCTGTGGCTGAGAGCTGCTATCCTTCTTTTCGAGCGTTATTGAATAAGCAACGCGACCCGCTCCAGGCGCCTGAGCAATGTAGGCAAAACCAAGTTTCATTGCCTTGGGGCTGCGGGGCTGATGCTCAGCTGGAGCCAGACAGCTCCTGCAGCTCAAAGGGAGAAGGAGGAGAAGGAGGAGGTGGCAGCGGGGCTGGCTGTAGGGAGGGAGCGAGCCAGAGATCAGCTTGCTGCTGCTGGAGGGCTGGAAGGCTGCCACTGCGGGCTGGGGAGCGTGTCCCTGCCCTGCAGCTAGCCAGGCTCTGCAGCCGCCGGCCAAGCAGGCAGCGAGGCGGTAGGGACAGTCGCCTCAGCAGCCTCGTGCCCTTGGCATGCCTTGAGCCAGCCCTAATAACTGGGATTAGAAGAAAGACCGTGCATTAGGGCAGCTTAGTGAAATCCAGCAGTTAAACAATCCCTACGCAGAGGCAACAAGCGTCTAGTTGGGGTTGCCCAGCCTCCCCTGGCGCTGAAGGTGAAATAAGGGGTCCAGCAGGGAAAAACTGGCTGCAGCATGGGAACTTTCATCATTTTTAAGATGCACTCTCTGTTCTCTTCCTTCTTTCTCACCTTTTTTTCTTGTGTTTGTTCCCACTATACTGATGAGATTTTTTTACTAAATTCAAAGCATATTTGCATAGGAAGGGTGGCTTTAAAAGTGAAATCATATCGCCGTTGTTGATGATGGCAGATGACTGCACCTTACTTGGGCAAAATTCCCTTTTATTACAGCTGGATTTTAAGTAAGGATTGTAGACGTTGGGTCAATGCAACTGGCCACCTTCTCCATTAACATCATCAGCAAGACTTCCACTGATGGCAAGCACTAAGACCCCCAGCTTCCCCACAGAAGCACTCGCCCTGAAGCCAGGGAGATGAGTTACCTCCCGGGAGGTTACTGCCGGAGCCAGGGCTGCTCTTTGCCTGTGGTGCTCCAGGGCACGCTAAGCAAAACCCGTGGGGTTATGATTTCCATCACAAAGAAAAACTAAATGTTGACATGAGGTGAGTGGGATTCAGCTGCTGCTTCTGAACTTGCTTCTGGAAGTGCCTGTAAGAAAAGATTTGACTTGCAACACAGTTGTGTTCAACTTTAATTGCATAATAGCAGTTGCAGTAACAATGGCTTAAGGAAAAAATCACTTATCTGTCTTTGGTATTCCTCTGGCTTCACAGACATGAAGGACTTGATTGCAGGAGCTATAGTTCCTTGTTGACTTAAATTAGATTTATGAGTATTTGGCATTACTGGAAATGCAGACCTAATTTGTAAGCTGCAGCATTTTCAAAAACCTTGTTCTTTTGCTATAATGTGACCAAGTATTACTTTAAAAATGTGTTTTAGTTGTAGAGATGGAAATAGCAGTCCTTTATAACTGCAATATTTCTATGGACTCCCTGCCAAATAAGCTCACAGGAAAGAGTGCTCTGTCCAGTAGCACAGAGTAGCTGTGTCACCACTACCCACGGGTACGATCCCGCTCCATTTGATGCCTCCAGAAGAGCCTTAGGAGATTTTTCTCAGCCTGTTTGGGTTTGGTGCATCTTGGAATTTCATCTCTCCAATCTGCTTCTGCAGACTTTTTTTCTTCTAATTCCATGTGAAAAAAAATAATGAGAGGGTAAAACGAGCGGAGTGAGTGTTAATAGCCGCAGTGTTTAGTGTGGGCCCCAGCCCATATGCTCACCACCATCAAGCAGAGCTCCTTCAGAAGAGCCTGCTGTTCCTCCTCGTGCTTTTCCTGGACACACAGTGCAAACCTCAGAAGTATTTTTCTGAATCTACTGCCAGCGTCAGCAAATCGATGATCTCAGTGAACACTGCTGAGACCCAAACTCACTCGTTTGAGGCAATGCTGCGAGGGTAATAAGTGACCATGGGCGATAGGCACAATATTACACACGAAGGGAGCGCAAGGTGCTTGGGTTTCGCTGAGTAGCCTGAGCCTGTTGGCATGCGCCGTCCAGCTCCCAGGTAGGAAGATGATGGATCTTGGCACTATCCAGTGAGTTTAGTTTCAGATCCCAGTGAAAATAAACACAACTTTGAGGACCGTAAGCTGCATGTACGCGCGGGTGCACCTCCCAGCATAAGCAGTAGGCAGCATCTTTGGAATGGGAAGACCAGACCCATGAGACCAGCCCACCGCACCTGAGGCTCTCGGGGCTGCGAGCACCGTCCCGGCCGCACTGGGGGCCGAGGGCAGGCAGGGCAGGCAGGACAGGCGGGGGGGGGGCAGGCAGGGCAGGCGGGGGGGGCAGGTAGCGGGGGAGGCAGGCAGCGGGGGGCAGGCAGGGCAGGCAGGGCAGGCAGCAGGGGAGGCAGGCAGCAGGGGGCAGGTAGGGCAGGCAGGGCAGGCAGTGGGGGGGCAGGCAGAGGGGGCAGGCAGGGCAGGCAGCGGGGGAGGCAGGCGGGGGGGGCAGGCAGCGGGAGGGCAGGCAGAAGGGGGCAGGCAGGGCAGGCAGCGGGAGGGCAGGCAGCGGGGAGCAGGCAGGGCGGGCAGCGGGAGGGCAGGCAGCGGGGGCAGGCAGGGCAGGCACCGGAGGGCAGGCAGGGCAGGCAGCGGGGGGTCAGGCAGGGCAGACAGGGCAGGCAACGGGGGGGCAGGCAGGGCAGACAGGGCAGACAGCGGGGGGCAGGCAGGGCAGGGCAGGCAGCGGGGGGGCAGGCCGCGGGGGGGCAGGCAGGGCAGGCAGCGGGGGGGCAGGCAGCCCCCTGCCCGGCGCCGCGGGGCGGTGCCGCATCCCCGCCAGGCCGCTCCGGGGGAGCCGTGCGGGTCGGGAGAGGACGGGCCGAGCCCCGGGTGCCGGGGGGTGTCACGGCACGCCGCTCCCCGCTGCCCCGGGGCCGCAGCGGGCTGGGGATCCGCTCCGGCGGCGCCCGGGCTCCCGCCGGCCCCCAGCAGCCGCCGCCTCCCGCCTTCCCCCTCCTCCCCCTCCTCCTCCCGCTCCGCGGGTGCCGGCGAAGGGGCCGCGGGGCGGGCGCCCGGCGCGGGCTGGCGGGGCCGCGGCGGCGGCGGCTCCCGCGGGACGGCGGCCCCCCCCGGCCCGGCCCCGGCGCAGGGCGGGCGGAGGCGGGCGCGGGCTGCACCTGCCGGGGAAGCGCGGGGCGGCGCGGCTGGGCTCGGCGGAGCCATGCCGGCAGCCACGGCGCCGGGGCTGGATGTGCCGCGGACCGCCGCGCCCGGGCGGGACAGCGGCGGCCCCCGCGGATACACAGGTACGAGCGCGGCCCCGGCCCCGGCCCGCGGGGTCCCGCACGGTTCCGCGCACAAGTTCCCTCCTGCGCCGCACCGGGGGGGGTGCCAGCGGCGACAGCGCCGGGCGGCGGGCAGGGTGCGGGGTATCCGGGGCGGGGTGCGGGACCCCCTGGACAGAGGTGTGTGTCCCCCGGGAAGGGGCGCGGGACCCCCCGGCCTTCAGCTCCGGACTCCCTCCCCCTCCCCGTCATCCTCTGTGCCGGCGGCGGGGGGGCGGGGGGCACCTCGCCCTCACCCCGAGCCCCTCGGGGGCACAGCGCCTCGGGGCGGGTGTCCCGGAGCCGCCCCGGGCACGGGAGGAGGCTCGGCGGGCTCCCGGCGGCCCTGAAGCGGCTCTGCCGGGGCTGCGTTCCGGGTGGCGAGCGGGGAACGGCGGCTCCTGCGGGGCGAGGCTGCGGTGCCAGCCCCGGGGTGCGGGGTCCGGCAGGGTGAGGGCCGCCCCGGGCACCCGCGGGGATGGGTGTCCGAGCAGGGCTTCACACAGCAGCCCCCTCCCCAGAGCCACCCCGGCGGGTCACCCCGGGTAGCTCCGGAGGTGGCTGCGGGAGCCCCGGTAGCAGCCTGAGGAAACAGCCCCGCGTGGGGTGTCCGGCGCTGGGGGCCTGGGCCCCCGCTATGGTCTGACTGCTCTTGAATAGGAAGCATTTAATTATGGGGTTAATTCATGGGAGTTTGGAGTCGGCTGACTTGGGTGAACGTGGGGTGCTGCGGTGGCGGGCGACTCGCGGCTATGCGGGCTGGGCAAACGTGAAATCAAGTGACTTTTGACGAGGGAAGGGGCACAGCAGGTCTCTTTCGTGCGGGTCCTCAAAGAGGAATCATCTCTGGGCAAATGTAAATTGACTGGGTAGAAAATGAAGATATCGGTGTTTTAATGGGATAGGATGATACGCTGAGGAGTGGAATGAGAAACCAATCAAAGCTTTTTTGCTTCCTTTTCTCTCTCTTCCCCCTCGGTTTTGTTATTCAATTTGATGGCATAGATCATAACATCCCTTCAAAACCTCTTTGACTCGAACGGGTCCGATTAACTTGACGACAATGGGAGCTGACGGAGGGTCTGGCCCTGGCACGGCTGGGATACGCACGCTGCGGGGGCCGTAGCCCCGGCGAGCTTCTGGGTGCGGGCGGGAGGCTGGGGCTCGGGCAGGGGCCGCCTGGGCTCTGGGCCTGGGAGCAGGGTGGGATGGAAGGAGCCCGCAGGAGCTCGGTGCGGCTGCGGGCGAGCTGCTTTCGGCGTAGCGCTGCTCGCCCAGGTTTCTCCCTGCCGTACTGCAGATCGCAGGGCAGACAGGTTTTTCCCTGGCTTCAGTGCAAGCAGTGCTGAGCGCTCCTGAAATTCAGGGACCTCCTCCTCTTCCGCAGCCTGTCCCCACATATCCCTGCGATTTAATTTGCTCGTTCTAACAGACTTTATCAATGACCTGATTTTGTTGTGCTGATAGAAATGAGCAAATGTGTTTAGGCTAACAGTGTAGCAATGCTTTAAACTGCATCCACTGAATGTGCTTAACTGTGCATTTAATTTGAATTTAATAGAGCAGTTCATTTTAAAAATATGAAACAAGTTCTGGGAAACCTACTTAGAGAGTTAACAATTCAAACACAAGTGTAGACCCTGTTGCTCTAGTTTGATGCTACTGTTACTAATTATTGACTTTTTTCTTTGGTAAAATCATGTATATTTGGCTGCTTTTATTTGTTGTGTCAAATTGTCTCCTGGGGCTAGATTTTTCCACAGTTAAGGTGAGGTTTGGAAGTGGCATGTCCCACGTTACACTCAGCCTTTCTGTTCCTGCCTAAGCTAATCTTGCCCTACATAGATCTGTGGCAAAATGTGGGATCCACCAAAAAAAATTTGGCATTCAGACTAGAATTCCACCCTCAGTTAATCCCTCAGATATCTACAAACCTGGCTTCTCTCAGCCATGTCTCCAACCAGAACAAACACCATTTTTTCCAAACCAACTACCCCAAAACTGTGGAGCCGGAGTTCTTAGTAAGGTGCTAAACTGGAGTAAAAAGGGAGTGCGCAGGATCAGGCACGGCTATGCCTGCACGTAGCTGCTGCATCTGTTGTAGGACCAGCGGAGATGCTTGCGGCACACGGGGCTTTGCCGGGCCTTTGCTGGGTGTCGTGCTCCCCTGTCCCCTCTCCTCTCATCGCCCTGCTACTTTTCGGAGGTTTGTCTTGGCCTTCGCCATCTGTGCAGATTTCACCTTCGTTGAATATCCATTTGTTACTACGAAGGTATTGAGTTAAGTGGACGTGCTGCTGTTAAATCTGAGTGGCTTAGCTAAAATTATGACTACTTGTGTAATTTTAAATTAAACTCTTGTTCAGGATGCTTAATTTAAAATGCGACCGTGTTATTTATGCAGCAGTATTTGCTGGAGAAGTGACCTCTAGAGAAAGCTGATGACAACTGTTATACAGTATTATTCATTGTATCATGTTATTATTGGTGATCATTTTTCATGCTGCTTTGATTGAATGCCCCCCTTTGTAAAATTTCAGGCCATGAGCAATAGGGTGATAACAAAGATTTGCACGGACAAACTCCCTCATGCGTTCCTTTTGCAGAGGATGAAAAAAAATGTGACAAGATTTCCATTTGAATTAATGCGTGAATGAGAGAGAAGTTAAAGTTCCTCAGCACAGCCTGATCCTGTAGCACTTGGAGGGTCTTACAGCTTCCTGCAACACAGCTGTGAAATGCAAACAGCCTCTGCTTTTCCTGGTCTTGCCTACTTTTTGAGGACTGTTTTCTCCCCCTGACAGTCTCACCTTGAGCAGGGAGAACGATACCACCCTGTGCTTGAGGAGGTTCAGCTGCGCGCTTGCAAAAGGAGCTGTGGGAGCCTGACTTGCACCTTGGGAAGGTCAGCGTGTTGCTCATATATTCTGCGTATCAGAAGGGCAAATGTGCAGAGCGGGAGCAGGGGGTGGGGGAAGAGTGCAGCAAATGTCTCAAAGCTGAGAAGAAGCCTTCTTCAATTCAGCCTCTTACATTTTTAAATGATACAGATGCTTTTATGTGTTCCATATCGTACTGTGGTTGTTTTGCTGTCACAGCAGCATTACAAGTAGTATTGCCTTTCTGCGGTAGTTTTCTATGGACAGATACTCATCGACCGTCTCTTGCCAGGATCGTTATATTATCTGGAAAAGCCTCTGAAATTCTGAAATGCTCATGTAAGCCGTGACCTGAGCGCTTTCCTGCCCTGCGGGAATTGCCATGAAGCGGGGGTGCTGTCGTCAGCCCAGCCACTGCGTTGCCACTGGGTTGGTGATGCCTCTGAAGCTGCTCAGATTATACTGGGGGCTCTTTGGGTGAAATAGGAAAAAGAGGAAGGAGTAATGAAGATGTATCATTACTTTTAGTCTCCTTGTTGCTGAAGCTGGGGGCTCTGGCCCTCTGCTTTTCCAGGGTGCTACCTTGGTTTTTGCTGTGATTCCTCCATCACTCCTCAAAGCAATCCTGTAGCTCCTTCAGACTGGGGCAGCACATACTTCTATAAACATATAGGTACATCTGCAAACACATCGGTGCAGCCGCAGGCAGAGGGAGTGTGGGAAAGAAATACAGAACACGACAAACAATCGTTACGCCAGGTGATAAATCAGTGAGTCTCTTGCTGCTGGGTGGTTGTCTATAGTTGTGGTTCTGCTTCGTCCCTCTGCCTTCCCAAACCAGGGAAGAGGAGAGGCTGCCTAAGGTAAGGTGGAACGTGCTGCAGGAGGCTGAGAATGCCACCTCCAGACCAAGTCATGGAAGAAATTATCTAGCAGACACCACGTAAGGGAAGAGACGTGATCTCTGGCTTAGGACAGACACAAGCTGCGGTTTGCTGCAGGGTGCAAGAGGTATCACCCCGTATTTGCTTGGTTATACTCTGGGTGACTGTTGGTGGCCATGGTGGGATCCAGGAACCAGGCTGGATGTATCTTTGGCGTGACTCGAGGTGTCTGGTCTTTTGTTATGGGCAACTTTTTTTTCTGAAGTGGGTTTTCCTTGCCAGTGCAGCAACTGAAATCATGTCACTGAGAACTCACAGTTGCTCTTCCAGGAAAGCAAAAGCAAAGTTGTTCTTCAAAGCCAAGCACTACTGCTCTGCAGAATGGCTGCAAGGAGGTTTCTCGGCTTGTTCCTGCGATCCTGAGGCTGGGGAAGAAAACATTGATCCCGAATTTCCATTTCCACAGGGCAAAACGTGACACAACTTGGAATATATGGGCTTGTAATTTCTTCAGGGTTATTTCTCCTTCCTTTTTCTCTCATGAGATCGAAGTGAAACCTTTTATTAAATAAGGTAAAAGAAGTGACAGTTGCAGAATTTCAGCTAATTGGTTTTATCTCCTGTACTGCAAGATGCTAATCTTAGCGGTTAGGCATTTGCACCAGGCATTGTTACTGCTTTGAGGGAATGATTTTTGTGCTTGTCATAAAAACTTTAGAGCGGTACAAAATAGAGAAGGAAAAGCGTTATTGGGTCTTCTGGCACAGTCCTCCATGGTGCAAAATTGTTCCCTATGGTATTCTCCAATACTTTGTCCTAGCCACTCTTAAATTACCTAGGTTATAGAGATGAATTATGTCTAGACTTCTGAATTTCAGCTAGGGAATGAAGTGAGCTGAATGTTTTGGACCCAGAACATTGATATTTCAAAAATCAGAAATCAGCCTCAAAGGAAGAAACAAAACCACCCAAATGACATCAGATAATCCAGCACTTTCTGGGTTCGTTGTGATGAGGAATGCGGTCCCTTTTAAAGGGCCAAAACACTGCCGGTTTGGCTGTTCCACCGAGGTCTTTGGCCTCCTGTGAGAAAGCGGAGCCTCCCAATGCAAGTCTGCAACTCTACAACAAAGAGAATTTTAACTGTGCCGAAATTAGCACTACTTAGTTTATTTAGTCACGATTGCCACGGACGTTTTATGTGCCTGGCACTACGGAATCTTGCCTTGAGTAATTTGACATGGGGACAAGCCAACATGTTGGACAGTTGCTAGTTTTCACTTAGGCATTTTATTGACTCGCTATCTTTCAGATGCCGTGACAGATAAGCAAGCGTGTTATTCTGAGGAGCAGTTTTGACTAGCTCAGTGGATCAGAAGGTTGACAGAGAGATGATTTTGCAGTCTTGATGGAAGTCTGCCTCTCCCGCGTTTTGTTTGTTTTAAGATGACAGTGAGAAATGCAGAAGTTGCAGAACGAGCAGCCGCTCACCAAAATAAATCAATTCCTGTATCCGTTGAGGGTCTCGGAGACGGGGTTGAGCTGATGCCTGGTTCACCTACAAGCGTTTGCCAGCAGAGCAGAGCCTCCGCGGCAGGAGCAGAGGTGCCGGCCCAAGAGCCCCAGCCTGCTCGGGAAGGCAGCGCTCGCAGCTGCCTCAGCTAAGCCGGAGCAGCGGCGGCTGGTGGAAACACCCGTAGGGGAAGAGGATGGGTCAACTGCTTGCTTTTCCTCCAACGGAGTTGGAAGTGATTATTAAGTTGTTACTTCTGGGATGAAATAAGGCCAAACACAATGCTGCTCACGTGTACGAGTCTCCGAAGCAGAGCGTCTTTGATTGCGAATTATTTTGAGGAGGGGTGAAAATGGGGACAGGAGCTGGGTTAGGTGAAGGGAGGAGGTGGTGTACAAAAACCCGAGTGCACGTGTGGGCTGGGAAACAGTGTTCGGGAAGACGTTTTGGGCTGGCGTGGCCAAAGGAGGTGCAAGGGGGGAGTTTTGTTGTTTGATTCCTCCCGTTCAGGAGAGCAGAAATTTGTGCCTTCATGTAAAAGAGCAGAATTATACCCGGGAGAGTTTCTCCTCAGAGCTGCAGTAATCTCCAAGACTATGACCTTTGCTGGGTGGTTGCGTCAAAAGAGACATCTGGACTGGGCGCAGAGGTTTCGTTTTGCTCTAAAAGGAGTGCCCCACAAAGCCAGCGGCAGTTTTGCACAGGCAAGGGAGGGCTCTGATGTTTGGCCCGTTATCGTTAAGAAACACAGAAATATAGATTGGGACTCAGTTTTTCACTCCTTTTAAATATGAATCAGAGACTATCCTTGCCCCGTATGCTGGCCATCCAAAAGCTGCCAGTGATGTAGCTGAATTATCTGATGCAGATCTTATGTCTTAGACACATGCAGTACAAGAAAGGGAAGGGCATGGGGCTGCTGTCCTTTGATCTACTGGCTTAAGCTACTTGTCATTCTGTGTATAACTCACCCATAATCATTGACTTTTTTAATGGGGAAAAGTAAACACAATGGACTGGTTCCCTGTCCTTATACTGGCATCCCCGTCAATCTTCGTGCCATCTTTCACTAATTCCTATGGCCAGGGAGGCTGAAAGCAGATGTGCTTATTGACTCGTACTGTTAATCATTGCCATGCTTGAATGCGTTCTGGCAGGATGCTGCGTGGCTTTCACACGTCGCAGTTTTGCAGGTTGCTTTTGTGTCCGTGGCCAAGCTCCTGGCTGCGTGCCCCTCTGCTGTCAGGATGAAGCCTAGGAACAGGAAAGCCGAACCCAGCAGCAAAAAAAAAAAGAGAGAGAAGAAAAATAAAAAGTGGTAAAACCGCAGAGAAGGTTTTTAAATCTGACTGTTAGTTTCTCAGCTCATGAATGATTTCTATCACCATAATAAATTGCATGCTATTGCTAACTCTTTCAGCCTGGTGTCTAAAAAAATCAATTATTCACAGAAATTCTTGCTGACAGTTGCGAATGCCGGGTCACAGCTCTGTGGTGCGCATTTAGCAGCTTAACACAGCAAACCAAGTACAGGAACAGCTTCAGTTTGCTATCGGGAAGGAAAAAGGACTTGCAGAAGCCAGAACAGGCCAGCCAGGGGGAGCAAATGCAGACAAGGTCTCTAGCATTCAGGCTGGTTTTGCTTAACAGGATGGTTGGAAATTCCCCTGGAAAACTAACAAACCTATAGTCAATAGTCCGTTTTAAAACAAGAAAGTAGTTTCAAAGAGAAAAGGTTGAAAAGTTCCTATGTTTTGAGGCTTTTTGACCAAAAATGAGCATGTAACCATCGAGTAGCAAGCATTTCTGGTCCACCTAAAATTTCATGTTGGGGGTGAATTTTCTAATGCCTGAAGTGGTTTTTGGCCAGCTCTGGACCTTTCCCACTTGAGCATTTTTCAGTCAAGGCAGCATCGGTGCAGCGCTCGCCTCGTGTCCACCCCACCGGCAGGGATTTCTGCCGTCCACGGAGGTTGTGCCCAGTCTGGCAAACGTCACCCAGAAGCAAGAGGCCACCGGCTGCATCGCTGGGGGACATCTGCTCTTATTGGCGACGTTCATTACCCCGAGCGTGCTTGCACCCCTCTGTACCCAAACCAGACCAGGCAGTTGCTGCAGGCAGATAACCGGAGCCGTCGCTGGCTGTACAGGGGCCGAACACACAGCCGGGCTGAGCTCTGTTCCTCCGTAGTGCCCAGGTGAGTGGTGAGGAGTGGGAGCGTGTCAGGGTGCGGGCGACAGAGGCGCAGGGATGCTGCCCTCCTTCCGGGGGACATCGCGGGAGGGCTCCCCAAAGGGCGGCCGGGCGGGCGGCAGCCTCTGCCCCGTCGAGTTGTCCGGGAGGGCATCCTTCATCCCTCATCCGACTATGGGTCCTAACAGACACGTGCGTTCCTTGTGAAAATAGGTTTCTTTTGGCTTCTTCGGTGGATAGCTTTTCAATGAAACGCTGAATTTCTATCCTATCTATTGCAAATCAAATATACTGTTGAAAACCATGTTAAAAGCAGGAGGTGTCTGATCTTGCCAGGACATCGTATTCGGACTCATTTTTCCATCACGTGTGTTCAGATAATCATTTTCTATCCTGTACCCTTTAATTCCTGAGATTCTTAGCTTACCTCTGCCCAGCTCTCCTGCTTGTCCGTGCAATCCACTGGGGGGTCACCAGAAGCACCAGTGATTTATATATTGAATCTGTAGATCCGCAGCTTAATGGACAACATTGCTGCTGGTTTCTCTCTATTTTAGTTTCCTCATCTGCAAGAAGCAGTAAAATCTGAATCTTGCTCAGTTTGCCAAATGAAATGTTTAATTTTGGTGACAAAACTTTGATAATTATTAAGGGAAGCCAGAAAATGTTGGATTTGTAACCAGCTAGCTTTCAGGTTAAATATAAAATTGATCCACTTAGGCATTAAAAAAAATTTGTCTGCTCTACAGAGAAAAAGCCGAAGGGTTTTGCAGGGATCCTTAGAGGTGCTAAACCATTTTGTAGGTGAAAAGCCACAGAGCTGAAGCTTTTCTGACAGCGAGCCCTTTTCTTGGGCCCATTGATAGGATGAGTGCTGATAAGGCATCTGTATTAGAACTGGCCGGACACGGTGGTTTCGACATTTTTCTTCTTTCTGCTTTTAGAGGGAACAAAAGCAAAAGAGCGGATTCTGTCAGAGCATCCCCTTTCAGACAAAAGGGTCAGGTTTTCCAATTCAGGTTCCTACAAGCGAGTGCCGGCAGCCTTCTCCAGCCCCCAGAAATGCCCATCATCATGTCTGTGCGAAGGGAGGCTGCTGGAGTAGTTTTGCTCTCATAAGCGGTTGCCGGTTCTCTCTCATGTCAGGCCCCCGGCACGAGCCTGGAGAAGGGCTCGCCAGAGACTGACTGCTGGTAGAACTTGTCTGTTTTCCTCTTGGTGCTGATCCCTGTTAGCAAGGTGCTAAATATTGAGTTGGATGCTGAAATTTGGATTTCCCAAAATCATTGGCCTTCTGTTGCATACTCGTTTAACTTTTATTTCATTTGTGGTGATTGTTTTCTTGCAGGTATTGCGATGATGAAAAATGCTTTGAGCATTGGTCCAAGATAATCTCTTATCTTGACTATGGACAAGGGAGAATTTTAACATTTCTGGTCTTCATAGTTTCCACTGGAAAATATACAGGCTCTGGTTAATGGAGCCCACATCTCGCTTTGCACCGTCCGCAGAAACGTTACAGTCAGCTGCACAGGTTTAACGAATGAGAGGTTATTCATGAGCACTGGGGGAAAATAATGATGAAAGTTGAAAATAAAAACCTACAGTCTTCACCGGCCTGATGTTTCATGAAGGACACTTCCACCAGCAAGGATGTGCCTCTCAGAACCTGGCAGCAGAGGGAAGGTGTGGGGATGATCCCAGTCTTTGTTATTCCCTGGAGAGAAGGAAAATGATATAGAAACAGATTCCTGGCCTGCAAATTTCAAATTCAGAGTTGAGCTGATGGATTCATTTGTCTTGCTTTATGTTTCTCACATCCCTGATTCCGTTTGGCTTTCCCTAAAGATGGGGTGACAGATCCTGGGGTGACATTCGCATCTTGCTTTGGATTTGAACCTCTCCAGAGACTGCGGATGTAGAGATGCACGGGGGAGGCTGAGGACCATCTGTAGAAGGCTGTGGTATTGTGTAACCAGTTACTTCTGTTCTCCTTCTTGTAAATACGCTTATTATGCAAGAAGCAGTGCTAACAGACTTTGGAGGCAAGCACAGCAAGGGCTGGACCCCTCGCTGCCTGGTGGGGACGGCGTCCTGGGACTCAGCTCTCTGGAGCGGGGGATTTTGGTTGCATCCTGGTGAGACCACCGGCCCATCGGGTCTGTCTGCCCCAGGACATGTGGTACATTCAGGTCTCGGCTGAAGTGCAGGTGAAAAGCTCATTTCAAGTTATTCCTCATAATTCTAATCTCTGAGCTTTGTTTTAGAATCTAGGCCACAAACTGCATGTGCAAATATGTAATTTATTTATTATCTGCTTTAGAATGATGAAGAGGGGAGACCTTACTGCGGCCTTTCAGTACTTAAAGGGGGCTTATAAGAAAGATGGGGACAGACTTTTTAGCAGACCTGTTGCGATAGGACAAGGGGGAATGGTTTTAAACTAAAAGAGGGTAGATTCAGATTAGATAAAAGGAAGACACTTTTTACGATGAGGGTGGTGAAACCCTGGCACAGGTTGCCCAGAGAGGTGGTCGATGCCCGATCCCTGGAAACATTCAAGGTCAGGTTGGACGGGGCTCTGAGCAACCTGATCTGGTTGAAGATGTCCCTGCCCACGGCAGGGGGGTTGGACTAGATGACCTTTAAAGGTCCCTGCCAACCCAAACCACTCTCTGATTCTATGAATATTAGCTCCATTCACTAAACAGTCAGTCACGAAAGCAACTGTTGGCATCACTTCCATGGGTAATTTTTAATTGGGAACAGCGCATAATTCTGGTGTGCTCCATAGTGGAGAGATATATATAGATACAGACATAAAATTACTTTTTTTTTTCTAATATGGAAGTAATGGTGAAGAGATAAATAGATGAACACTTCTAATTTGCTTTAGGTTTAATGGATCCTTCCTGTTCTCGAAAGTTGCACTATTATTAACTTTTCAGAAGTGTCATAACCTATTTTTTCAATTCTGTTGGTAAACAGACTAATAAAGCACAGAAAACCCATCTGTGGGTTGCATGAAAGCATCTGTTCTTGCTTTACTGGGGACTTCATCAAATACTTCATTTTTCATTTAGTTATTTTTTCTGATTTAATTGCTCCCATAAGAAGAGAAATATTCAGTATTGCCCTCGTTGCTAGATCCAAGAGTAAAATCTGCAGATGAGAATAACCTGACTTTGATGTAAATTGGCAAAAAACATCAACCATGGAGATGGCAGTTCGGTGACTGGAACAAATCCTCTCTTAAGAGAGTAACATAAAAGACATGAATAAGAATGATTGTACACCAATCCTACACGTTGTTTATGTTTGAAATAGGAGCGGATCGCACATGTTGTCATGAAACCCTAATCTAGCACTTGGGTGATATGTAGCTTGGATTTTACAGGGATTAAAATTGCTTGCAGCCCTCTACTATGTCAGTGTAGGGTTGGGAAGTGTTTAGTGCTGACTCCTAAATCTTGCTCTGTCTTGTTCACTACACTGAGCAGCTCAAAAGCCGGATGAAAAATGCTGGGAGAGGGAAAAGAAAAAGGCTCAGTATCGTAGGGAGAGATGAACCGAATTTGTCTGCTTCAGATCTGGATGTAAGATTTTGCAGCAGCGTAGCGCAAGCGTTTCTTTCGGAGATGGAAGTCAAGAATTTGCTGCTATCTGATAATTTTTGCTACCTTAGCAGGCATGAAAAGACCTTGAAGTAGGCTTTACCATCCTTCATCCACCAAAGGGCACCCTGAGTTGTCAAGGACCGCACAGTGGTCAATACATTACTGTGTATTTTCCCATCTGGATGTAGGGATCGCTGCTCCGTGGAGAGAGCAACCGGCAGCGCCGCACGAAGTGGGTGCAGCCATCCAGCACCTCTGGATTGCTCAGGGGACAGCACCAGTGCCTGTTCCACCTCCGTGTTGGCCGTGTTGACGGGGTGATCTAATGCCTTGCCCACGACTTCTCTCCTCGCCGGCTTCACACCAGCTTTGTCCGGTCGGAGGATGAGGCTCAGGAGGATCCCATTCCCACTGAAGTGTCCCCAGCATCCAGCAGTGCTTGGCTCTGCGCTTCTGCTCTCTTGTCTGAAAAGGTCGTGTTGGTGAGCGCTCCGGCCCCTCTTGTGTTTCAGAGCTGCTTGGCGTTCGACACTGTGCTGTTTCTTTCTTTTCTCTGGATGCGTTTGCTTCTCTCTTCTTCCGGACGTGCACCCTTCCCTGCTCCACGCCAGGAAGGACCCTGCTCTGCCCGATAGCAGCTGCTGCCCGAAGGCTGCCATGGCTGAACTGAAACCGCCGGAGCGCTGCTGACAGAAACTGGCCGTAGGCGAGGACGCATGCGGGATGCGAGATGTGCT
The DNA here is from genome assembly GCF_964195595.1 of Calonectris borealis. Lineage (NCBI taxonomy): Eukaryota > Metazoa > Chordata > Aves > Procellariiformes > Procellariidae > Calonectris > Calonectris borealis. The sequence continues at coordinate 24,650,696 of NC_134321.1, read as the reverse complement.
CACTTGTCCTGGGGGCCCCCGCCGCACCGGCGGCCCGGAACGTGGTGAGAAGGAAAGCGACGCTGCCCAAAACGCGACTGATGAGACTCAGCCTGGCGGGGGAGTCCCAGCACCCCTTCACGCTGCAGAACGATTGCATGTTGTTAAGTAGGTTGCAAACAGCGTGTTGAAAAATCAGTTTTACCTACAAAACAACAACAGAAAAAAAATGAGGGAAGTTGGTAGGAGCGAGCCGAAGGTACCTGCTATAACACAGGTGTGAGCAGAGGGCTCACTTGGGTATGGGTGTGTGAACACAAAAAGAAACTCGCTTCAAATACCTTTTTTCTCTCCTTCCCTCCTTCTCTCTTAATTGTTCCTTATCAATGGGAGAACGAGCTTTTTTGAAAAAGCATTTCCACGAGTGTTTAATGGTGGCCTGTGAGAATGATTAGATAATTGGGTTCCCTCTTTCACAATTTTAAAATTAATTTTTCAATAGAAACCCAGAGTGTTTTGTAGGGAGCGTTTTCGTTTGGAAATGCTGAAATCAGGCAGATGCGAGAACCACATATCGTTAACAAGCTGTGTTTCTTTTTTCAGACTGTGGGCTCTGAGAGATGTCTTCTGTAGGTACCTTCAAGTTTCACTGTCCGCAGATGTCCAGACGGTTCCTCCATGGGACTGGCCCCGGGGAACAGCCGCCTGCGTGGCTGCTTGCAGTTCTTGCAGGTCTCCATCAGGGTCCGGAGCGAGAAGCTCCCCTGGGCAGCGGTGGCCGAGCCGAAGGTGGTCCTTACAGTCGTGGGTGCAGAGGGCTGTGTTTTGGTGCATGTGGTTTGTGCCATACCTGGGCCTCGGAAACCTCCCCCAGGGGAATAACTTCGTAGGGCCATGCCCGCGTGTTGGAAGGCAGACAGGTCTGTAACAGCTTTCCAGCGTCTCGGCTTTCTAGTGACTCTCGGAAACCAGTGAAATAGGTAGGAAAGGTCAAGTCATGCCATTGCTGACGTGTGCTTTTGTTGGAAAAGGTTGAAGCCGGTCACTACCTGGTGCCACCAAGCAGTAGGAGGTCCCGTAGCACGCTTCCCGCTGGCTGCGGCGCAGCTGGGGACCTTGTTCAAGCTCTGCAGCTTCAAGAGCCTGGACCTCCCTCCGCCTCTTTTACTGCTGTGTTGGTGTCATGTTTAACACTAATATCGTAAAAAGCCGTGCCAGCGTCTGAATTTTCTAGTGGGAGGATAAGCTCCTCCTGGTAGCCGTTTGCTGTTGCAGCACGTCGTGCAGTTAAGAGCCCAGCCCTGGCAGGATTCATGGCCAGCTCTGAGGGGGAGCGAGGGCATGGTTGCAAGGGGACCGGTGCCGGGGCGAGGCGGTTTCACTCACACAAGATGCTTTACTACATCTGCTTTATTTCATATTTCACTTCTAGCTGCTTTTCTTTTGCTTTTTGACACAGCGAGCTCTTCCAAGAGCTCTTCTGTGAGGCTGCTGCGGATGTTCAACATTATGCCTGTGACTTCAGGGACACTAATTTCTAAGGAATTTCTGTAGGAAAATAGACTTGCAGAAATAATATCGGCATGTTTATTTTCTGCAGGGTTTATAGAACCTAATGTTCTGTCTCCTTCTGGCATCTGGTCATTCCAGCATGTTTTAGTTGCATTAAATAGTCAGCAATAAGCAATGCAAAGGCTTGAGTTACGTGTGTATGGGAATAACGAGGCAAAGGCATGGATTGCTCCCTTTCTGCACAAACAGCGAGTGGCAATCTTGATGACATGCTTTCAGGTAATTATTGCTGTGTTTTAGATCATTTTGGTATATACTTACGCGAGGTATTTGATTTTAAGTCGCTATGTTTCGCTATGGAAGGAGCACAGGAAATGTTTAATGGGCAAGCGTGCCTAGGTTGCTCTCTCATTTCTGTTTTCTTATCAGCAAAACATAAATCCGCAGCTCGCTGACAATGAAACCATATGGTAACTCTTTCTGAAAATCGATTTTGCTATACAGATAATCCTGGCTGTGCATGAGAAGAGAGATTTTGGATTATTTTGTCTTAATTCTTGCATTACTGTTTATTTTTCAGTGCCTGGAAATTACGTATGTGGCTATTTCTGAACACAGTGGTTTGGGTGAATTAAAAATTTATGGAGTACGCTACACTTTAGTGTCTTTACTTTGAGGACAGTTATTTGTCATATGAAATAATCTGTTTATTTGCTGTAGCCAATGCCCTTCTTCTGTGTTGGCAGACAGTAGCAGCAGATTCAGCTACTTTTTGAACACTGGACATCTTCTTAGTGTGAAGCCAAGCTAAGAAATGCATTTGTGTAGATCATCTCTTGCTTACAAGAAGCTGCAGAAGTAGCTGCAGGAACTTGAAGGTGTTCAGCTCGTTGTGCCCTGAAGGGAATTGGCTAGCTGATGGCTGATGGTCATCCCAGTTCACCAGAGCTGATGCTGTACGGTGGCATGGTACGCAGAGTGGACAAGGCAGTTTGTTAATCCTTTTCAATGAGTCAAATGAACAAGCGAGAGTCCAACGACTTCTGTTGGACTTAAAAAGAAATAAGAAAAAATGTTTCCAGCCTTTGCTTCATAAGGTTGTATCAGCAAGTGAGTTTTCTTCTTGAGCTTGGAAGTAGTAGCCAGTATCTGGATGTGTAAGCAGAGCACGAGCCTGGGAGCGGAGAACAACAGCGAGGAGGAATGGGAACTAGGCACCGGAGACACGTATCAAGTCTAGAAACGATGCCATGAACTAATCAAAACTAAACAACACATCATGAATTTTCCTGTTTGCTATAAGCTCGTAGAAGTGGCTGATAGGCTGGTAATTCCTCGGGCGCTCCTCCTAGCTTTCGGTGCAGGCATGAATCTGTGGAGTTTGAGATGCAGCTATTGCAAAAGCTACATGAGCAATAGAGGTTTTATTCAATTTTACATTTCTGGGTGCTAACAGTTACTGCAACCCGAGACCTGAACCTATATATTTAGAAAAGAAATATAAATCATGATGTAAATCTGGTCAGCACAAATGTTTATGCAGTATTTGTGTTTTACTTCTGGAGGCAATGCAGCCTCAAACACTAGCCTTAGCTGAAAACAAAAAATATAAATATATTATATTTAAAAAAAAAAACAACCTAAAATTCTTGATTCTAGTAGATTTAGTCAGATAAACATGCCTGAAGAGTATTCAAAGGATAACTTTATATGGAACATCTGCTTATATAAATAGGAGGACGGACGCTTACCTAAGCCATGATTTTCTGGAGATGGAAGGGGAAAATTAACCTAGCAGGACAGTGAATGCAGCAAGTAACCGAAAAACATTATAGGTAGTTAATAGCTAGAGCTTACAGGAGATATTTTACAAATGAGTTATTAGAAGACCATTGCTGATGAAAATTAGGGCAAATTTTATCCAGAGATACTAAATCCAAACTTGGATAAAATTCACAAAGTCATACCGGCAAAAATCCATCTATGCATTTCAATACAAGCATTTGTAAAAAGCAAAAAGTAGTGACACATTTGATATTTTGACTTTGGTGGGAAGAAATTGTGTTGAAAAGCTCTTGGAAGGAGAAGAAGAAATGGTATTTCTACTCTGGCCAAATGCAGGTACATGAAATGCAGTTGATGAACTTCCAGCTCAGCACCTGTGTAGAGCCGGGTATAGAAGCTTTCAAAAGTTTGGCTCTCATTAGCTGTCGTTAAGATGAGCCTCTGGGGTTGCCCCAAGTACATTCATACAGGAATGAGCCGCTGGGGATGACACAACGCTGTTACAGCCCTGGCCAAAGCGAGGAAATATCCACGGCTTCGTGGGACATTGGCTGTTAGAAATCTTTGTAGTGCTCAAGTGAAGAAAAATATTTTAAAATCCACGGCTGAGGAATAATGCTGACAAGGTCACTGACATTCAGAGGTTTTAATCGCTCGGCATGTACCATCATGGGCAAGGTCAGTGCAGGAAAGGGTCAAGAGCACCTGAACCAGGTGCACGTATTACTCAGGATGGTCAATGCTGGGTTAAATGAAGTATGTCTTGAAAGAAGGGATCCAGTGCCAAATGATCTGTTCTTTGGAGAGCAGAGGCTGAATAACGAGTCCAGGTAAACTGGCAAGTCTGCTGAAAGCATCTAATGAGGGCTGCTGTGGTGGCTAGGCAGACGTACTTGGAATGAAATTTGGCTCTGAATTACTTTCTGCATCTTGTGCAGCTGGAATTGTCACTGACGTTAACTCTAAGTATGTGATGCGGTGTGTAAAAATAGCCTTGAAAGTGTAAAATGCAAAAAGGTGGGTATTTTGCAGCTTAGGACAACGGTTTTTCATGGTAAGGCTCTGAGTGATTAAGGTAAAACGAAAAGCCCAAACTCGTAATGCTCATCTGAAGCGAGGAGGAAGGTTGTCCAGTGCACATACCCCATGTGTTCCAGCAACGGGATGTTGGAGGGAAGGACAAGAGATGAAGGGAAATGATGCTCTAGAAAATATTTGCTCTCGTTGAGGCAAATTGCTGCCATAGTAAGAGACTGAAAGAAGTGGCAAAACAAACAGAAATAATCTGCATGGAATTAGAACAGGCACGTTTTTAAAAGCTAGTCCTCAGTACATATTTACTTAGTAGATTAGACTGGTGATTGTCACTGTGGCTTTTGTTTGGTCTTTTGCTGAGATTTCTTTGGGTTTGTTTTCCAGGGAGCTGGGGTTTTTAAGAGCATAAATTGAAGACAGGTAGTAAGCCTGTCTGCTGCGGTTTGATCGCAGAAGCTTAACATTAATTAGTGATCAAGGGGCCGTTTTAGTATTAAAAATAAAATAGATTTGCTATCGACATGTGATTCTGTCAAGATGTTCTCAAGGAGGCTATTAAAACTCTACACCTCTTTTTGCTTGTAGGTGTGGGAAGCATGTTTTCCCCCTTCTAATTTTTTTGTGCCTCGTCATAGTGCTTGCAACTCTGGTCTTGCAACGGCGACCCAGTTGCCTCTGAGTCTGCTGAAGTCATTTGGAAGTCCAGCGACAGATAGGGAACTTGGGCTCCGGTGCAGAAGCAGTGCTGGTATTTAATAAATTAAAAAAAAAAAAGGATTATGTAAAACAGTGTCCAGATTCTGTCAGTGCACATGTGCAAAACCAGAAAGTGTATTTATTGTTGTTATCTTTGAAGTATATCTGGATATCATAAGTTGTCTTAATGACCGATCATTAAAATTTGTGTTTAAAATGAGGGTGAAATAAGAAGCGTTGTGACAGTAAAACCCAATCTGTAAAGTTAGTGGCTGACGTTAGGTGGCCGAGAGGCGAACAGCTCCATGACTCAGAAAACAGCTGTATGAACGACAAAGAAATAGAGGGAGAAAAGCTGAATGAAGAAAAATGTACTAAAACAAATGATATACTATAAAGCAGAGTTTGTCACTTGAAAATGGAGATACGTGGAATGTAGCTGTGCTGTATGTGTATGTCTCTCCCGGTCCCCTCCCTGTACAGTGGCTCTTGAACCCGCTGGCTCATTTCAGCCAAGACTAACGGAGGTGCAGTGCTCTTGAAAGATAGGAAGTTTCTGTAGGGTCATGACAAGATGCTACCAAGTAGACTGCAATGCTGAAATATGTGATCAATCCGTTAGATCTTGGAAGGTTTGCATAGGGGAAGATATGCTATGAATACTCCCAGCATGGAAGATGCCAGCCTGAGTACTTAACTGAACACACAGACCAACAAGACAGGAATCCGTAGGAGACCACGCCACTCACAGAATGACTTTTTTTTTTTTTCCTAAATGTTTAATATGTGCCAGTCTAAGTAGATAATGTTGCAACACGAGTAAAACCTCCCTTTGCGCCGGGGGTCAGGGCAGTGGAGCTGTTGAATGGCACCGAAGGGGGTTTGGCCGTGGGCTGGTACTTGGCAGAGCAGTCAGCATCGCCCACCCCGAGGTCTGTTATTTGTTTTGACCATTAGCTTGGACTGATTTACAATCCGATTGCAATAAAACTTAAGTGGACCTTTGCTTTTGGCTCTGGCGCAGCATTGTCTCGCTTTGTTTTTGTTCTGCAGGGCAGTGCAGCCGCGTCTTCCCTCCCCAGCTTGGCACACTACAGATCATTCACGGCAACGGCACGGCCGTGGGGACGGTGATAACGTTCCAGTGCTCTGCCGAGCACCAGCTGGAGGGACCAGGCGTCATCACCTGCATTTGGAAAGGGAACGGTACCCAGTGGACAGCCGGAGTGCCCTCCTGCAAGCGTAAGGTTCTTTCCAAACCATGCCCAGTCCCTTTTGGCTGCATTGAGTTTATTTTGTCCTGCCCGTCTCCTACAACGTTCAGATTAATTCTAGACATCTGTGCAAGGAAAAAGACAAACTCAATTTCCTTCAAAGTTGCCCCCACTGAATGTAACTGCACTCCATATGTGTTCTGACATCGTTCATTATCATGACACAGAAAAGACTGGGTTGGATTTATGCCTGATCTCACATCACCAACTCCGGTAGTGTTGCACCCGGAATAACTGTGGCTCTGTAGCTACAAGCTGTACCCTTCTTTAGAAAATGCATAGATATGACCAACTAATGTGCAAGCATATTTGCAAACCCTCTAATCTTCTGGCATTCTTTTCTGAAGATATTTTTGCTGTAAAAGAAACTGAGCGGTATTTTTTTAACAATTTTAGGTTGCTGCCTGTGGGCAGCCGCATGGGAAAGTTGCCATATTGACAAATAACGTTTGAATGGCAACAACATTAACTACCTTTCACGCTGTGTTCCTTCTTATTTATTATAAGGTTGTTAGTAATTTGACTAGAAGTAGGCCCAAGCAAAACGTGGTACCTCTGAGCTTTGAGAATCCCAGTCTGTGTCTCAGACCTTGTATAATTTTAAATCATTGGTAGACGGACTTAGACACTTACTGCTCTCTCATGAACTCAGCTATTCTTATCTCTCATTTGAGAGATTCCATTAAAGAAAAACGGGAAAAATCCTCCCCTCCAGAGGCTGCAGAACTGTAAAGCTTTGTGTGGAGCTCAGCTGAACCATTTCTGATGCTGGTCATCACGGCGTTGGAAGAACTAGATGAGTTTTGAAGCAAGACATGCTTAGTGCTCCAGATGAGTTGGCAGAGATCTGCGTTAGCTGTGCCACACCACATTCCCACTCCTCCTTTTGTCTGGATAATTCACTTCCAACATCAGCCCTGTGAACACTCAGCCCTGCAGATACCGTCCCTTCCATCCTGCGTCCTTCCCCAAACAGAGGAAGACCCCTTGTTCCCTGCCTGCCAAATAAGGTGTAATTATATGGAAGTCTCCTTGCTCTAAAGGGCTTCTTTAAGCCCATTTACCCCTGTCAGTGTTTGTTTTTGCAGCTCCAGTCCTTGTTAACAATTGCTTATAAGAGTCTGCTAGCTCATCTGCATTTGATATGCCGACAAAGTTGCGCTTTTTAGCTACTGCAGCGCTAAAGGCATTGTGTTTAATTAGTTGCAGTGGTGAAATACTTGTGAACAATTCATTAGTAGCTTATAAACAGGAGATTTTTAAATAGCCCAAGTTGAGGCTTGCGTCGCTCTAAGCTGAAGCCAAGATACTCTGGTATCTTCACACATACTAATGTGAAAGTCCTTACTGAGCTATTGTTAGCAGAACTGTGAATCAGGTAGGTTTCAACATAGTTTAATGAAAATGTGAAAGATAAATTCATGGGTTGACCTTAGAAACGTGCTTCTGTGTTTGCTTTGCTGCAGCCATATCAAAATATGAGACTTTTGGATTTAAGGTCGCAGTGATTGCCTCCATCGTGAGCTGTGCCATCATTCTGCTGATGTCCATGGCTTTTTTAACTTGTTGTCTTATCAAGTGTGTGAAGAAAAGTGAAAGGAGGAGGACTCAAAGGTATGTCAAGAAAAGATTTTTAAAACCGGTGTAAGGCTGTACATCATATTGACTCCAGTGCTGTGATAGCAGAGAGCTTCAAAGGACTTGGTGCTCACACCACCACAATGGTGTTAATTACTGAAAATCCTTAATTTGTAGGTTAGGCTTTAGGCATAGAAAGGTTTGGAATTCAAGACTATTTAGGCACCTAATGTCTGTTAATATCTTCTGTGGGCCTGGACAGATCTAGGTTTACCCAGGATTATGCAGAAGCTGAACATACAAGTCTTATTTGCTGGCCCAGTCTTTCTCTCCTTGAATTATTTAAGATTGGCTGCGTTTTCCCTTCTTCTCTCCCTCTTTCATTTTTTCCTTTGCTCTCCCTGAACACTGCTGGGAAAATTAATCTACCTATGTCAAAACCGTCAAAGCCCTCACCGCCTGCAAAGCATACTTAAAGCTGTTGCAGCGCTGTGCTGGAAGGACGTAGGATTTTGTCTTCTGGCTTGAAGTGCAAGACAGCGGGCAGGATTATAAACAGGCATGGGAAGAAGTAAAATTTACCAATCCAGTCCATTAGAAAAACGCGGTGTGAAGGGTGGCTGCGTGACCACATCTGGCTGCACGCTCAAGCCGAGCCACTGTTGTTCGTGAGAGCATCCATCCAAAGTCACCTGCTGCAGAAGGCTTTCCGTGGGCACCTCTTCTTCGTTTCCCTCCCGCTTTTCCTGCTCGTTGTTCCCACCATTGCTCGTACCTCAGCGGGGTGGCTGCACCCTGTCCCGCTGACGCCTCTCTGCAGACAGTAAGCTGCACTTCTGGTCGATTTTAAGCCTCTTCTTGCTTCAGAGAAGCTTTGGAGTGAGGTGGGGTGGCGGTGGAGTAGAGGGAGACGGGAGGGCACGAGTGAAGGTTTCTCTGCTCCAAGCTGTGTTTTATCTAAAGCTGCGTGGGAACGAGCTTAGGGGGGAAATTCTGTCATTTTGAAATCTGATTGTAACCAAAATACAGATTTTCTATTTCCCTTGACAGGATTTTGTGAGGCAAAAAAGAAAGTCTTTGGTGTCATTCATAAAATTAGGTTTTCACTGATAGCATGAAATAATTTTTGAAATGAAAGGGTTGATTGGCGTTTTTGGAATCGCCGCTTTTCTTTTTGGTAAGACTATTCATATCAAAGTCCTCGTTTTTCATTTATTTTTAAACGGAGTTTTGTCCAAATTAGCTGTTCACATGACTTTGGTGACTTGGTATTTTTCTCTTATGAAAGAAAAGACGTTTCACACCAGACGTTTTGACCTGGTTCTGTCATCAGGACATAAAACGATTCCCTTTGTTGGGAGCTGCTCAGTTCCCTGCTGCCCTCTGTCCGCCCTTCGCTGCCTCCCGAAGGAGCTGCTCCAGCCTGGCCCATCCGCGACTGAGCCCGCTCCTGGGGGGCCTGGGGGCACTGCAGATTGTGTGGCTTGGCCCCGCTGTCAGGAGGCAACTGAGACGATGGAGAAACGGTCCATGTCACGTGAGAGAGGGTGACGCATCCCTGTACGAAACTTGCTCGACCCGCAGCCCGTGCTGCGGAGTGCCGGACGTGGTGGGAGCTGCTGCAGGCAGGGGCGCAAGCGCGTGGGGGTCTGCGTGTAGAGAGGATCCCTTCTGTGATCAGTTGGTGCGGTTGGAAGACGTGGATTGACTTTTGGGTGCGCAGGGCATTAATCTGAAGAGAAGCTGCCGGCTTGATAGCAATACAAAGTGAGAATACTTGGTAGGGGATTGGTTAAATAAGTGTCTCTTAGGCCACCTCTGAAAGAAAAGGTGGTCTGTACCCTGGGGTGGGGAGGATGTCCTCGTCTTGCCTTTGGCTTTGAAGTCTGCCTGTCTGCTTTCTTTGGCTCTTTTAGTTGGTCTACTAGAAGAGACCACCTCTGCCTACAAACCTGTCTTGCAAGGTATCTGTTTGATGATCTTGGAAGTGCCATCTTGTGTTTTACCCGTGCGCTTGGAGAGAAAAAGGACAAAGGCTGCTGAAAATCCTCACATAATTTAGCCTCCTCCCAGGCTTTGTCCCACTGCGTGAGCTGCCATTTTCTTCGGTAGGAGCAGGATCGCATCCTGAGAGGACAGAAACGACACCAAAATCGGCATCGCCAGCCCCCACGATTTCACCTTGCCCCGTCAGCTAGTGTGAATGCCTGTGATTATGTGAATCTTAGACTTCTTCTAAAAACAAGAACAGAAATTGTGATTTTTTTTTGCCCGAGAGTTGTAGAAAGCAGCATGAAAAGCGCCTTGAGCGTTTCCGAAAGGAAATCCTGAAGACAACCGAATGAGCCCTGCTCTTAACAGAGGCACCATTACCTGTCTCCGCCATTTTTAAGTCAATTCATCTTTTCAACCTGCCTGGTGATTTTTGAACCCTTAGGAATGGCAGTGCTGCAAAAATTCACAGAAAATACTTTATTTTCTGAAATAATTTATTCCGTAAAATGGGGATGGTCTGTAGTCTTTTCATGTACCACAGGATCTGGCCTGACGTGTGTCACAGTGAAGGTCCGTGAGAACATTGACACAACATTACACCTTAAGTGACTTTCCCTATTACCTGTAGTCTTAAAATCCACTGAATCAAGTTGACATAATTATTGGGGTTTTGTTCCTTTGAACTATCCACAGTTGCTCATCAGAAAATTGCTCTTATTTTTTGTTCATTTGCTTGTTTTTTAAGGAGTGTTGGATAATACTTAAAATAACACTATTTACAGAATAATATTTATGCTATTTAAGAACGCCCCACCTTAAGGTATTTAAGGAGGTATTTAAGTCTCTGGAAATTGGGCTTACACTTGAAGTTCAGCCTATGTTTAAATGCTTCAGTAAACCTGGATTTAGATTTAAACTCTAGTGAGTCAGGGCTGCGGTCAGATAAAAGCTCAGATATACAGCCGTTTATCACAGTAATGTATTCTGCCCCTTGCTCTATTCACAGAGATATGCAGCTGTGGTACCAGCTCAGAACTGAAGAACTGGAGCACATGCAAGCTGCTTACTTTGGCTTTAAGGGAAGAAACAATAACAACAACAATAAGAAACTCAGGAGTAAATCCGTATTTGATGATGTGACTAACATGGCATATGATAACCAAGGCTTCTACAGGTAAGGCTATTAAAACATAGTGGGTTTGAGTGAGTTGGTTGAACAAATTTTAGAAAGAGGATTCCTTGCAAATGCATTTTAAAGGGATGCCCCTGCAGAGGACATGATGCCAGTGGATTGTCAGGGCTTGTCCTTGAACTTACCCGTCTTGGGGGGAACTGATGTTGCCAAAAGCTGAGACAGCAGAGCAGCTGAGCGTGAGCTCGTCCTTACAGCTTCTTTCGTCTGTCCCCAGTAGTGCTTGGTTAAGCCTGGTCTGCAGGGGAGGTTGCACCAGATTAACTGGAGAGAGGTTTTTAATTGGCTTTGTTAAATTGATGCTAAACTGCAGCAGGAAAGTCAACTGCTGCAGGTATCGAGGTGCCAGCTTGCCTAAGAGCCTTAGCGGGGGAGCCAGCCAGGGACACCTGGGGCTGCAGTGCGGCTCAAGGTGAGCATCGAGAATTACCGTTTATCCCTCGGTGACCGCAAAAGCTCTCTTGAGCAATACCGTTTCGTTATCAGGGTGTGCAGGGCAAACACAACGGGACCCTCATCCGCGAGGCAGCGTGAATGCCCGCAGTGTGGGAACCCTGACCCTGGGGGAGTCCGAACAAGTGTCCACGCTGAAACAAAGTGCATCACGTACTGTGGACGCGTGGATGGTGGACATAGGTATTTTTTGTGTCCGTTCAAAATGACTTCTGAAAGTGTCCAGATGTGTTACTCTGGCTGTGTTTTTGCCAACAAAAGAAAAACAGAAAAATGAATACATGTTAAATTCTAATTGCTGTTTTGCTATTACCATTCATATAAACACACGTCATTGTGTCTTTCATATCCTTTGGGTTCTGCTTCATCGTCATGTATGATAATACATAGCACAATCCTTGTTTGCTTTTAATTCACTGCTCACTTGTACAGGTTTTATGTACAGCAGTATCTGTGATTTGTAATGGTTACCTGCAGAAAACCATTTTATGCAGGTTATAAACCTACTTGATGTCACAGTGCAGCTGGAAATTATATTCAAATGGAGCACTTGCACAAAAGTCTGATGGCTGCTTAATCAATTCCTAGCTTTGGGTGATTTCAGAAAGATGTATAAAGCTAATTAAATGCTGATTATAACCTAAACAGCTTTTAGAAGACTCAGGATGCAATTTTTAATTTTGGGCAACTTCAATCTGCTACGATGTTAATGTTTTGTATGAGTGTAATCTGCTTTTAAAATAATATGCATAAACTTATAAAGGGCTGTAAACAGGTTAGTGCTCTGCTGGAGCCTCGAGCTCCTTCTGGGTCCTTATCTGCACCACTCACGGAGCAGAAGCTGCTGTATTATGTTTACCAAATTCTGTACACTTTTTCTTAACTGAAAATAGCAGGGAATATACAATTCTTCTGTATAAGCTTCTCTGGGGCCAGAAATCAACAAGTTTATTATTTCTTTAGAAAATTGGAGAATGTATAAACTTCACTGGGGAATTGAAGAGGGCAGGAGGAGGAAAGCCTGTGAGCTCTTCTTTTCCTACGTAGAACAATACACATGCTGTGTTAAATACAGGTGCACGTACCCACCTCCTGACGCATGAGGTCCGCTATTAATCAAGGTCTACTTTATTTCCAGCATGCAGAGGTGATGTGCTCCTGGCTAATCACTAGCCAGAGCAAAACTCAGCCAGGAGAGCAGGAGTATGAGTCTGTGCACCCCACAGCCAAAGGTCTGGCTGTTTCTCCTGTGGGGAATGGGCGCCGCCTCTAATCAGAGGTGGAAATGGCATTGAAGCTGCTACAGCCCCTGCGTAAAACTCTCTTGGAAGTGCTCTAGGAACAGGTGTGACCCTGTATCAATTTGTACCTTGTTCCCTTTCTTCACTCAAATAAGATGTATTTAATCAAGGTTAGTAAAAGATGCTAGTTTCTACTGGCTGATTCTGTTAAATGGATATATGCGCAGGATGAGATGTGGGGATTCTGCTAACGTGTTTCATGCCGGCTCTTGAAGACAACAAATGATCTGTCAGCTTTGCGTTTCACTTGCAAGACTTATTTTTTGTGTGTAGCGAATTAGGCTAAGTTTCATCATCCTGTGCAGATCCAGCTTACTGGGAACAGCAGGGCAGTGCAGGCAAATCCCTGGGGAGGTGCAAACGTGAAGCTGGCTTATGCTGGGAAGACCGGTGTGAAAGGACGTGTTTACTACCTGGGTTACTTCTGTGGTACCTTTCTCCGTTTACCGTGAAGTGGACATGTTGGCAGCCTGTGCTTCGAGAAAATCTCTAACCGTGTGGGTGTTGCTGTAGTGGTGGAGCTGTTGATTGTCCGAGGAAATAAATAAAGGTGGTTGGAAAAAAGCAGCAAAACTGAGGGCAAGCAAGCCCGAAAGAAAGCTTCTGTATATTGCTGCGTGCATGTGAACCAAAGCGTGCGTCCGTGGTCGTGAACAAGCCAAAAGATAATTTAACCAAGGCTCCTCAAAGAAGGTTCAGACTTGACATTAGGAAGCATTTCTTTACCGAGATGGTCATTAAACACTGGAACAGGCTTCCTGGTTGATGCCCCAAGCCTCTCAGTGTTCAAGAGGTAATGCCCTTAATAATATGCTTTAATTTTTGGTCAGCCCCGAATTGGTCAAGCAGTTGGACTAGGTGATCGATGTAGATCTCTTCCAACTGAAATACTCTGTTCTATTCTGTTCTGTTCTGTCCTATCCTATCCTATCCTATCCTATTCTTGTGTTAATGTTTCAGACATTTGGAGGAATTTGTGCGATGCATCGCTAGACCTCTGAGCAAATCAGAAATCCTACTTGGTTTTTCTAATAAGGAACTCTCCTAAGCAGCACGGAAGGCTGATCGTTTTCTCCCTGCCTTTTTCAGGGCTGCAGTACGCCTGGTTCTCTGTGATACGGCCCTGGGAAGTGGCTCTGCAACCCACTTCGAAGGGGAAGGCTGAGAGATGAGTGGTGCCCTTGTCTGAGAAAGGAGTGGGTGGAGGCTTGGCAATTTTTGTGGTTTTTACGATAGCATTTCCTTTTCTTAAAGAAAACTGTTCTGCTGCTTCTTCATGTAACATATGAAGTATCTGCAAGAGTGAGAACTCCTCCACCCTTGAAGAAGACCCTCTTAAGTATACCTTAGCCTATTTTTGACTAGAAAAGGATGTAGATCATGCTGAGACAATTTTGGCTGTAACGAGGTGACATAATGTGGATGCAGAATGCTGATGTATAGAAGTTATAAATAATGTAGAAGCCCAGCTGTTGGACAGTAGAGGCTCCAGTGTGCTGTTCTGGACCTGCCTGCCACAAAATGAGATCTTTTTCCCCCCGTGTTTGAAGCATGGAACAAATGTGATGAATATATAGTTTTGCAGGGAAATGTTGAATTTTAGTGGCAACTACTCTAATTAGAATGAGCCTCATTCTGGCTTCTTGGCTGCTTGAACAAATTGCTTTAAAATGCTGAGAAATATGTCTACAAATACCTGGGATCATTAACTACAGAGTGCAGTCAGTGTTGATGCCACCTCTTTCATTTGGATGTAAAGAATCATAATGAGGATACAAATACCAATTTTTAGCAGAAAGTCTTACATGCAGCATTTACAGCATATTTGCTCTTTTATAATATTTGAAGCTAATATTGAGCAGGGAAGGCCAAGTTACAAGGCATGGGGCCCCTGGGAGGGACGTGTTTTCCCCAGCGTTGTTTCTCAGAAGTTCAGAGCATAGAGCAGAGATAGCAGGTTGCTGCGCGATGCAGAGGTTTGAGACAGATTAGCTGAAGAAAAGGCTCTGTCATCTATGGGAGGGAGATTAGCTGCAGCTCTGGGCCGTGTAGTTAGAGGAGAACAATGTGCATGAACCTCCAAAACAGCCCCCCGGGAGGATTGCTAGGCAGAGGCAGGGCTTGTCAACACAGGGATATATTGGGAATCGCTCTCACAGCCTGACTGCAGTGTGTAATAGGAGAAAAGCCTAAGATCAGTAACTTCTATTCTGCTGTCTTTAACATATTAAGATTTAAAAGTCTTCCCAATTCTCCATGAGAATGAAACCAGAACTGTTTGCATCGTTCATCCAAAGTGAGAGACCTTCCTCCAAGCAGCAGAGAGCACCACGCCTGCTTGGGCTTGGGCAGACGCCGTGCCTCTCGCTGGGGAGAGTCCCGGCCATCAGGGACGAATGGTATTGCAGAGGAACCAGCCTTGAAACGCCGTGCTGGGTTTAAGAGGTTTTTGAAACGGGTATGTTCCTGAGCAGGATATGTTATTTTTGAGTCAGTTATTTTCTGGTGAAGAATAATACCTGGCCCTGCAGTGATCCTTCTCTGGAAAAATTGCTTGGGCAACCACCACCCGAGATGAACGGTCCTCTTCCATCCCCAGCAAACAGCCATGTGGGAGAGCCTGGACTTAGTCGGCTGCTTGAGCAGGCAGGTTGTCCTCTGCCCCGTGACAGGCACAGGGTCAAATACCAGTAAAGAGGAGCTTAATGACAGCTGTCCTTCCTCTGTGCCAGCTGCGGGTAATGTTTGAGAGATGGAGGTGAACGTCAGTAAGAGATGATTAAAGAAACTGGTGTCGAAAAGAAGAGTGGGGTCACCCTTACGTGGGCGCGGGGGTACGCTCCCCCACTGCCGTGGGTCAGCTGTAGCTGTTCCCCAGGTGAATGGTTGGTAGAGGGGGGTTGAGGCAAGTTTGGCCTTGGAATCCCCTGCCTGGAGTAAGGCGGAGGAACTCCAGTGTCTTGCTTGTGACTCCCAAACTGAAATAGCAGCCTCCTCTTTTCCGTTAAGTAGTCCTAGCCATGCCTCCAGGAGAAATCATAAAAATATGCACAATCTAGCATAACCATTGTGAGAATAAACAGCAAACCCTTTTTGGCGTGCAAAGATGTTAAAGATCTGGGCACTCCTCCGTTTGAGCCATAGCATATTTATACATCAGCATGCGCAGAAAGATAGCTGTCCCAGGAGACATACAGATTGCTAGTAATAAGAAAAAGCTGAGAGAGCTCGTTTCAGTTTGCATCAACATCCTAATTATGGTAAGAAATAGCCACACCTAGGGAAGCCTCTGATTTTCTTTGCTTTTTCAGCATAACAGTCCTGTAACCTGTCCCTTGACTTAGGGATGTGCTGTTATTTTGCAAGGGAGAATTGATGGTCCAGTATTTTCCACACTCAGGGATAACTGAATTTAGCTGTAGACTAACTCCTTTTCATCCTCTGTCAGCCGAGATGACAACCAGAAAGAAACTAGTCTAGCTCAAAAATACATCTAAAGAGCAGCAAAGAAGTTTGGTGATTTTTTTCCCCTGGTGTGGAAGCATTTGGAAAAAGTTGTGCATTCCAAATTTGGACTGTTTTGAGGTGAATTATTTTACACAGCTCTAGGCCAAGTTATAAAACATTCTCTATGAAGTAGCTGATCTGACTGCAGGACTGAGTCAAATGGAAAAGCCCAGGTCTCAGTAGGTTTGAAGTCCTCCTTTCAGATATCCACTACAGCTGGAGCATATTATCAAGAAGAAAAAATCTCTTCTGTAGAGAAATAGGCTAGTATATTCTCCCACAGAAGATATTTTTAGTACCTGAAGTTTTTGTACCGGAGCCCTTTCTGACTACAAGATGTAGTCAGTGTACCTGGCAAAAAGCAAATAAGGACAATCCAACAACAAAGATGTCCAAGTGAAAAGGTTTTGCAAAAAAACCAAAGCCAGCATGCTCTTAGGAGACGCAGCTCGGCATTTTCAGTCGGTCCAAGAAGTCATATGCAAGGTTGGTGAAATTAGCTCATAGCCTTGGCCTTCACAGTAAAATAAAATGTGTTTTCTTTTTCTCTTTGATTCAGTGGCTATAATGGTTGAAGTTTTCCTCTACCTTGTGTAAGGGGTTGCAAGGAAGGTGCAAATCAGAAACTCATGTTGCTCTAAAAAATGTTCATGTCTGCCCAGGCTTGTTGAGGAGCATGGCAGTAAGCCAAAGGACCTTCTAGAGGTATGGACAAGATAGGATGGGACACTTGGCCACATTCCTACCTTGCCCTCTGCCCCCTTGAGGGCACTTCCCCAGCTGCTTTTCCCCTCTGAACACCTAAGTAGAAGAGATTAAAAAGCTGAAGGATCTGATGCCCTTCTACTAGCGGGGTAGCGTGGTGTAGATTTACCACAGTGAAAGGGGACAACACTTGAAGAAATACCCCTGCTGAGAGACAAGCTGCTGCAAAGCTCGATGGAAAACCTAAGTATAACAAGAAAAACCCACCAGGACACCTAGAATGACTGCCAGGAGATGCATCAGTGGGAGAATTAAGGGGGCAAAACATCTTCTACAACAGTGGCTTAGTGCAAGACTGCTAGAGGTCCCGGGGAAACTGATTTATCTGGGTGCTTTTGAAGGTCAGCAGCCTCACCACAGAGCTGGACCCTTCGTTCCCTCCAAAAGATCCATGCGTTTTCTTTTATGATTGGCCTCGCTATCAGAAATTGCTCGTTTGTCTGAACGCCCGGGCACGCAGAGCTCAGCGCCGCTGGCTCCTGCCGCCCAAGGCTGTGGTAGCTCTGCGGGATCCTTTGCACGGCGCGCTTGAACGTCTGCGCGGGTGTGAACGTGGCTCAGCCGCAAGGCTTAAATTGCAGAGGGCCACCAGTGAGCTGCTCCCAGGGCTGCAGTAAGAGACGTAGGGCCGATCGTCACCATGGTGTTTAATATTTTGCTACATAAAGCATCCAGTGAAATGACTGCAAAGAGTCAATGTTTGATACAATTGTGCGTAATTAATACAGTTCCCTGCACATGCGATGTTTGATGTGTGGCACTTAGGAGCGGAGGGGAGGAGACCCAGCGCAGGAGAGGGGCAGATTTCCTTTTCAAGCTTTTAGATAGATTGTCCCCCCTGCCAGCTGTCCCACCTTGAGCTTCTCTATTCATGGAGGCTTTTCTTTTCCTCTAGTTTGTTATTACTGTGCTCTGTGTTCCACGCCACCACCTTTCAGAGACTAAAATCTTCCAGTACCTTTTGACACGCATATTTCAAAGAAAGACCAGGCAGGGGAAGTGAGCTGTGGTTTCATCTTGGGGCCCTGTCTCAAAGGGTAGGATAGCTGGCTGCTAAATTATACCGATTTCTGAATTTCAGTCTTAATTGTCATCGCAACGAGCGTGGAGGGTGTGTGCACAGCAACATGTGCTTTCAATAAAGCTGCTATTATTGTTTTCATAATGCTTCCATGATTACCCCAGGGTCTTGTACAAAGTCACCAGACATACAGCAACAAGAAAATCCCCTCCCATCCTCCAGTATAAAAATCTCTTTTCAGAGCCAGTGCCAGCAGCGGGCAGCATCGCGGCAGCCCCACTGCTCTGAGTTCTCACACTCCTCGGATGTCCCGTTAACAACGTTTTCCCCTCCAGCTAGGAACAGCTCTCAAGTCACACAAAGCAAAATTCTTGTGAATCCTCTAAAATCCATTGACAAATGCTATGGTGGCTGTTCTTCTCCCCAGATAGGAGCTCTGACTTTAGCTGTCACATAAAGTCTGTCCTCGTCAAATGGATCGTGCATCTAGCTAGGCTGTTCAGCCCCTCGCATCCTTGGGTGGGTTTGCATTTCCAGATAAGAGTACAGGGAGGTCTTCTGATCCTCTTCCCGTGACGTTTTGAAGTAGCCCAGCTGGAAACTGGAGTTAAGGAAAGTTGAAGCACTTGAAAAAAGGTCATACTTATTCTGGATAAGGTACAGAGCTCCCGAGGATGAAAGTGCAGACCGAAAGCTGCACCTGACTGATAGCCACGCGTGCAGAGGAGAGCCCTCTGCGTGCGCATTTATCTGTCCCTTGTCGACACTGCAACCCTCTTAATAGCTCTTCTCAGCCTCTGCTGCGGTGGAACTTCCCTGACTTCACTGTCCCTCTGACGTCCACAGGGTTCGATCTACTGCAGTGAATGGAGGGTGCCTACTGTCACCTCATACTAGACTTATTTCAGCTTAATAGTTCCCGAAATGGGAGGAAGAGGCTGCTAAGCCAGGAGTATACTTGTCCTCCAAGTACGGTCTTAGCCAGTTTGGCTTTCTGAGTTGGTGGTGGGTAGTTGGCAGTTGGGCTGTGGGTAACTGCAGCGTTTCACAACGCAGCGCTCTATAGGAGGAAACATCAGAATGGAATGAATTCTGCCCAGGTAAACTATATTTATGCAAAATAACCAGAATACCTAGATTTGAACTATAATCCTGGCAGCGCTATTTGCAAAGGCTGTGGCTACCCCATGCAAAACTTTATCCCGCTGCCACGCTCTTTTGATTTGATTTTTATTGGGTAACTATTGACTACCACCTGAAGAAGACGGAACTGAGTTCCTTGTACTGTAAAAAAATTTAAAAAAGCACAGCAGCGAGTATCTCAGGAGATTTGCTTTCAGCAGTAGGATCTGCAGCATTACTCTGTGTAGCTTCTGTTCACTGGCGGCAAGCCACGGGGGTGCTCAGGTAGGTGGTCTGGTGTCAAAGACAAAGATACTTGAGGAGTTGTTGATGCACCAAGATTAAAAGGCACAGCTGAAACAGTACAAGTCAATACAAAGTGGGTAAAGTTACCAGGCTGTTTTTTTGAGAAATAGATGAGTTTGTTGTTGTCCAAATTACAGGTGGCTAAATTCTGCTTATCTGAGCACCTCCTTGATGAGTGCATTGTGACTACGCTGATACAGTGCCTTCTCACGTCAGAAGCAGAGGGGGTTTAAGATGCCTTTACACTACCTGACTATAGCTCGTGCCCCGAATAGTTTTGTAATACAGCTTTCCAGGGGAGAGCAAGGTTTATTCTCCTTTACAAGAAAGATGTATCTACAGTATACCTACTCTGCACCAGAACAGCAAGACCTCGGTTATTTGGTTTTATTTTCTGTTATTCCCCTGTGATTCCTATATGTACGCACGTTTCGTGCATGAGCATTTCTGCTGGCTTTCTGCAACTGTTAGTTGCAGAATGCAGCTTCTCTTCCCTGAACAGCTTTTCATGTACGAAAGGGTAAGACCGCACCGTCGTGGGTGTGGGTGTGCGGGCTGCTGCGTTCAGTGGCCGACACCGACGGCGTCAGAGGAAGCTAGAGGGGCCACGCGAGCTGCTTACCTGCAGCGAATGTGGGGCAAGCGACCTCAGCATCTGCCTGCGTGCAAACAGCTGCCGTGGAATAACTGATGTTTTACAAAAGCCCACACGCTCAGACTGCAGTAATTTGGCACAAACCCAAAAGGGCTGTGTCTCACCTGCTTCTGCTTCACAGAGCTGTGTGCTTAAAGCCAGCTGCATCCATCATGCCTCTTGCAGCAGAGTTCAAGAACAAGCTGATCCCATCCCCCCGTTTTCCGGAACCAGTTGTGTGTAGTTTACTGAGCATCTTTTCAGCAGCTCTGCCATCTCCGTCTGCCACTGCTGCTGCTCTGCCCACACCATCCACTGCTGGGTTATTTGCTGTCCGGGTCAGTAGCCTCTGCTGGCTCACCCCGCAGCTGGGCAAGCCCTCCTCGCCCGGTGTGGAAAGGTGGGGTGCAGGATGGATCGGCGACCGCCAGTGCTGCATACACACGCAGCTTGGCAAATACGGAGTCCCAGCCCGCAGTCCCTTCTGGGAGGGCCAGGCGGGAGCCAGGTCGGGCAGTCAAGGGCTAGCACAAGCCACGATGCGACAGCACTGCATAGGCATCGCTGGCAGTTCTGCAAATAACACCTCAAATCCCACCGAGCACAACTGGCTCTTGTGCTCCCAACAGTGCTCTGCTAACCAAGCAAAGACTTTTTTCTGCACCAGTCTCAGCATTCAAGTGTTCTTAGTAATATTCTCTAGATAGTGTAGCATTAAATTGAAGCTGGGGACTCGTTTGATGGAAAACAAACAAATAACATCTGCCCCAACCCCAGATAAAACCGACCTCACAAGTCTTTTCAAGGTCTGCATCAGCTTTTAGAGAGACACAATTATTTGCCCCACTGCTGCCAACTGGTTTTAATGCTAGGAGAAGTGAGTCCATATGTTGCAGCACAAGTTGTTTGCAAAATGCCTGATGTGCAAATAAAATGGATCGGAAAGTTCTGTATCCTCACCAGAGCAAATGAAACAGAAATAACTTTTTCCTTCATGCTCACAGGTTCCAGGAGGAGTGGACTCGGGACATCATAGCTCCTGGGTGTCGCAAAGACAACGATCGTCTGCCTAAATTAACCAAGAGCCGTAGCGTACCTGTGAGACAAGCCCTGCCAGGACGCAACACTGCGGTACAGACAGTGGATTCAATAGTACATGTCGTTGAAGTCTATGGACATAAGGATAGTTACAACAAACCGAGCTGTCAGATACCTGGATAGCTGGTGTCTGAAATACAACTGCTCCTCTGGACCAAAATGAAATTTGCATCGAAATATGTGCCTTAAAGATAACATAGAAAGTTAGTTATTCATATGAATTTGAAAGTTTTCTATATTCCAAGATGGTTATTTAACAGAAATGCTTCAAGGTCTGATACAAATAAAAAAAGGAATGTTGAGGCTGGCAGTCCGTAGCCATTCTCTACAGTGTGCTATCTATTGTGACCGTGGCAAAAGCATAGTATCGTTCTTCTGTACTTCTAGAGAGAAATGGTAGCCAGTTTGTATATTTGCCTCATACAAAATCACTGATGATAATCACACATTAGTAAGATTGCAACCTTCTTTTAACCAGTGTTTTTTGTAAGCATTTCAGAATGAAAAATCCCACATATTTTTACACAGTAGTATGATAGAACTACAATAAAATTTTGTTTTTAATTAAAAGCCCCCGTTGTTTTATATCAGGAAGGCCTTTTTGTTTAGTTCATCTGCTCCGCATTTAGAGACCGTGCGAGACTGGGTGCAGCAGAGGCACATCTCCAGATCCACCAGCCTGTCGGAGAGGGGAGAGCGTATGGAGGGATGTGCTGCCTTGCTATGGCACGCTTTGCCCCGCGAGGGAGCGTACCATTGACCTCCTATAGCTGGCGTACGTCACAGAGCCAGAGGGCAGCCGGTGCGCGGGCCTGCGGGTGGGGAAGGCGGTGGTGCCTTCCTGGAGCAGCGTGGCTCAGTCGGTCACTGCAGCGTCCCCGTGAGAGCACTCTAAATAAAGGGGCGATGTAGTTTTTTGGAAACCTGCCGCCTTTTCCTATTATTAATCTGTTCTCTGTGTGAGGAAACGAGGTATTTTTTTCTTGTTTTGTCCATTTTGAATAGTTAACTGATATGGCTCTTATTCTGCTGTTTATATGCATACACATATATATCTTATAGTTACAGTATAGTTATTTTTGTTCAAGTTGAAGCTTTACTTATTCTCCTGTCATCAGCTGTCTAATGGGTATTGTCACATTCCTGTCATGATGGAAATACGATCCTATAGCAAGCCCCAGTAATTGTTTTATTGTATGTCCCACTTGTTATGAATCAGATATCCTCTTAAGACCTTCAGTTCTGAAGTTTCAGTTTGGAAATTCAAATTATTGTAGCTTGCTGCAGGCCTAGAAATGCCCTGTTCCATCCTGGCCATACTTGGCAGAGATCAAAACCACGTGCTTGAACTCCAGCTATGTGGAGGTCGCAGCAAAGGAGCTTTGGTTTTGTTCCTGATAAGCTCAGTTCTTCGATACATTAAGCTCAGTTCTTCGATACATTACAACAGTCTGCACCTCTGCAATGCACTTCTTAATATGTGCTGCGAAAAGGATAATGGATATACTTCTCAACACTGGTTCCAGTTAAGTTCTCAATTCATTAAATTAATACTAGCCAATGTTTATCAGGCCATATTTGTGCTGTGAACCATTTTGTCTGCAGTTTCTCGGTACCCTGCCAGACCCAGCCAGCTTCTGTACGCAGATGCACTCTTGCATCCCATGTGCAGCGTTAGCTCCTGGCTGCGCGCGGGGCTGGCACCGGCTCCGTTCCCTGTCCCATCGGCTGCAGGCACCGCCAGCCCGGCCGCAGCCGCGCCTGGCAGCTCGCAGGGTCGCTGGCGATGTTTGGGAGGATGCAAAGGGGTCAGAAAGTTTTTGAGAAGATGCGTCATAAAGTCTCGGCGCAAGGCAGCCCCTAAGAGGGGCCAGCTGAGGCCCGAGCAGGGTGCCCTCAAGTGGAAAATCAGATGCAAGGATGTGAAATCTCTGCACAAAGCCGTGCGCTCCAGCTGTCGCAGCGGCAGCTCCTCCTCGCTGCTGGCGCGGGGCGTTCTGGCGGGACGGCTGGGAATGGCTGGGCTCCACGCGCCAGAGGAAAGCGCTCCTGGGTCCTGTGGAGAGTGAAGGCTGGAATGGCACGAGTGGTGGAAGTCTGCAGGTGGATGAAAATAAAACCAAAACGCGTGAAAGGAGCACGGAGAGGAACAAAGGCTGGGAAAACCGGCCAAACATCTGAGATGCTCCTATGGCTAGTACATTAGAATGGAATGCAAAAAGAAATAAAAGACTTTCCACATTATAAAAGATACAATTTAATAAGAATTACAAGTGCTTGTGGGACAAATGATAGGGCTAGGATCTTGGCATGGTAAATGATAGCTTGTTCCAGGTAGGACAGGTGAGAAAAAAAGATCTATACATTCTCTGAAGTTCAGGATGAGGTGAAATACTCGTTAATTAATGTCTGTGGTTGGAGAACGAAGGGCGAAGGAGCGTGGAGCATGGGCTGCTGGGCGTTCAGCACTGACTCTGCAGTTAGGAGGAGGAGCTAGCACAAGTTTACTTGGAGAAATAACAGAACCATCTTCAATATTAGGTGACTTTGTCTAATTCTCTGCTGGAAAAGTGTACAACCATCAGGAGTTTGAACATATGTCTTGGTGACTGCTTTATTTCCAAAGGCGGTGGGAAGTGGGGTGGCAATTGCTTCTGACTATAGCAGGGAAAAACTTGTTAAAAATCAAAAGTGACATTTGGGTGAATGTGAAAATAAGTGACATCACATTTTTAAGAAAAGGAGGAAGAGCAGCAGAATACAGAAAATGGACTTCAAAAAGGCAAATTTTGATGTACTGAAATAACAAGTACAAAGGATCTATGAAGAAACAATCTGATAGATGGGGCGCAGGAGAGCTGGCAGTCACTAGCAGAGACTGTTTAAAGGCATGCCAGACAACCCTGATGCACAGGACAGCAAAAATCTGATACGGCTGCCTCAGGAACTCTGAGGACATGAAAATCAGAGAGGAAAAACTCAAAAAATGGAAATGTGGCAGATAACTGAGGAGCAGCACAAAAAGAGGTGAGTGGAGCCGTTCAGAAAGGTAAGAGGCAATGTGAGTTACAGCAAGCAAGGGAAATGAAAGAGAAAAATACAGTGGAAGAAACAGAGAGTAAAACTACAGGTAAGGCATTTCTTGGGAAAAGCAAAAATGGACTCAGAGATGACAACCACTTAATGTCTACTTTGGATCAGGCATCATTGAAAAGTTCACTGGTTAATGCAATGAATTTTAACACGAGACTAGGGTTGCAGCCTAGAATAAAGCAAGAAAAAATCACAAATATTAATATAAATTTGATTCCATGATGAAATTCATCCTAAAGCACTAAGTAATTAGTTAAGCAATACTTGAACCATCATTGATACAGCTTCAGGAAACTGTAAAGGGACAAGGGAGGTCTTAGAAGACGGGAAAGGGCAAATCTAATAAGGGGAGAGTAGAGACCCTCAAGAAGTACCAGAATGAAGTTGCTTCTCTGATAGCCAAGAAGAGTGTAGGACAAACGATTAAACAATCACTTTGCAAAAAAGGCACATCTCAACCTAGGATTAAACAGAGCTGTAGGCATGGGAGGGAACTGTTGTGTTCTACCAGCAATATCATGCCTGACTTTTTAAAAGCAGATAAGCTACAGGTGTGAAGGGGGCCCAGTTGTGCTTGATCCTGCCTCTCCGCAGCTCTTTTGAATTTCCTTCCTGTTCTACATCTTTGTGACTATGTTAATTGGATTTCATGATTTAGCTCCCTGGCATTTTAATTTTATCATGTGACTTTAAATGCTATAATATGGTTGCAAGTCACTGAGTGAAATAAATTCATGTGTTGGGATGTCTGGGTCAACACACTGCGTGAGAAGGGATCCCAGTTACGTTGTGCTACAGATGAGACCGATCTGAGTGATGTTTGACGGGAGAAAGTAAAACCTTGAGATGACAAGGACGTTGATAGCCATGGGAAGCAACAGAGAAGGTTGGTAAATTTAGTGTCTCTGTGCCAGAGCATTGGATTACTCTCATGGATTTGGACATCTAACACAAGAGGCAGCGAAGTTACAACAAGGTTATGAAACAACACCCATACTGTTTTTATAAGATTTGTTGGCTCTGTTCCCTCTGGGATTGTGCTCAGTTTATGACGGCTGCACCCCCTGGGGTTAGCTTTATTGCTCATGTAAACATTATTTATTGTCAGAAGGAAAAGAAGTGCTGTGCAGGAAGGAGATGAAAGCAGCTGAGAATCTAAAATGGACATGTAAAACTTCATATTTATTGAGTTAACCCTTAAATGTTTGCCAGCCAGTGATTTCAAATGGATTCAGGCTCCCATTTCTGCTACAGAAGACTTGCATTTCCTTCTGTATTTTATGGAACTGGTGGCTTGCACTTAAAGAACAAGTTAAAATGCTACAAACTACATAAGCACAAGACAGCCCCCTCCCTGCAGGGATGCTTATAATTTAATTGATGTATGTTACAGCATGATGGGATAATTCTTCACAGATTAAAAAACTGGCAACAGTGTTGATCAGAGCAATTGCTTATTTGCATTCCCTCACCTGTTTCGCTAGAGCGGGCAACTCTGCTGAGGCTGTTGCACTGGTCTGTTGTTAAGCTTCGACTGCTTGCAGAAAACCAAAAGACAGTCTTTAAGATCTTATGCTAAACAGGGAATGGTTTTTAAGCCAGCTGACGTCGTATTTGCTGTAGGAGGGTATCTGATCCTTCCTTCCTTCTACATGAAAATTCATTCTTTGAAACAAATGAAAGAATGCATTTGCCATGCCAGACACACGAGTGCCTGAGCCTGGGAAGCGCTGAGCGCCCTACGTGGGAACCCAGTGAACCCCGTACCTGCAGCAGTAAGTCCTTGCAGAAATCTCTCCTCTGCGGAACACCTGCTTTTATTTGTGGGATATCACAGAGTGTAGTGTTGCCGGATCCTGTGATTTTTGTCACAAGTCTTGTGATATTTCCTATTTTATTAAGCCACAAATGGTAGAGTTGGATGAGTATGTGAAAATCGCAGTTTCTATTTAAAAATAAATAGGGGTCTCACACTTGTATTTGAAGGGAAAAGTTTCAGTCCTGACGTGTCAAACAACAGAAAAAACACAGAAGTTTCTTAAGTTTCTTTGGTGGTAATGACATGATTTGGGGGAGGCCTGACTCATGATTCATGAATACTTGAAGCTGTCAAATGTATGTATGACCTTGACACGTCTTCTATGGTTGAAGGAAAGGGAAAGACTACATTTTGATCTGGATGGAGCAATGAAGCTTGGGATGGACACCAGAGTATCTACCGTAGAGTTAACACTGCTTTCATGGAGCTTTCCACGCGGATTTTTGGCCATGCAGGCTTTCTCCTGGACACCTGCCCCTTGGGTATTATCCTGGAAGCCTCTAAAGATGCTGTTTTCCTCAGCACGCTCTGCTGCTATCAGTCTAACTTTTGGTTATGGGCTAGGATTGTTTCCGTGAGAAGTTCAGGACCCAGAAAAGAAGCAGGACTGTGAAAGTGATGGAATGTGACAATCTGCAGGAGGTGGCCGATACCACCGGTCTGGGACGGCATGGCACGGGAAAGCAGGAGCCCTCTGGTTACACCAGACACCGGCTGTAAGAGCAGGATATAAATGATTGATGGTTTGGGGTGGAGAGGAGGCAGAGATCTCTAACAATTTTGCTTCCAAAACATCCCAGTCATCAGTGATATCTTGGAAGCAGAGCAACTAAATGAATCTGTTATAACTTATTGTCAGATGTAAATGGCTTTTGCAACTATTTTTTTTTTTTTTTACAATGTCACGCAGCACAACTTTTTAATAATTTTAATTAAATGGTAGATGTAATTGAATCTTCTGCTTGGAAGGATCAAGAAGAAAATTTGGCAGCATGCAAGCTGGTAGCTTTAGAGATGACTTACAGTTGCATCCTTTCATAACGTTGATAGCTCAGCAAGAAGCTGTTAAACTGTGATACATATTTTATTTTGTTTAGGGATTTCTTAAGTGCTCTGTGGAAGTTTCAGGGAAGATCCACATAAATGCTACCTGATGACATCTGATGTGGTTTACAAGTTATCTGCCGAGTTTACACCATATTTAAATATTATAGTGCAATAGTTCTTGTGTCCAGAAAAAACACCTGAGGAAAGAGTAGAAAGCAACGTCACAACGAGCACCTTGCAGGTGAAGGACCTCCAGCCAGAGCTGAGACCTGCATGCTCCAGAAAGGTGGCTACACTTGACTGCGTCTATAGGACTGCTTCATCTTCAGCACATTTAGTAACTGTTGAGAAGTTTAAGAATTTTTTTTGGTTTGGGAGTAAGGTAGAGTAACTAATGGATGAGAAAAGTCCAGAAAAGCTAGTGATATATGTTTGAAATATCCTCGGGACTTGTTTCACCTCATCTTGGGCTCATTTCCCCACAAGAAACAGCTTGACAAGTCAGCCCACAGGCAAGAGCCGGATAACGACCTGCACCAGGCGTAAAGCGAGGTTCCTCTATGACATTTTAATAAACCCTTGCTGTGGGGTGGAGCAGTACCTTTCAGATTTAGGGTGGTATTTTGAGTTACACCTCATAACGCATGACTCTATGTAAACTCTGATCAAATGCCGTTCCCCTGAAAGTGCTACAATGAGCCTCATTTATTTCTTCCTTCAGTAACACGAGGAGGTGATATTTTCTACATATTTTTTAAGGACTGTTATGAAGAGAGAGCTAATTGACAGAGCCAGCGTTGAAAGGTTCTTGCGTAATTATTCCCCAACCAATAGCCATTTCTATTGTCACTGCACCCAGAACGTTATCAGCTGGTGGAACACTGTATGGTCCCCAGCACCCTGCACGTCAAGATGCTTCAAAAGCCAGTCTCCATTCCTGGTAGCTAATGCTAATGCAGTGGTGGAAACACGGAGCTCCTCTGGCACAGCAGCAAGCGAGGCAGTGAGAGTTCATCTGGTGTAAAGCAGAGCAGAAGCAGCTTGTTCCCTGGATCCCTGATGCTACCCTGAAGCGTGTGTGTGTTCAGACTGCTCATGTGTTTCAAGGTCAAGGTTATATGGAAATGCTCACAGTAGTCTTTCCCACAGGAGGTATGTTGCATCTATGAGCTGGAGTCTGCAGTGGCTTCTAATCCATGCCCAGATGCTGGCCTTTATTTCATAAAGCCCGTGGGTTGCACGCTGGCTGCACACCATCCTTTCTGTCCTTCCTGGCCCGTGGTGGTCAGGTGAGGCACTGAGCTGGCGGGGTGATGACCTCCATGTGAGGACACTATAGACAAAGTGGCTTTGTTCTCTCCTTGGAGCTCTGCTCAATCATCTCAGTTGGCCAAATCTGTCAGCTGTTTATTTATACACCTATTTTAAGGGGAGGATGCTCAAATGGCTTTATTTGCTTTCTGTCTTCAAAGAATTTCAATGTTTTGGGTTTTTCTAGGAAAAAATATAATTACTTGAGTATTTTTTCTCGCATGTATAATTTGATTTGTACTTTACAAGGGATTGTACTTTACAAGCTATGTGCGGTTTTGAACATGTATGTGAAACAGGCTGTTCATTATCCCACATACAACCTACCAGCCAACACAGTAACTTCGGCAATATTTATCAAGATGATTTATGATCAGTATACAAGGGCTTATTCTATACACTGACTTTTCCATTGTGCCAGGAACAAGAGGTACTCAACTTTTCCATTATCTGCATCATCTTCTTGTTTTACTAACGCCGTCAAAATTTCCAAGGATAGGGTGTCATGCAGCAGAATCGGGGTGCATGTAATTCACTCATATAATGAACACAAGAAGTTAAAACTGACCAGGGATTTCCAGACCTGTGGATGCTCCAGGCTATGTTTTTACCCAAGTCAGTTCTGTTCACATCTAATCGTTCGGCTTAGCTGGTTGAGAAGAAAGAGCTGAGAACTTGCAGCACAGCTGCTGCTTTTGTGTTTGGAGCCAGGGAATTGTTTTTCTTCATCTCCTTTTAACCAATGAAGAAATAAAAGGTGATTATACCAATAATAATACTATGACTATACAAATAAGGCTAGAAAATTCTATATGCAAAGCAATCTTAGAAATTATTAGGGAAAAAAAAAAAATCCCCTAACTTTGAGTAAACAAACATCTCGGTTTTCAGAGCTGATGACTCGTCCCTTAGAATCAGCAGCAAACTGCCGCTGGCTCCCCGGAGCGAGGGAGCAGCCCGGCATTCGCACCGCCGGGCCTGTGCTCCCGGCAGCCGCGACCCGCGCAGCCGGAGGCCTCAGCCGCTGTGCGCAGCCGGACCCGCTCCCTCCCGGTTTACTTTCGCTTCTCTGACTCGCCAGTGACCTCTGCTCGCCCGAGGAGGACCGCGCTCCGGCTGCCACGCTGCACGTCTACCGGGCACAGCACAAAGCCGGGAAGCCTATGGATGATGTTCTACAAGACCTGTAAGTGCGTAGTTGTAACGAGGAACTTGGGCAAAATGAGCGGTCTGAAAAGTCCGAAACCGCAGGAAGAAAAGTGCGCAGCCAGGAGGGGCAGCGGCTCTGGCGGGAGTGGCCAGCCAGGGGCTGCCGTCCCATTTTTTTTCCTTCTTAGAGTCTGTTTTTATAAATTATTAGCTAAAACTTGCTGAAGGGAGCTTAGTGTGTAATCTGAGCTTTTAAGAAGTATTTCATTGTATTTTCTTAAACACAAAGAAATACTTTGTTAAAGGAACTGCCTGCACTATCTGGATTTAATTTGTTCCTAAAGAGATCCAGCCCTCTTCAGCTGTGGGAAAATAAGAAACCATATTGTGATTTAACAATTAACAGATAAAACAAGAAAACACTACATGCCGATGCTGCCAGGACAAGAGTAATATTTAGTAAATCAAATAATTCACTCAAATAAACAAATCAGTTGGCTTAGCAGGGGGGGAACAGCAATGGCTTTTGAGATCAGCTAACCAGGAAATCCATCTGCTGTCCCTTAGACAGGGAAATAAAACATTGCAGGGCAGGTCACTTAGCTTAGCCACTAAATTAGGAGATAGAAATCTGAAATGAATCACGGAGTTTCGGAAACGAGTTGGGCTCTATCGAGGCCGTCAGCAGGAAGTGAGGGCTTTGCAGAGTGCCGCTCGGTCTGTGAGCAGTTTGAAAACCAGCATTACTCGCCTCAAAGAGCGTAAGGGTTTCGTAGCGCCGTCTGCATACGGCTCATCGCTGTTACCGGTACCGAGCGTGTGTCCTCCCTCTCCGGCTCTGCTCTTTGAATGTCACGGCTCATGCCGTGGGAGGGGATTTGGTGGCCCAGCTCCTGCCAAGTATGTGCCTCCCCACGGACGAGCCCCATCGTGCGGACGGGTGTCCCCCTCCACTGCCGCAGCCGTGTGGCCCCCCGAGGACCTGCCTTTCCGAGGCAAACCTAACAGCCATAGAGCTGCAGAAGTCTTGCATGCCATGGGCATGAGGAGGAGATATATTTAACCCTTGATTCTTGTATCGTTATCCGAGTCTACAGGGCAAAAATAATCTCCAGGCAATGTGGCACGGTACACCACAGCAGTCCTGAATGATTGACTTTCATTTCCATTTCACTCACAGTGCTCGGAAACACTGTCTGCTAAAAAAGGTTTAAGATTTATATTAGAGATTTCAGTCTATGTCACATTAAGATGACCAGGTTTTCAGTTTTGTGGTTTAGATTCTGGTAGCGATTCCAGGGAAACTTTTTAGCAGAGCACAAAATGCTGTGAATTCACAACAGTATAAAATTTGTCTCCATGTGCAATAACAATAATTTAAAAATCTATTTTCATGCTGTTCAGAAGATCTGGATTCCTGAGGGTAAATGGAATAAACTCAGGATGCTTAAACTCTATTCATCTTCCCAAGGACACGCACCATAAATGTCACAGCGTTTGATAATACTAAAAATATTTCAATTAGATTTTTTTTTCCCATGTTCTTACACTTTCTAGAGATAAGGAAGCTGCTTTCATTTGTAGTACGGCGGTATAGACCAACATTTTCAAGAGTAAATGTGGGGATTTAGGTTTCTTTCTCATTTGTTGATGGAGGTGCATATAATCCCGTGAGTTACAGCAGTTCTGGCTGTGCTCACCAGGAAGGTCTCCGCGATGAGCTCCTCGGAGCACAGAGCGCGCAGGTGTGTGCGATGTGGGGGGGGATGCCGCTCTCTTTGGAGAAACTCCACCCTGGCAGGGAAGGCCAGACACTGAAACAAAGGCGAGAGTATCAGAGAAAGAAATTATCCGGAAGAAAGCTTCAGGACTGTGTGCCAGCTGAAATCCTGCCCCAGGACATGTAGGAACGCCCCACAGGCCCACGCACCATCTCTGGGGCTGTGCTGGCTATGACACTTCCTCCGTGAGACCACCAAGTGGCAGCACTCGCGAACTTCCAGCTAATTCTCTTTTTTCATTTTTTTTTAACTCCCAGGCTAGCTTGAGATGTCTTTTGTAAGGGTCCACAGCGTGTATCCAAGCGCAAAGTCAAGTCCTCACTAAATCCTTTCTTACCTCCTCTTTGGCAACTCGTGCCTACCCCGTAGGCTTCAAAGTCCCGGCCTGTCAGTTGGGACACGCTGACTTCCAGCTTCAGCGCTACACGTTCCCTCAAAGCAAGGGGCTGTACGTTTTATTATCTCTCCGTTTAACCAGTCCCGATATATTGGCATAGCTCTTCCACGCGTTTGGGTTAAGACGGCACGGCGGCAAAACAGGGCAAACCTTTCAGGATCTCGCGGACCAGTGGTCATCCACACCATTAATGGTTTTGTTTCCTGGGTAAGGGTGTGTCTTGGTGCTCGGGGACTTGCCACTTAAGAGAAGCAAACTGTTTTAACAAGAGGAGTGTGTGAGAGGGCAGTCGTGTGGTTGGAGCATTTTATGTACCAGTCCGGAGGCAGCTTTGCCTGCTGTGATTTTAATCCCTCTGGAAGATTGCTGTCCCTCTTCAACATAAACATTTTCTTCAGGGTTTCAGCACAAGTCATAATTGCAAATCACCCTGTGTCTTTGCCATACTAGAAATCCGCCCTTTCCAATAAGTTATAAAAATACCAGATTTTGCAGTAAAAAAAAGTCTGCAGTAATAAATAATGTATCCCTTTCCTTATCACAATTTGCAAAGCTAAGTTCAGCCTTGCTCCTCTGCAGCATTTATACCTAGGAAAGCATATTGTCCTCCGAACCTCGCTGGGTAATTAAATGCTGATGAAATTTTGTGCTAACGGGAGTCTTTAAAATGCACAGATTTCCTTGTACTTCTTCCCTCATGAAGTTAATATATCCCAATTAATTAGATGCTTCACTGAAAGCTTTTCTTTGATTGAAGAGAGGTTGTCCCTGCTCCTCGGACTGGAATAACTGTCAAATTTGCCTCGCACATCGTAGCCGCATTTAAACAAATGTGTACAGCGCTGCGGCACACGAAAAAAATAGAAATTGTGTAGGGATATGATGAAAGTGTAGACATGGTATCCCGAACACTTAAATTACTCGTGGAAAAGTACACCGCGGCATTACTAACGATGCAATTAAGTGCTTCAAACCCGACAGCTGTGCAGGCGTAAATCCGTACTGCCACACGCTCGGCGCGCCGGGTGGCCGGAGAAGCGCGGCCCTTGCCCGTGAACGCCGGTTACCCCTCGAGGCTGCCAAGGCGATGGGGGAGACGGCGCGGGCGCGCCCCGGGCAGCCGCGGGCTCTGCGCCTCCGGCAGCGCCTGCTCCGGGCCCGGGAGGCGCCGCCCCGGCAGGCCGCACCGCCCCGCAGGCCGCACCCGCCCGGCCCCGGCCCGGCCCCGCCGCCGCCCCCAGCAGGAAGGCCCGCAGCCCGCCGGCGGGCCGGGCAGGGCCGGGGCCGCCATGGCCGGTGAGTGCGGGGCGGGGAGAGCCCGGGGGGCGCGCGGGGGCTCCGCCGGCGGGGCCGCCTCAGCTCCGGGGGGCCGCGGCTGGCGCCGCTCGGCTGCTGCCGCGCGTTTCGGTGCCTTCAGCGCTGGGGAGGGCTTGCGTGCGTGAGTCGTGGCTCGCCCGTGGGTCCCCGCGAGGGGGGAGCCGCCCCACGGGTGACGCTGGCGGCTGGCAGCGCGGCGTAACCCCCGGTGCCGGGGAGCGGGCGCCGCCCGGCCCTGCCGCCTCTGGCCTCGGCGCCGGCCCTGGGCAGCGCCGCAGCGGCAGGCCTGAGAGCGGGGCCCAGCGCCGGGGGCCCGGGGCAGGCGGCTGGTTCCGCAGCGGCGGGCGGGAGCCGGCTCGGGGGCTGGCGGCCCGCAGGTGCAGCCCGGCGGGGCGCGGCGGGTCTGCCGCCGGGCCCTCGGCGCTGCGCCGGATTCCGCACCGCGGCGGGCGGGCGGCGCCTGGCGGGGGACAGGGGCCTGCGGCTTGTGCCCAGCCGCCCCCTCCGCCCGCTCGGGTCCTGCCTCTGCCCCGGGGGGCACGCAGGCTTTCCTGGACTCCCGAGGGCCCCCTGGCTGTAGCCTTCGCACGAAGCTTGGAGGACTGGGAGTGTGTGTAAACGAATGTCACACTCGAGTGTCGAGAGCATTTTAATATTTTGCTCACTGTTTTATTATTTTTTCTCTTCTATTTTTAAAAGATATTTCAGATAAAGATGAGTTACTGAACTCTACAACTCCCTGAAAGGAGGTTGTAGCGAGGCGGGGGTCGGTCTCTTCTCCCAAGTAACAAGCGACAGGACAAGAGGAAACGGCCTCAAGTTGCACCAGGGGAGGTTTAGATTGGGTATTAGGAAAAATTTCTTCACCGAAAGGGTTGTCAAGTGTTGGAGCAGGCTGCCCGGGGAAGTGCTTGAGTCACCATCCCTGGAGGCATTTACAAGACCTGTAGATGTGGTGCTTAGGGACATGGTTTAGTGGTGGACTTGGCAGCGTTAGGTTAACGGTTGGACTCGATGATCTGAAAGGTCTTTTCCAACGATTCTATGTTTCTATGACTTGCTGTCAAAGACTCTTGACTTCTGGTTACTTCCTTGCCAGTAAAACCAGCATGTGGCAGTGGGGGAGTGCGGCTGGGGAGGCTGGCACGTCGTCTTTCACCTCTGTATCGCCACTTCCAGCCCAGAGGAGCAGACCAGTTGCTCTTCATCGGAGGTGCATTTGGTGACCAGTGCAATCTGATCATCTCAGACCATTCCTCTGCAGCCAGATTCCTTCTCAAATCCTCAGCATCCCTTTCTTGGGCTCTTGAAGGGGAAGAGCCAAAAACTAAATTAGTGTTAAGCTAGCATTTTGTTGAGGGAGACTTTTCAGCTCTTTCCTGAGATGCTTCAGCAGGGAGTTTGCGTGGACACGTACAAATGGCAGGTCACGTGCCTTCAAGGTTTTGGTTGTCAGCTTGCCTTCATGAAGTTTGTGAAAATCATCCAGGAGTTTTACAGGAAGCTGCAACTTGTGTTTGCATTGCAGAGCAGATACCATTGAGGTTTCTGGAATGGATGTTTGCAAGTTATGTGTGGTGTTACGGAGAATGCCAGAAAGATGTGTTGGGTTTTGTGTCTGTTGTATTTAAATTTATCTGCTTGTGATGATCCTGTCTGTTTGCTTGGTAAATTGAAGGAGGCTTTTAAAGGGAAAACAAACAAAAGATGAAACCATAATAAAGTGTCGTGGTTTAGCCCCAGCCAGCAACTAAGCACCACACAGCCGCTTGCTCAACCCCCATCTCCTTCAGTGGGATGGGGGAGAGAATCGGAAGAGTAAAAGTGAGAACACTTGTGGGTTGAGACAAGAACATTTTAATAATTGAAATAAAATATAATAATAATAATAATAATAATAATAATAATAATAAAAAAATTGTAATGAAAAGGAAAATAACACAGAGAGAGAGAAATAAAACCCAAGAGAGACAAGTGATGCAAATGAAAAACAATTGCTCACCACCAACCGACCGATGCCCAGCCTGTCCCCAAGCAGCGGCCCCCCCCGCCCTGGCCAACTCCCCCCAGTTTTTTGTTCAGCATGACATCACATGGTATGCAATATCCCTTTGGCCAGTTTGGGTCAGCTGTCCTGGCTGTGTGCCCTCCCGGCTTCTTGTGCACCCCCCACCTTCTCGCTGGCAGGCCAGTGTGAGAAGCTGAAAAGTCCTTGACTGTCAGCAACAACTAAAACATCAGTGTGTTATCAACATTATTCTCGTACTAAATCTAGAACACAGCACTACACCAGCTACTAGAAAAAAAATTAACTCTATCCCAGCCGAAACCAGGACATAAAGATACAGTGGTGTCAGAGACAGTATCGAGAGTCCTCATGTAAATATTGGTGGAGTTATTAATTGGAAAGGTCTGCTTGGCAGCATTTATGCGCCCCGGGCCCAAGCATGGATGAGAGCGGTTCCGTGTCGCAGCGTAGCGCGGGGGGGCCGATGGCAGCCTAAGAATTTGAAATGCAGCTGGATTTATTCATTTCCTGTGATAAACATGAGGTGGCAATGCAGACCCCAGCCTAAGGTGGCAGGTCCCTGGGGCCATGGGGTTTTATCCGGAAGGTCAGCGAAAGTAGATCGTAGAGGAGCGTATGCAGGGGAGTGCAGAGACAAAAACCCATTTGATATTCCTTGTACAGAAAACAACATGGGGTCTTTCATGATAAGAATAATTAAGCAGAATCAAAATTACAAAGGGGTTTTTGACAGCCACTATAACCTGAAGTTATGTTTTGTGTTATCAGTGCCTTGTGCCAGGGGCTAGTGACACCTTTCAGGGACCAGACGCCTCACCCCAGGCGTATGGAGCAAGAGGGCCAACGCCACAGCGCTTGTCTGACCTCCTGGCTGCTGCCAGGGTCTGGCGTGCCAGTGCCTAGCTTAGGAGTTGTCTCTGAAAACTCTCTGCAAACACACTCTGCTATTAAATTAGGAAGAGCTTTGGGAAGGGTGGCTCTGTCGCCCTTGACATTCTTCCTGCAGGTGCTGTAGAAGACAGTCTGGCATGTTACGGTCGCGTATGATCAGTTTTTTTATGAGCCTTTTTACTTCCAAAAGCAGAATATATTTCAGCAGCCTTAAAATGCCAGCACTTAGTATAATGGCTGGGTCGTTCTGCAGCTATTGCCAGAAATCCTAATTGCCCGTTCGGAAGGAAGAATAGAGATGTGTCATTTTATGAAGGGTTGCAGTGGGGGTGATTTTTACCTGCAGGTGAAAAATGATGAGCGTTTTGCTTTGTTACTGTCATTTGCTGCTTGCACTTTTATCATCACTGATTTTATGTATTTTATTCTCTGTTTGAGGAGCTGCTGGCTACAAATAACCAGCTTGCTTTTCTCCGATATCTCTTAATTGTACGCGTACTTCCCTTCCTTCCGTGTGTGTGGTCAGGTGCAGGCTGTGTACGTTAGCGTGGTGTGCACGTGCTGTATGCCAGAGGCCTTTTGTATTTTGGGTGAGAGAAAAAAGCAGTCGTGTATGATGTGTCATGGGCTTATAGTAATTATAAGTCAGTAACATGAAATTACGTTTTCTTCTCAGCTGTCAAAGACAGTTCCTGAGTTTCCTGTCTGTCTCTTTAACAAGTTTATATTTCCTCTGAGTAAGGAAAATACCGACCTTTTTTTAAGCAACCTTTAGGTCAGCTTCAGTGCCGTGGTATCCAATCTCAGCTGCATTTGCTGCCTCTCTTCAGTGAGGCTGAGCTCAGCCCACTGCCAACCTCCAGCTCTGTCGAAGCCTGCAGACCCCTCCGCTGCAGCTGCTTGCCCAAGCAAACCTGCGGCTGGGTCCAAAGCCTGTGGACAGGATTAAGCCCAGTTTGGTTAATGGTCTAGTGGAGGAGAAGGTGTAACTGCAGTAATATCAAATTACAAATTTGGAGTTAGCGCAGTCTGAGGGCGTTAAAATGCCTGGCAGTGCCACGCCTGTGCTGTAAGCTGTGGCTAATGACCCCGTCTCCCGATTTTGTTGCTCTGAACTAACAGCATGACTGTCCTTTTAATGCTGGGGTGACTCCTGCTTAAAAAAAAGTCGTCTTAGCGTAAAGATTTTCAATTTTCCTTGCAATAACTCTCATCTCTTTGAGGCAGTGAGATAAAAGGTGGATATGCAAAATATCCCAAACAACCGCTCCCTAAATTCTCAAGAGCTGACAGCACATCAGTAGCCTTGTTGCAGTTGTGAAGTTGCCTGGTTTGGGGTTTCTCTTATTTTAAAATGGGCATGTTCAGTATTAAAAAGCTGCTGCTCGTGAGCAGTGATTATAAAACTTCATAGCACGGTCATGTTTGTACACCCACTAACGTGGGCCATGACTGGCAGTGCATGGGAGCAAGTCCATGCCGTAACAAAGCTGCTGGAGCTCCTGGGGCAAACTGGGCCCAGGAGCATTGCGTGGTGGCTTCAAATGCACACGTGTGCTTTCCAGATATCCTTATCGCTCCCAAGCAGGGTGCCACGTTCCAGCCACTAGGATTGGTGGGGCTTTTCTTGTTTGTTTTCTTTAAATTTAGTGGCTGGAGCACAATTCTGCACTGGTGGGTGGTGGTGGTGGGAAGTTTCACTTCTCTGTTCTACCAGAAGCCTGAAGGCAGTTCCTTGTGTGGTTTGGGCAGAGATTTCTCAGAGTTAGAGGAGAGAGGAAAGATTTCGGAAGAGAGAGGTGAGATACTGGAAGTTACTTCTGCTCTGCTTTTATTGAGCTAGTGTTGAGCTTGATAACCACTCTTCAAGAAATTTTAAACCTTGCACCCCATCCTAAATACTCAACTGAAGTAATTTGGAGGAGGTGAAGGTGCAGGCAGGTGAAACGTCTCTGTGGGAATGGGGAGGGAGCAGAGTGCTTCTTAAAAATGGAGCATCCCATAGGATGGGAGAAGCATCTTGCAGATGCCTGAGCCAGGTGTAAGACCTGTCCTTGGCAGGCAGAGTTTAGCAGTAGCCAGAGGGGCCAAGAGCATCATCTCCTTCTCTTCTCCTGCCTTTTGGCTTAGATGGGAAGAACATATAGCCACCCCTGACACCTCAGAGGGCTTATGCCCTGTAATAAGGTGCACCAGCGCGCAGGTTTCAGATGGCAGCAAAAAGCCCTTGGTAATACTGGTGATGGTTTAATGAGTGTGTGTAAATGAAAAGTGCCACGAGGACATGAAGTGCTCCTGTCTGCGCAGAAAATGATCTTGACTTAAACGCGATCTTCAATTGGTCACAGTTAACTTCTCTGGTGTAATTGCTGCTAATATACTTCTGCGTGCTGCCTGTGCGGGGATCGGTAATGAGAAAGCAGCAAGAGAGCAAGAAGCAGGGAAGGAGATGACGCTTTGAGCCTGCTTTTATTTTACTTTATATACTCATTGTGCCGGATCCTTGCCGTGTTTAGCGCTTGCTGTGGTTCGTTGTTTGAATATCACAGTGCTATTTGAAGTTTAATTGCTCTGCTAGATGTAAGACTCTAGTTGTATGTTTGTTTTTTGTAAGTTTGCAGAAGGTACAGAGTTGTTGCTGACACTGAGAGTCACTACAAATCACGTAGCTGAAGCAGAAAAAGGAGGAGGAAGCTGCACTATGGCACTTCATTCCCCAAAAAGTATTTGCATGAACAGACAGAACTTCACAGTCTCCTGGTCCTTGCCTCAGCCTTTTGTGCATGCCAATGAGTTGATCTGAAGAGAAGTTTGATCTCAGCCGTGAATCAGATAACATGGAACTTCTTGCAACAAAAGGGAGTTGCACAGCGAGTATGTCAGGGCAGTACGTTTCTGACAGTACACTAAAAAGCTACCTTGAGAGTGAGCCTTTGAAAACCGAGGCATTAGAAACACATGGAAGAATTCCACAATGCCTGTA
Source organism: Calonectris borealis (assembly GCF_964195595.1). Lineage (NCBI taxonomy): Eukaryota > Metazoa > Chordata > Aves > Procellariiformes > Procellariidae > Calonectris > Calonectris borealis. The sequence goes on along the minus strand of NC_134321.1, from coordinate 24,611,626 downwards.
GAATTGCAGCTCTCTATGCAGTATCAATAGCTGTGTGTTCTTGTTTGAATGGGAGTGACACTGGCACTGGAGAAGTTATTAGTGCGTGATGGTTGCACTGGAGGTTTTCCTGAAGCCTTTCCTGTAAACACTGTTAGTGCTACACAGAATCAAAAAAAGGACATGGTATAGAAAGGGCAAGGGCTGTGCAGAGGTGTAGTGCATCGTGCCAAAGTTTTCTGGCTCTTTTCCTTCATTTTTTTGTTTATCTTCTCTAAATTGGGGGGCAGAAAGGGCTGAGGGTTATATATTTTCTGGTAGCCAAAATATCATAAAACCTATGCATTTGGTTTAAACGGGGAATGTGCTGGGGGTGTGGTGGGGGTGGCAGTGTTGTGTTTTTGTTTTCTGTGCTGCTTGGTTATAAAGTGCTGTGCTGACATTTTAACACTTATTTCAGACACGGTCATAGACATTCTCTTTCTAAATCTGATAAGGGCACAGTAACCCGTGGAACCAGTCTGTGCCTGTATCTTAATCTAGGGACTATAGACAAGCAGCTATAGGGAAAGCTATGCTCCTGCAAAATCCATTGCTGTCAAATTGGAAATGGTGCCTAAATTAACAGCAAGTCTGGATTTGTGTATTTGCTGAGGTTTTGGTAAATAGAAAAAGATGCGTTTTATTTGTAAGGGTATTCAAGTGTACTTCATGGTAAAAGTGTACTGCTTTTTGACTGCCCTTTCTCCCCACTCCCGTCTGAAGCGAAGATAGAAGTCCTTCCCTAAAAACTTCACGGCTCTTTGGCAGAGATGCTGCTCCTGATGTTCCAGTTCTGTTTCAGTCTGGGCAGTTTCCGCTGGGCAAGTTGCTGAAGTCTCTCGTTAGACAAAAGGCAGCAATAAGCTCTTGGAGGGTTGGGTGATGTTAGGGCCAGATCACTCCAGCTCAGTCAGCCCCCTGCTCTGCCTGGCCCCTTCTCTGCACCCCGCCCACCCCATGCCAGGCTGTGCTGCAGCCCTCGGGTGCTAAGCGGCAGGCAAAGACCAGCCCTGTGCTGTGTACCAGTATCAGTAATGTACATGACTGGAAGCCAAATTTATGTCCTTTTACTGTTCTACATCAGCGAGAACCTCTCTCTCTGAAATACATATTTACATCAAAAAATTTATAAAACACATTAGTTTTAAACTCCATAATCTGACTTCATAAATGACACAAAATTTATCTTCAGTGATTTAACAGCTTTAGGACTGTATTTGATTAAATATCCGTCAGTGCTTGACATCTAAATAATTTAGAACCTTCTCCCTTTGGAAAGAGAGAGGCAGCACGAGTGACCAGCCAGGAGTTCAGACGTGTGTAATTTTAAGTGGATGGGTCTTTGAAAGCACGTGGCTATGTTGTGTTTCCCTAATAGATAGTTCAACTTTCTCCAATTACGTGGTGGTGCTAATTTCATTTTAGCTATTTAACCAGTGTTAGGAAAATGAAATTTACAGAATTTAAAAATGGCTTGCTGATTAACTGCTGTGGTTTGTTCTTTGTATGTTTTTATCTCTAGATCAGTCGTATTGTCATCGGCTGCAACACGACATGTATTTTCTTACAAGCAATAGCCGACTGAACGAGCAAGTGGTTGATAAAATTATTCTTCAGCTTAACAGAGTCTACCCGCAAATTCTTACCAATGCAGAAGCAGAAAAGGTAATTTGATAAATTTTGCTGTATCTCTGAATGTCGCATTGTTTTTGCGGGTCAGTAGCTCAGCTGCCCTCTTCCCGACTTGGCTCTTGGTGCCACACGCAGCCAGTCTTCCTCGCCTCTTACGTGCTGACCAGTTGTATCTGGGCTCTCGTATCAGAGGAGAAGTCACAGGGCTGGCACGTTCCCTGTGCCAAGTGGTTATGGGAGGGGGCACTCTCTTCAGCAGCCGCTTAATGCCACGGTCCCTGCCGCGACGTCTGGCGCCGTGCGTGCAGAAGCACACTGTCTTAAAACCACTCCGTGGGCAGGATCGCACCCATCGTGTGACCAAACGCCCTGCACGCCTGCCTCCTCAGGCGAGTCAGTGTGGAGTGTCGTGTCAGGTGATCTGTGCTGCATCCGCCTGTGTCCACAAAATCGTCTACAGTAGCTTAATCGGTGTTAGTTGCTGATTAATGTGATTAATAACTCTGAGTATTGGTAGAGGAGGGGGGCGTTAGTCCCACCTATAAGTGTGGGAGCTGTGGGAAGTGAGTGGAGTTAGTAACATCTTCCAGAGGTGCTGCTATGTATGGAGGAAGGCCGCCCTCCCTGGCATGAAGCTTTCAAAAATGGGTACCTGTTTTTAGGGAGAAAGATCTTTTAAACTTGTGTGGAGTGAAAGTTAAAGTCAATTAAAAGCTTCCCAGATCCTACTTAGAACAGTTTGTGCTTGCCCTCGGCTGACTTCATTGTCTGCACAAGGCTCGGGGTTTTGCCATATCAATATTTTAACATTAGGAAAAATAGCTCTAATTCTGTCATAATCAAACTCCATGGGAAGGAATAGTGTTTTGGTGGTGTAGATCAGTGCTAGATCATCAGCTGAGCCAGTCTAGCCACTCGGTTATGTGACATGCACAATTAAAGATCATCTCATTCCCTCAAGAGCTTCAAAGTAAATGCATAACGAATCTGTGAAACATAATTTCTGCACTTAGCAGACAGAAATGAACTGCTTTCTCATAGGTCCAGGCAAGTTGCTGTCAACTGTATTGAGTGTTTAGGAAGCTTACCATCTCAGCGGTATCTGGTAGACCGTATGGGAATTTTGTCAGAATAAGGAGTGTTGTATAAGGTATGTTGTATTCCTGTCCCCCTAGAGCAGGAATTGATCTTAACTAAGTGTACTGCAAATGTTATCTGCTGTACTGATCTGAAATACAATGCTTTGCTGAGAATGGCTTTGGACATTTTCCAAATAAGCTGAAATCAGTTTGATGTGTGTAAGGCTAGGTACGCGTTTTCATTCTCTTCGTAAGGTCTCCTAATATTCATCACATTTTGGACTACAGAAAAAAAGTACTTTCTTCTGCAACTGCTTGCCATGTTGCCTGAGTGATGAGAATTTGTACATGTTGCACTGGGTACCCAGCGGTTAATTGTGCTGGTAACAATGAAACATGTAATCTTGGGATGATGAACACTCCAATATTGGGACTAATATAAGCAGTATAATGCGTGATCATTACTAGGCAACTAAGGTAAAACTTGAAAACATGAAACTTTACTATAAGATTTGTTGGTATTTTCTATCAATAGCCGTCAGAATCAAATTGTAGAATAGCAAGTACCATGTTAGCTTGAATGCAGAGAAAACATCAAACGCAGAGTAGCTGTCACTTTATCAGGACAGAAAAAAGAATGAGGGAAGGCAGAGGCAATATGCTCTCCATCAAGCAGTGCTGACCAGATGGAGCTCAGTGTCTTGAAGACTGCTGTGCAATGCATGTCCTTTTTAGGTTCCCCTCATTGTTTTGGCCCATTCTTTTAGCAAATATAAAACAAGCTCCATATCTTCACATACGGTAAAGTGATGTAAAATTGATCTCCAGCTGTTGTAATCTCTCTTCTGATGAGTGCTTTTCTCTTACAGTTCAGGAATCCAAGGGCATCACTCCATACCAGACTTTCGGATCTGATAAAGCACCTTCAAAAGAAAGGAGACAGACACTGTCAAGAGTTTTACAGGGCTCTACAGATCAATGCTGAACAGCTGTATAATGACCTGCCAAGCAGGAAAATCTTGAGTAAGTTGATTTGTAAGTTGATTGAGTTGTGGATTTCCTCATCACTGTATTATAAAACCTCATTCAGATGAGGTTTAGCTTATTTAAATAACCTGTTTAGGTTATTTCAATAACTTTTGGAGTATACATTAATTCCTTCTGACTGGAATTTTCCAAAAGCCATAAAGGGATTTAGCTGCATAGTTCTTGTTATTCGTGGACTAGTGTGGGCAGTCTAAAACTCTATGATTGTTTTGACATATGAAATATGTCGTTAAGACAGTTTAAGTGCATGTAAGACAGCGATATAACTTGTATGAAGTACAATTTCTCTTTTCATAACCATTGCTTCTTAATAGGTTGTTTATTTCCTTTGTGTTCATTCTGACTTGTGGCACGTAAGAACATTACAAACCTCAAATTTGTTAAGCTCAAAACTCTGGTGGCCCAGAAGCTTGGTTTTCCCTCAATCCATAAATCTCCTGGTTGTGTCTAGTTTAACATGAAGCAAACGTTCATAGGCCCTTGCAATGATGAACTGTGATATTAATCACTTAGGACTTGTTTTGTGCAGCTGGCAGGCCTGACTGATGTCCATAAAGCTGCCCCCCAAATATACGTGTATGTGCTTCAGAAGGACTGAGGCTCAAACAGATTCGATTCTATACTGCAAAGGAGCTCATTTCTGTAAGGAAAAGTATCAAGCCTGACTTGCCAACCTGCGATAATGCTTGCTATGTGTTGGTGTTTCTTTTTTTTTTTCCCTGCCTAACGAACTGGAGAAAAGAACAATGTTCCAAATGGATGGGAAATACGTTCAGGCATCCTGCACACTGAAATAACTTGAGGAGCTTGAGGGAAAGCTCCCACGTTTAAGTTAATGAAGCTGCAAAGGGACCGCAGTTTAAGAAATCCTTATAAAGTATCTAACAGCATTAACGCTTCACTGGTCAATTGATTTCTAGTTGTAAGAAACTCCACAGTTAGGTGCCCAGGGAAATTTTAAACATGTGAGTCAAAACTCCAGGGAGATTCAAACCGTTACACCAAAAGTCCATAGGTTTAAAAAAAACAGTTAGACCTCTTTATTTCTGGAGTGAAAACAGCATGTAAAATTGTAATTACCTTTGAAGATACTGCATTGTCTAGCTTTGTTTTGCCTTTCATTTTGAAGGAAAAGCTTTGTATCTACCCAGCACAAATACGTACCAGTGGAAGACTTCACAGTTTTCCTGCCTGCACAGGGAGGCTGCAAAGTTACCCCAGCTCTCCATATCCCATACCCGAACCCTCTTGAACTGGGAAAGTCTGGGACCATCCCTGCCTCAGAATCTCGGATGAGCATGAATCTCTATTGATTCAGCGCGCAGCAGCTTTAAGGCAGTGCTTTTGATCTGATATTCACCTTGCAGAAGTCATGCCCTTTGAGGGAAAAGGCTCTTAAATCAAATAATCTTGGATCAATTGTTTTTACTTGGGTAGAGCTCAAGAGCAACAGGTTTTTCTGCCAGGCTGACTAGAAGGCAGCAGACAGCCTTTATTAATTAAGAGCAACTTAAGAAGTCTTAGTGTAGTCACTAAGAATAAAATTTCAAGAGTGTATTGATGGTTTAAGAGTTTAAGCTCTGTTAATGTTCAATAACGCTTACCTTCTACAAGCCGTTTCTGAAAATGTGTCTTAACACGCGTACACAGTAGCCACGGCCCGACTACGTCCCGTATCGGCGGTCTGAGTTCAGCTGGGCACTAGAAATAGCGTAGCTGTGACCAAGTTCATCCGTACCCGTAAAACTCGCATTGGAAGTGGTGCAGGTATTGCGAAGATGGACTCGTGCTGTTGCCACGCCTGGACAAACCAGCTGAAAGGAAACTTGCGTAGGGTGTCTGTGTGATGTTTTCACTTCTCGCTGGAGCACAAACGTGCTCGTCCTTGCACCTGATTGACGTGGTTACTTCTGAGAGCTTTTACTCGGGTAGCTACATGAGTAGGCAGGGTTAGGGCTTCTCATGTTCAGACTGCGCATAGCAAGTACATGTGCTAGAAGTGCTTCACGGAAAAAATAGATCTTTGTGGTGCCCCAAAACTGTTCTGCTGCTGTTGCATTATGCAAAGGGACTCCAGTAACCATCATAAGTCACTAAGTTCTCTGTATCTTGGTACGGTCTCTTATGTTACCATCCTCAGAATGATGAGAATAATTTAAATAACTGAGTTAAAATACTACTACATCGTGAGATTATATTGACTTGAGAAGGAAATAACGAGATAATTGTGTTAATATGTTTACTGCTTCTTATGAGTTCTGTGACTAAAACAAATGTCTGCATTCTGGATTGAATGGTCGATAAACATCTGTGCAGCATTTTAAGCTAAAACCGCGAACAATTTTATTCTTATTCTTCAGGAAAAGCTCCCTTTTCAATATGAGGTGTTATTTCTCATTTAAGGGAACTTGAACATTTTGAATATTAAAGGCATTATCCTTCGGACCTCTAACGTACAATTTTTATGTTACTCAAATGTTACTCACAGCAGTAGTTGTTAAATTTATCAAATTTAGCACAGAGCATTTACAGAATTGACAGTAGAATTTGTAAATGTGAGGAAAAAAGGGAATCCCTAACATGGGGACTTTGTTCTAAATGCTGCTTGACCTGAAACAAGCAGCATTATAAACACCTGGAGAAATTATTGGTGAGGACTGTGATGAACTATGGCCAGGACAGAGTTCTGTAATAGATTACATGCAGCTGTACATACGAAAAATGTTTTTTACAGAGGAAATCCTTTCAAAGATTTCTTTTTCATTTTTAAAACAACTTTGGAATTTGTCATAGAACAAAGTTTCTTTGCCTCAAGTGTAATATTGCAAGTGAAATGTTGAGTAATGTCTCAGAATTCCCACTAGAGGGTGGGTAAGGCACATGGCGTGGGCAACTTCAGAGCTATTGAAGCCAAACAGGATCTTCCAAGTGACTCAGAAAATGTTTTTATTTCTCTCAATGCTGACATAGACTGGAAGGATAAAGGAACAGATCAGCCCCACACAGTGATAGCCTGACAGAAGTGCAGAGATTTGGCTGTGCTCTCCTGTGAAGTGTGAGGATTTCTTAGCTAGAGTACATGGGGAGGACATGCCTCAAAACGGGCAGCGATGCAAGGTTGCCATTGGTACGGAGTGCGCCGCGGAGGCTTTGCAGCAATCCTTTCTGCTTCAGTGACTCTCAAGCTTTGCAGCAGAGTGCTTCAGATGTTTCTGTTCTGCTTGGATGCCGTGCCCTGTCACCCCACGGAGGGATGGATTTAGCATGGGAGACGGATGTTCACCATCTGATACTGGCTGACTGCAGGTCCCCTTTGCTGACTTGCTGTGCGGGGCGGTTTTCCAAGGCACCTCACCTAGCTCCAGATTGTCACATAGAAGAAGGAAATCAGTTGAAACCAAACAGTCTCAAATTCTTCCCTATTGACAGCCGAATTCGGAGCTCTCACTTTTTTTCTTTTTTTTTGTTTTTTTTTTGTTTTTAACCCTCTTGGCTAAAAAAGTTTTTTGCAGATTCATGATGCATTAAAGGAAAGTCATTCCTCTGCCGTTTATGGTGACAGCGGTGTTCTTTGGTCTTGCATACACGATCTACAGACAATGTTATCTCCACATCTATATGGCAAAGGCACCTCTAAAAGAGCTGCAGGTCTTTCTGCCCAAAGCAGAAACTGCTTTATTGCTGCTAACTACTGAACACCTTGTCTTAAGGTCAACCTCCTTTTCTGCTAGAATTAGCAGAAGGATAGAGGCAAAAATTATTTGCACCAAATGTTAGCACGTAGTACCTACAGACTTTCAAAGAAGCTGAGACCAGAATTTAGAGAAATAATCTGCGCCAAGCAGTTTGTTCCAAGTGCTTCATCTGCCAGATACATTAATGCCCAGAGATTTACTCAAGAACAGAGAGAATGGTGATGCATTAAATTATAGGGGTGTTTTCAGATTAGCACATATATTAACAAATAATTTGTATTTATTACAATGAAAATTTCTGGCATTATGGAAGGATTAGCTCCTGCTTTCCTCACTTGGGAAACAAGTGTAATGTTACTTACGTGGTTAGTGCTTAACCAGATCAGAGGTGTTGCTGCAGCTATTTATAGTTGCATTCAAATGACTATGTGCCTATATCTTTTGATCAGCATATATCCAGATTTAACTATAGCGATGATTTACCTTTGGAGGGGTTAATATTTTATGTCAAAATTGGATATTTTTCTGAAATGTGTTGTTTTGCACAGTTTTGCGTGTGCTGATTATGTTCGCTTGTTTGCTTGAGCTGAGTACTAACTTTTCATGTGTTGCTTTTATTTCTAGATTCCACAGAGATAGACACTGACAAGGAGAAATATATGCTAAATGACAGGGGTAAATAAATGCATACAGTGTCACCGGATGGAATGGCTTTTCAGATTATGATGCAATTTATTTTATCATGTAATTTGCATTTCATGTAACAAATAGTTTGTTTTATGATGTCTTTACTGTCACAAGTTAAGTGGAATTAATGGAGGAAATCGTAGTGAGCCGCTGTTGAGGAAACCAGTGCCAGGAAATTCAAGAGACTGTAGTTTAATCAATATTTACAATGGTATTTTTACTTACACTGTTTTAGCGAAACTTTTCATTTCCTATGATTTCTTCAATGCTTGAATAGTAAGATCTATTCAGTTGCTGCTGCTGTCATTTTGCGTAAGGCCATCAATAATTTTTTTATATAACTTTCAAATTTTTTCATTTTTTTTAAGCTTTCAATTTAAGTACAAATCATTTGAAAACAAAGACAGAAAGGAAGATGAGCAAGGGTGAACTTAAATATATTTTCCTTAGGAAAACATGTTAATTTTTTCCCCTTCCTCTGTTCAATGCCCAGATTCCAGAGGCAAATGGTTTATTCACTGAAAGATATTTTGAAAAGGAGTTGGAGATCTGAAAGAAAGCTGAAGAATTTTCGAAATTTATAATGAGCTATTTTATCATTTAAGTTTAACTGATTTTATTTAGAAATTTGGATACAATTATGAGAGAATAAAATCACCTTCTATAAACTATGCCTTTTTGCCAGTTTTCCCCTGAGAGAAGACTGAAATGAGGGACAGAAACACAGTTTAACTCAGTGTGTATTTTTGCCTGTGTTGTTGTTACTTTGCATATTGAACCAAATTGCTATTCAGATTTTTCACATCGCTATTGCTGAGCGCAGCATAACAGTACAGGAAGAACAGAGAAGGTGCTTGGAAATAAGAAAATTAAATCATTTCTGTTCTTACGCATGCTGATGAAAGAGCTGGCCTCAGACTGGAGATTGTCCGGCTGCTAGCCGCCCCCGCTGGGAGATTGCATCCGAAGGAGCAACCAAGTCCTTGCTCCTTTGCTGTTTCTCCAGTGTCCTTCTCCACGTGATCGGCTCCCCTAATTTGTCAGGCTGCAGTACATTTGTCCTTAAATTGACAGGTGCAGTTTAATTGTAGCTATATTCATAGTGAAGTAGTAAATACAAATAGAATATTAGATAATAAAGAAGCAGATATAAATCTTTATGAGGTTTTGTCTGTGGATAAGTACGAATTAGAAGGGTTTTATTGAACATCAATACTGAACATCAGCGTTAAACTGCATGTAATTCCAGGCAGGCACATGAAGGAAATGCGTCCAGTGGGAGATCTGTTTTAGGTGTGCGTGTGGCTCTGCATTTCCGCTTCCAGCAGAATTGTAAAGAGGAACAAGAATATTTGCTCTTGTCATGAAAGTGGAATTTGTGGAACATCTGTGGGGAAAAAACAAAGCCCTAAAAATCTGCTTCTAAGGGACTGCAGCCTCATGTGATGTGCTCTTACCACAGGCAGGGCATTGGCCCAGTGGGGGCTATTTACAGAGTAAAATGCTACACTGTGTGGTGAGGTCCCAGTAGTCTGGTTTGTATTTTGTTGTAGTGTTCAAAGGGGTTTTTGCACAAAGTTTTAGAGTGAGAAAACATCTAAGGAAGCTTTCACCTAAATTTCATAGGATATAGCTAGATTAACAGAGGTGAACAGTGAATGGTGTCAAAGCGACTGTAGTAAAAATTAATTACAGTATAGTAAATGTGCTTCATAGTACATTAGCTACAAACACACGTAACTGAGAATGTGTTAGCTTCATTTGAATACACTTAATTATGCATATTAATAGCAATTGATGATTTATGAACTGAGCTAAACTTCCACTGCGCTGTTCTGTCTTAATGTGTTTCCTTTTTCGTTTTCTTTAGGTCCAGTGTTTTTCCTTGCTTGTTTTAGCGTTGCTGCAGGATTTGCGTTATTCTGGTATTGCTGTAACTCAGGTAATCTACTCCGTTGTTTTTTCTCTTGGTTGCCTTACTTTAGCACGGGACGGGAGAGCAGCGTGCCTCTTGATCTAGCATGGCTTACTTAATAGAGCAGGTCAAGGTGTCATCATTCATTAATGAGGTTAGGATACGAATTGTGCTTCAGACATGCCGAGATATAAGTAATGGATAGCTTGCCCACAGAGGATGCCACAAATCGGGGTTCTTTTTAAAGACAGTAGTCGTGTGAGCTCCTGTTGCTATAGCAATGGGTCATGATTCCCAGCAGTCATGAGACAGACCCAAACCTTTGGGCTTCCCCATCCCTTGGGAGCTGTTGAAGCATGACCAGTGCCAGGGCCGGAGGACGCTGGCTCGATTTGCTGCGCCCGAGCAGCGACAACCGTTGCCCCTCTTGCTGGCTCTGGGTGTTAGCTCTCCCTGCCGGCTGAAAGTCGCCTGCATCACAGCCGCCAGCGGAGCAGAGCTCCCGCTCCTCTTCGCAGCCCTGCCTTCCGCGCACCCAACGTCCTGCGAGAGCGGCAGCTCTTAGCAGAAAGTGCGTCGATGCGTCCACATGGATCAGCTTCAGCGAAGCAGTGGGGGAGGTCCAGGGAGGGAGTAGCTGCTTCAGAGGTGTCACTTTCTCTCGAGTCTTCGCATGGTGCTGTGGGAAGTGCCAGTCTTCACGCGGTAGATGGGGAGCAGAATCCAAACTCCCTTTTGCTTTAGTACCTTCTGCTCCTCACATCCCAGTCACAGCAGTTACAGCTGGACGTTGTTCTTTACTTTTCTTTCCCAGAGCTGTAGGCCACAGTAGCACCAGTTCACAGACATTTCAGGTGACGTGGGAGTCTGGGCTGTGTTACCCTTCATTCCCAGATCAGAGTCCCTCAGCTGGACTGTCCATGGAGTCAAGGTTTAAGGCTAAAAGGGAACCATTAGACTTTCGAGGCTAACCTGTGTGTTTCCTTAGCTGCCATCACTTCCCTTCATCGGGTTCAGTCACCAGCATTTAATAGAAGCATTTTCAGAAAAGTATTCAGGGACTGATACCAAAAAACCAGAATCCGTCACTTCCCTTGATCCCAGTTAATTGTGCGTAGCGTTAGAAGTGTGTGTTTATTCTCAGTTTGAACTGGTTTCGGCCCAGCCTATCGTTTTTGTTAAGGCTTTCTCTACCAGATTGCAGAGCGCCTTAGCCCCTTGTTTCTGTGTCAGCTGACATTTCGTATTTTCTCCCTGTGGAGGTCCTTGTGCCTCAAGTCAGCTCTCCGTCTTTAGTTTTGCTAAAATTACCAACTCATCTCTCCAAGTCTTTTGTTCCAAGGCTCTTTTTTCCAGTTTTTGAGGCTCTTTCCTGTACCTGTGCAGGGTCTCAATGCCCCATGTGTAACAGGGCCACCAGACCTGGATGTGGTGGTCCAGGCTTGCAGCGTCTGGTGCCGTGCTCGGGTGTAAAGCTGCCCCTTACCTAACTCCGTAATCTCCTCTCTGTGTGTCTGAACTTGCAGCGGTGAATCCCCACGGGTTCATCGTCATCCTGTCTTGACAGTTGATGTATTCAATATTGAAGGAAATGGGCTTTCCTCTGGAGTCATTTTTTAATTGATTTTTATTTTTGGTAGATGCTGCTTACTAACTAGAATGAAACTTAACTGTGTTCACTTTCTCTTTTTCCTCCATCTTCATTCTGTTTTAGATACGAAAGTCATAGGAAGAGCCAGGAGAATCTTGGGCTTTTCTCCTATTATCATAGGAAGACACGTTAGAAATATTTGTATGTTGTATTTGGAAGACATATCAAGAAATTAAGGAAAAGCTGCCTCTTCGCTTGTCTGTACAGTATACCTCCCAAGGGAAGACAACGGTGCATGAATATTAATGTACTATACTCTCATACCAAAGATTTTATTAACTAGCTTAATCAATAATCGTGTTGCCTTAAGATGTATTCAGAATTTTCAGCTATATATGTCCTTCCTTATGGGAATGGACCATTTATTTTTGTAAATGCTTATTTTAAAATATTTATCATTTGGATAAAAAATATTTTTAATACAAATTATATCCTAAGTGACCATGGGTCTTAAGCCATGTTTGCATATGTGTTTTATACTGGAATGAAGGATCACAACTGTTTAAAGAATGCTAGCCTGTCTTTTGTGATAATTTAAGAAAAGCACTTAAAAAAACACATGCACTCAAAGCCTTACGAAGAAATGGATCTCCATCTCAGGATTGTTTTGTCTAGATCCTTTATACTCACAGCCTGAGCTCAGGTGGGCACTGGCACCTACGAAGTTTATCAGCGCCAGTTACCTTTGTGTATGCCTAGTACCTGCCGTCTTTTCTAGTTCTCCTGTTTGTGCCTCATCCCAGCCTGCCTTGTTCATGTTCACATCCAGCCGTTGGCCGTGGTTTGAATGCGCCGGAGCTGGTGCAGACTGGTTCCCAGCCTGCGGAGGGTCCCAGGGACTGGAATGTCTGATCTGAAGCACTTGAAACTGCCAAGAAGATTTTTCAGATTTGTGTAGCTTTTCCAGTGAAGTGTATATCTAAGAAACTAAGTAATCCAAGTCTGTATATCTAAGAAACTGAAGTAATGTAATCCAAGATATTTTGCGGGGACTTGAGTGCCATGACATGGGGCTTTTTTATGGCCAAAAATATCTATACTTACTTGAAGAGCGTGAGGTTGTTCGTAATGTCATTTGATGATGTTATGTTTTTCTTCTGTGAGTTGAAACCTGAAAGTCTTGCAGAAACCATTGTAAGACTAAAATTCTTGAGGGAGATGCAGGGCTGCAAGTGAAGCAGCTTGGGGTTTCTTAGCTTTATGAACCTAACCTTGCTCCTGCCTAGCTCAGTACAAATGGCTTTCCTCTTCCAGACGGGAGGTGCAGTAGTTCTAAACTGGCTCTGAGAAAGGGCATTTTCGGTGGATAGTTCTTCAGTTACCTGCTCAAGAGCGTAAGGAGCCTGGGGAGACCACGTCCCTGTACTTGGTGAGAATGATGCTTTGTGGCTCTTCGTTCACTGACTGAATGAAGAGATTTCCAGATCAAATCAAATGTCACCTGAACAAAAGTTGCAGCTACATCACAAGTTACCATGCACTGGAGGATCCCATGCGAAATTTTAAGTCATTGGGAGTGGTTTTCTCAAAACAGTCAGACTGAAAATTGTCTTCCAGCTTTAAACTTTATTCATGCTATAAAAATGTCATCTTCTCCAAAGTAAATCATCTTGTAATAACTGTATTTCCTTCCAGACAACATTCACCTGATATAGTAACAAGCATATAGTCCCAAGGAGGAATTGAGTACAGGGCCAAATTTTCAAATAGAAGACCCAAAGAGTATTTGTGGAAAACATCTTCAGACATGAAAAAGGGCTCAGAGGACCCTGATTTTACTCTTCTGATAAAATGTTTTTACCTATGGCATTGGAGTGTGGTTGGGACGCGAGCCAACCCCACGTAGAGGTAGCCACAGTCTTCGTTAGGTCAAATCTCAGGAACAGACGGCACGTCTTCATGGTCATCGCCGCTGTGAGTGCAGCTCATCTCGAAACACCCAAGTGAAATCAAAGGGGCTGCAGGGATAACACCACAACCACACTGTAAGTCAGCACAAGCTATTTGGTTCAGTATTTATTCCGATTCTGGGAAGGTGAGCTCCCGGTTGCTGGGTTTACACTGCTAACGGTGCCTCCACCAGCCACGTTAAAGCTGGCTTGGCTATTTTTGCACAGCTGCAGACGCTCCTTTGACTGCAGAGCTGGCGTTTCCCTAACAGCTCCCCGGTGTAACTGCAGCACTCAACGGAAGGCTTTTCTGCGTAGACAGACAGACGTGCCCCAAGATCAGCAGGGGACCAAGGGATGTTATAAACACCTAATAGCCTGGTTGCTGCAGTGTAAAACGTGGAATGAGACAAATGCCATGCGAACAAAATAACACGCAGCAGAGCAGTTTATTTAGACTTTTTTCCCCTGCCTCCACCCCACCAGCTCTTGCGTCTCTTCGATCTAATCTCCACGGGGACTCTAATTAGGGAGAAAACGGTGACGGAGCTGAGTGCGTTTCCTACAGAATTGGCTAACCGCGAGGCTCTGCTGCCCTTGTTACACAACGATCTGCTGTTGTGCTGCTTTCCATCTTGGGAAGCGCTTTAATTATATTCTGTTGTTTTCTCTCTGCCTTGCCTTGTGTTTAAGGTGACAACAGGTTGGGTTTTTTCTCCAGCAAACCAGCTCTAATTTATAACGTTTGAAATGAAATGTTCCTTCCCCACTACTGCTTACCTCCTATAGCAGCCCCTTTTTAAGGGGCTAGAAAAAATACCTCTGAAATCTAAAGGGGTTTTAAATCTTTGCCTTGAAGCCAACTTTGAAACCTCATTAGAGGAACGGTATTCCATTCTACGCCAAAAAAACATTATTCAAAGCAATCGCAACAGTCACATCTCATTTTAAAGCAGAAACAGAGGCCTTATTGCTGCTAGGCAGAGTCGGTCTGTTTAGATTATCCACCGTGTTACCTTTTGAATAGCGGGTTGCAAATTGTTGTGAGCTGTTACTGAAACCTACAGAAGTTACCGGTGCCTTATTTAATCTGAAGCTGAGATTCTGGCATACTTGGTGGTTCAAGGATGCCTTGCGGTGCCGGGAGCCCTCTCGGGTCGACAGAACTGTGCAGCAGGACACGGTCCTCCCAGTTCCTTAAACCGAGTGGATTTCTTGAGCCTTGAAAACCACGTGGAATAGGAAAGTTTACTAAAGGCTACGGCTGCATTTCTCCCCCTTCTGAGGTTGCTTGAGGATGCCTCTCGGGGGGAAAAAAAAATCCAGGATGAGCTATCCCCAGGGTCAGGGCTGGGAGGAGAGAGGAAAAATGAGTCTTGGTTCATCCCAGTGTTGTTCGTTAAAGGACCTGACAGCAAAGAATAGAAAATAATGTGTTCCTCTATTAATGCTAGTTTTTAATTTAAAAAGTAAAAGTAAGGCTAGCTATAAAATTGGCATGTGCATAGGTTGGGAGACATTCTTTTTCTTGGAAGATTTTTCTTTCAGGAGCAAATACTGAGGTTTAATTCGCTTCTCTGCAAGTGCATCTATGCGGCACATGCAGACAGCAGATGAAGCGATAATTCCACCTTCCGTTCCTGGAGGAAGCCCGTGTGTGCCTGCGTGGGAGTCAGGTCCTCCTAGGCAAGCAGCGTTACTTACTTGGAAACAAATCAGGGAGGGTCTTGGATGAGCCTGTCCAGCTGCAGAATTCCAGCTTCCCTGTCAAGTCAAGAATAGCTTGGTGTTTGCTGCTGAACCTGTACTGGTATTTAGGAATGTGCTTTACTGTAGGTGCAGGGAAGTTGTCTTGGCTGTGTAAAATTCAGTAGGTGGTTCCATGTGCAGAGGATAGAGGCCGTTCTGGTGAACGCCGTGCTTCTTGTGCTGCAGACAGTAAATACACAGCAGCTAACAAAAAGCTGCCATGTTTTCAACATACCCTCTCTCACCTTGCGCAGCTCTCGTGGAAGAACTCAGATGTTTGCGTTTCCCCACAGCGTAAGCAGCGTTGTGCCTTTAGCAGCATTACGGGCGGAGGAGCCAACGAGCTACTGCGTGCGCGAAGCTCTCCTGGAGGGCTGCAGGTGGCTCTCGGGCGAGGGACGAGCAAGGGGAGGCTCTGGGCTCTGGAGGGGGGGAGTGTGCAGGGCACCAAGCAGTCGGCTCCCCTGCCAGCTTAGACTGCGCTCCGCAGCGAGTGCCTCGCGCACGGACTTGCTGCAGCTCCCACCGGGGACCGTCCCCCCGCGCCGCTGCGCGACTTGTGCGTGAACCCGAGGGGAGGGGAGGGGGGATGAGCTCCACGCTCTCCAGCCTGGAGGACTCCCCATGCCTGGCCAAAACCCATCTTCCTTCCCTGTTTTTTTTCTTATGAATGGGCTTTTTCATTTAAAGTAAGGCGGAACTGCCTCTGAGTGTCTTGGTGGTAACGTTGGGGCTCCCTAGATTCAAGGGCAGGAGTTAGCGGTGGGGTCACCCCCTGAGCAGAGCGTGCAGGCAGCTGGCGCGAGCCGCCCGAATGGTTAAGGCAGAATGACGGGGCCATCTGCACGCAGAGGGCGCGGGGAGACAAAGTGAGGGATGGTACAATGAATTTGCACAATTCCATTTAAAGACAGACTGCTATTTAAAGTCCTTCAGTGAAGTACGATGTGCCTGCAAGCCAGAGCTGAATAAAGTGACGACTCATTCTGGGACGTACTGGGCTACTTCACGGCTGCTGGCTGGAGTTTCCAAAGCTGCCGAGGCAGAGTTACTCTTTTTTCTTTCACTTGCGATTTTTTTTCCTCATACTGTAATAAATTGAAACCATATTTGGTCAAAATTTGCAGTTGTGGATGCTTGTCGCTGCTGTTCTCTCTGCACAAGCGCTATTCCAGAGATGCCGTGCTGTAGCTGTGTAACCAGCGTTGCTGTTACGCTAAGAAATGCAAACAGTTTGCTGCACTTCGCAGGTCCTGTAGTTTGTAATCATTTCTCCTAACGTACGACTTCTTGAATTCTGTAGAAATTAATGGAGTTGTTTTTTTTTTAATGGGGCGAAGCTGGCAATTAAATTGAAATAAAATCTGTACTGAGAAAAAAATGCTGCTGTTTTTCTTGCAGTTAATGCTTTGCGATTCCTTCCAGAAGCACCTGGCAACATGTTGCCCTCCCATGGGTGCTGTCTGCTGACTGACTCCCTCCTTGTCTCTGCGCTGAGATGGTTAAATTTTTGTTTTGGGTATTTGTGGCAAGATTTTTAACATTTTCACGTGCTTTCAAAATTCTTTGCAGTTTTTCTGCTTAACTTGTTTAGTGATCTGAAGTTGAACAGGACGCATCGGTGCAAAGACTGGGTGTCTTTTGGTGAAGCCTTGACTTTGTGTCATTTTGGTAGTCCAATGAATCGTTGCCCATCAAGACTCGCGTGGAGGCTACCTCTTCTTGGTACAAAGCGACTTTGACACAAGGTTGATTTTAAGGGTTACTTTGACCACCCAGAAAGGGACTTCAGGTAAGGAAGACATGCAGACAAATTTGTTATTGGCCTGTTCTTTTGGGTAAACTTCGAAAGGGGATCTGCTGGCCCAGTGCTACTATGGGCAGCGTTAAGGATCCTACCAGAGCAGTGGGCTGCTGTAGCAGGAGAAGCTTCAGGGGGAGTCGCTGACCCGCAGCCTGGATTGCATCCCCAGCTGCAACGCTCTCCGTGGGGGCCAAGAGGAACCCCAGAGCCTCGGCGCTTCCCGTAGCAGGTGAAACACTGTTGGACAGGAGCTGGGCTGTCAGTGTCAACGGGGGATGACCTCCTGTTCAGATAATTGTTGATCAGCGAGAGCCCCTCTTGATCCTTTGCCCTCCCTTGGAGGGTCGCTGCCTGATGAGTTGGAACCAGAGTCTCTCCCCCCCTTTCCTAGTGGCGGGGCAGGAGGGAGAGGGGCAGCTTTGTTACCGGGAGGACGTGCTTGCGTCCGTGCTGAGCAGGCACCTGGTGCCCGGACCCCCTGCCACTGCGGCAGAGGTCTTCTGCCTGCTGCCAGGAGAAGGGACCGGCACAGAGCTTTTCTCCGTGGACATCACCAAGGTTTTGATGTGAGTCAAAAAACAGCTCAATTAAGCTACGACACTGTAGGATTTGGGGGAGGGGGTAACTTTCATTACAGCTTCAACTTGTCTACTTCATTGGGACATTATTCATGCCAGATGCAAAAGAAACCGGTGGCTGGAGATGAGACAGGTACGCAGCAGCTCTGTTTAATTCAATGTAGCTGTTTTGGCGTAAAAGAGCATTTCAGGTGGATCCTGCCCTGCCCTTTCTATTTTGGAGCACAGGCCACTATACACTGTGGTGGCAAGGAAAAGCTTTCTGCCATGTTGCTGTTGATAAATCTTTAATAGCGTTGTGCCTAGTAAAGCAAAAACCTTTCAGACTCAGTCTGCGCTTCATGAGCTGGTACCAGGGGAAGTCAGATGCCAGCAGCTGGAGCACCACAGCACCTGAAACCTGAATAAATAACGGGCAAGATGTGTCCTCACGGCATGACTTACATCAAGTCCTCTCTTTTCAGTAGTAAAATATTTCATTACACTGGGGTGGGGTTTTTTTCCTTTTATTTTAAGCCCAGGTTTTAGCTCCTCTGGGGGTTTCACAGCGCCCAAGCCCCGCAGCCGCTGCCCGGAGGATGCTCCATGCCATCCAGCGGCTGTCTCGCACCCACCGGCACCGCCGGCTCCGGCACCGGCCTCGGACGGCAGCGCTGCCTGGTCCCTGCGGCTGCCTCCCTGCTGGATGCCACAGCTCCTGCGTTAACAGAAAGGGAGAGATCTAAGATTATTTGCCACTGTCTGCACTGGGCTAATTAATTTTAAAATTTCCTAGCAGAGGTTGAAAATAGGATGCCTCTGCCTCTTAAATATTCCTGATCCATAATGGTTGCGGACAGCTGCGTTACGCTTCTCGTCTCTCTGTGGAGGAAAAAAAACCCACCGAGACTGAGATTTCCAAATCTACCCGGGGCTGGGAAGCACGCTGGAACTCTTTGGAAGAGACGTGTTACCCTGCTCCCACAGCTGCCCCGGGAGAGCTCAGCCCCCCGTCCGTCTCCCACCCCTCCCGTGTCCTGGGGGGACCTTTCCACTTGCCTGGTGTTTCACTTCCAATAAAGATTTGTTAAGAAGGTTCCCAAGCACAAAGCGGATTCCGGGTATTTTCAGAGAGGGAGAAGAAGCAAAAAAATCTGCGCTCCTACCAGTTCCAACTTGGGGCTTGTCCTCGCTTGGAAGGACAACACATTTTTGCAATTCACAGGTATCAAAACCAAAGAGTTGCTCCTGAGCAGAGCTGGTGACTTCGGCCCCGCTCTCCTGCCAGACAAGCGGGCAGGAGGGCACGGAGCTGCCGGCCCCGCTGCGGTGGGGTGCGGTGACCCACGCCGTGGGCTGCTGCTCGGGGTGCTGGCACGGGGGAAACAAGGGGTGGCACAGGGGAGACAGGCGCCGAGCTGCGAGAGCCAGGAGTGAGCGGCGATAGCTCTACTCTCGCGCTTTTTCCTGCACGCCGAGAGAGGAAAATCCAGAATTCATCACCACTTTCAAAGGCAAAATTGAACCCGTTACGCACCCGTCAGAGGCTGTGCTGGATGCTTCTAGGTGTGTTACGGAGTCCAAATGGGCAGCTTCATAGCTCCTGGTAGCTTTTGCTCTCTGCCTCACACCTTACACAAGCTGGCTGTGTTCCGGTGGATTGAGGGTCCTGCAGGGGGGACGTTCTTGTCCTGTCGCTGTGAGCATGGGGCTGGACCTGCTTCTGCAGCTCTCACCTGGAGGGTTTACAAGGCAAGTACAGGAGCTTGTTCTCCCACCCTTAAACCATACATCGCTCCATGCTTTGCTTTAGTTTTATGCTGGTTTATGGTTAAGCAGCAAGGTGCAGTTAGAGCCTGCGGGGGTGAGAAGAGGCTCATCCTTCGCTCTGAGGTCCCGCGTGTGCTTCTTGGAGCTGGCTCAGAGTCACCCTGATTTATCACTGCTGCTTTTTGCTGCTCTGGAGGAACTCCATTCTGCCAGGAGGTAGGAAGATAGTTTACGGCAGGTAGGAACCAAATTCAAAGTCCAGGTATAACAGGTAAAATGATAGCAGAAAATAATAACTATTATTAATAATAATAATTTAGATAGCAGTTTTCCATGGAAAAGTTGCAAAGGCATCTGTCAGGGTATTCCCAGGCAGGGAGCACTGTGGGGCACAGGTGAAACTTGTCTTGACTAGCTCGGAGTCGTTAAGAAAACAAGCAGGAAGGAAATTCCTCATTCAGAGCTGGATGAAATTCAGCCCTGGATGAGTCTAGGCTGGTCCTGATTCTGGAAAGATGAACAAGACGACTCATTATCCCATCACATCCTGCCTCTGCAAGTGAAGGGGACACGCAGATTCAACAAAATAGTAACAGTGACATCAGGTTTAAAGATGCCAGCATCTCTATTTGATAACCACGGTCCCTTCAAGATATCGTGATGAGACCTTCCAGCCCAGCTGTGGAATGTGGGGCTTTCAAACCTGTTTTTTTATCAGCATATGTCGTGAATGAGTGGTTTAGAGGCCGCTTAAAGAATCACCGTCAAAGGTATTAGCGAAAGGTGATTTTAATAGAAATTTATAAAAGTGCGACTTAACAGAGTTCCGTGTCAAGCTTCACTCTATCATTTACTACGTGGATGGAACAGACAAAGGGAAAATCGAGTCAGAATAGAGCTAGAATGATTTATACAGAGACCGAAGTCACAAAAGGGTAAGGGAGACTCAACCTCCCGTTGAGTCACGAGGTTCAGAGGAGACCCCCTTGCTTTCTAAACTCCTGTTGGAGCTTAAGTACGGCTGGATCCACTCCTAGTCCCAGACTTGGTCAACGGTTTATGTCTAAGGATTAGATGTGTCTAGCAGCAGTCTAAGGTTCATTCACAGTTTTAAGGTGAATCACAAGATTTTAGCAGCACTTAATCATTGACTGATTTAACATTTACAAAGTGAGTTAGTAGAGTCTACTACAATCACGACAGTGACTTAATTACAGATTCGAGATGGTAATATCCACACTATCCTTGCTCTCGGGTACCTCCATCAATTCACACACACGCGCACAGACGCAAAGATAGATAAATATACAAAGGTATACCTGTTAAAAATCCCCCTCGAGTCCAGTGAAATATTCACGTCAAATGTCTCGGCATTTCTCAGAGGGCGAGGGGTTGAGCCTCGAGGAGTGTTTCAGCCCAGGTCCCGTGGCAGTCGGTGACGGTCCTCCAAATACCGCAGACTCGAGAGTTTGTGAGCTCTGCGAGGCGTCCCGCTCCGAGGGAGGTGCTGGGCGCAGCCCGCTGCGGTCCAGGAGAGCTCAAAGGCCTCACTTGGGTCCGCTGTTCATAGGGTCCCACGATGATTGGCTTTAGCCATCTGTAAACTCCCGTCCTGGCCCCAGTCCACCGTGGTAGTTACTAAAATTCTCCAGATTCCAGTAACAAGGGAACCATTCCACTCGAGTTACGACTGAGACGAGGGTGTCAGGGGATGACAAATTATTCCCCACCTTGGCCACGCAGCAGGAGCTCCTGGTAGGGTCGGTGCCGTTCCCCCACCTCAGCCATGCAAGAGTTCTTGGTACAGCCAAGGGACGCTTCACCGCCCAACTCATTACACAAAGGCCAAGTTTAACGGGAGTTTCTGAGATCATAGAGCGGCCCAGGAGATGGGGGGGGGGGGGGAATGCACCACCGCAGCATGGAGGAAAAAGAGCTTTTACAGCGTGTGAAGGAGAATACTGACCCACACAGGCCCGTCGTGGCTTGCTCTCGCGCTGCCCCATTTAGTGCACTTCATACAGTTTGGTTTTGTTAAGTCACATTCCCAGAATTTGAATCTCCACAAGTGATGGAGGGGCCCCGGGGGACATACAGTCGTTTCTTTCCTGAACGATGCTCTGCCTGGCATGCCTGATGAATCATATTTTCTGACGCAGAAAAAAAGAAATCCTATTTCAGGGTAAAGACACGTCTCCCTCCATAGCTTTCACAAGTGCAACACAAATGTGAAACATAAGGCCTTTCCAATGCTTTAAATTATTTTCCTCCTTGATGCCAAAAAACTGGGGTAACGTTGGGTGGTGACGAAACCTATTTATTCTCAAATATTTTTGGCACCGGTGAAAATGGTTGGCAATGTTTCAGGAGTCCTGGTGTGGCAGTTCTTACCGCGGCACCAGATTTACCACTCACCTCCCAACTAATTAAAACTTGTACCATAAAAAGGGGATGGGGCTGCCTCTGAGCTGGAAGATTGGAAAACAGAGGAGGAGGAGTGGAAAGCATCGTGAAGGAGGCTGGAAGAAAAAGTAACCAGAGTTTTTGCCGCCTCCATTTCTGACAAAGCCCAACTTGCCTGATGAGCAGGCATTGGAAAGTGCCTGTTCCCAGCTGGGGAGCTGACACTCTCCTTGGGAAGGCAGCCAGGTTATTAAGTAGTTCTCATTATGAAATAATCCAAGGGGGGGAACTAACCATGAGAACAGATCTTCACTTCAGTAAACTGCGGAGAAGGAGGAAAGGGAGTTCAGAATAATCCATTGCATCCCATAGCAGGGAAGGTAATTTTTTGTCACCGCCCTGTTAGGAGGGTGGATAATATTCGGTTAGATATTATTCTTGAAGAGATTGTATTCTGAGTCTTCCGCTGTTTATCACAACGTATCCTGCAATGACATGCAGGTAACGCTCCCAATGTCACAGCCCGGGGCCATCAGAAAAGTGGGGCCGAGGCTGAGCGTGTGCATTTAATGCGGAGTAAAGAATTCAATCGGTGTGAAAAGGTGAAATTCCTCCTTGCAGAAGCAGCAGCCGTTAAACACCACATTTCTTCATGTCAGCCTTCGTGCTGAGTATGTGCCTACCACGCCAGGGTTTGCTCCCCGAGACAGCCAAGAGCCGCAGCTAACGGTGTGAGCCTTTCCATCAGCTCTGCCCATGCTCCCGCCCCCCGCCCCCCACTGCTGTTGAATGGCCTCAGATGTCAGGGTGTCAATAAACGATGGTGGGGGTAGGGGTGAAACTACGGGTACAGCTGACGCATCACTCCTGCAGCGTTTGGACTTAATCCAGCCTCCGATGAAAAATCGGCTCGAAGAGCAGATAACTGCCATGCAGTTATTTCTCTCTTCCTCAAATGCTTTCTCTCATTTATTTTATTTCTTGCTCTAGTAACGTCTTGTCTTAGCTTTTGACTCTGGTCCAGCCATGTTGGTCACCTGCGAATATTAAAGAGCTGCAGCAAGAGCCCTACGTGACACAAGGGTGAATGGGGTCCTGCCTTTAAGGACCTGAGGTTGGCTCCTCTCCTGCTCCTTATATATTTCAGCTGTAAAGCAGCGACCTCTCCTTTTTCCAGGGGAGAAAGAGAGCCTGCTCCTCAGACATGTAGCTGTCCGAGATAAAGGCGGTGGGAATTTGGGACACAGCAAACTTTCTTCTCTTTTGCGTGCTTCCAAGTGGGTAGTTAGCTCGAGCTTAGTAGAAGTCCTGAGATGGAGTTTGCCTACTTTTCAAGACTTTTGACCATGGTGCCTTGTGCTGCTGTATGCAAAAGCTTCTAAAATCAAAATGATGTGATGAAATGTTATTTCATAAAGGTGAACATCACTGTGGGAGGTTTCTTCCAAGATACATATTGTCCTCTGGGGTGGTTCCTTGGGGCAAAATCTGCGTCTGAACATACTGGTGTTGCGGTCTTTACAATGCATGAACTTCACTTTAAGGGCATTAAATTTGTGTACATTTAAGTGATGTTAGCCATGATCGTTCCTACTAGAAAAAAGTAATTTACCAATAGCTACCATCTGGTGGTATCTGGGGTACCAGTTGTTTCCGGACTTACTCTAAGGGAAACGTGGTATCTACGCTATTCCTCTGCAGTATCCTTTCCTGGTAGCGGTTGAATAGCGGTAACACCGAATGGGTTAAGAACTCTACGGGACTGCTTCTCGTCTGCTAGAGCATTTCCCTACAGACAGCGTAGCAAAACTGCTGGGAGTATTCAGAAGCTCTTGGTTTATTACTTTTTAATTTCTTAATGGAAGTGTAGGGTTTGTGGGGATGGCCATGCAAAGATGGGAGGCTCCACCTCTCACATTTGGATATTCTGTTTATGTATTTAACCTGCAAATCATTTCTTTAAAAGCAAAACACTGCCATTTAGAAGCAATGTGGCTTTTTCTTGTATGCAAACAACTAAGGAGAAGGAGAGCCTACTTCTTTTCAGTCTCAGTGCTTCTATATGCCCTATGCTGCCTCCAGCCTTATGGGAGATTTTATGATTTATTCTCAAGGAGTGGTGTGTTTAAATGTGCAGGTTATCAAAGATATGAGTTATATGTATGAAAATACATCATCAGTTTTTTTCTAAGAGTTTCCACTGCTCTGCAGTAAGTAAATACACTTTCAGTAGAGCCGGTTCTTCTGTGGTTTGACAAAATTATATTGTAGAACAAGGACCAGCTTTTGACATTGTTTTTTGGGGTTTTTTTGAAAACAAACTGTAAAGTGGTGCATAAATTGGTACCACACGTAGCATTTCCTGAATCAGATAAAACTTATAATGGCAACACCTTTGGTAAGCTAGAAAATAAGTAGAGCTTAGCGTTTGGATTCTGTCACTTGTTGCTGATAACTCTTTTGTAAATATTTGAATTATCAAGATTATCACGTTTCTTCCAGCTGTTAATAAAAAAGCATCCAAGCTTTTAGGGTAACACGTAGTAACAAGCCCGTGCCTGGACCAAGATGAGCGCAGAGCCCCGGTACCTCTGGGACAGGGCAGCGTGCCCCCCAGTCAACCAGTACCTACCCCAAAGCGTGGTTGGCAGGGCTCACTGCGCCTTGCGGGAAGTCGTGGCAGAAAACAGGATACAGCATTTGTTAGAATAAATTAAAATAGTGACCAAAACCTTCCGAATGATAGTTGAGAGGAAAACGGTAACCAGGATTACGCCTTCTAGTTCCGCCCATTTTATGCAATACTCAGCTGCAGAATAAGCTTCAGCAGTGACCTGGTTTAGAAGACAAATACTTAAAAGTCAGTTCCTGTAAATACAGTTGTTGTCACCTGCTTCAGTTAAGTACAGCTACGCTGAAAATTTCAACCCAGGCAGTCCTAGATGCTGAAGGGACTAATGAGAACGACCAGAGCAGCATGTGTAATTCTTACTCTGCTCAGCAGCTTATGAAACAGCAGTAAACGGATGACCCGGCATGAACCGTTTCCCGAGACAGCCTGTAAAAATTCATCTCGCTTCATTATTGATGACCTCTTTTTAAGTGAAATGTTTGCCTACAACCAAGAACTCTGGAGAAGCACAGCGAACCAAAGAACCATTTAAACCAATGCATGTGTTTGCCGCCCCTAGGAGATATTCACTAGGATTTTAAATAAGCATCTGACTTGAAAGAATAATAATCATGTGATTAAATTATTTATACTTGAAACCAACTTGCAGATGCTTTTTTCTGCTAAAAAATACATGATGTCTGAAGGCTTCAGAGACTTAAAACACAGATTGCGTGTCTAAGGATGTTTTGCAAATCTTATTTAATCGCTATAAAAGACATGGTAATAAACCAGCATCTTTTTTATTTGAAAAAATACATCCAGTTGCAAGTCGAATACTGCTGATGCCCAGTACAGTCTTGTAGTCAGATGCATGGCTTTCAGATCAGGTTTTCGTGTGTCTAGAACCAAAAGAAGAGACCAGGATCTCTGAAGTTGCAGGTATCTCTGTTGTGATGCTTCAGTCACACTTTCAGGAGCTCAGGAGGCAGAAGGACTCTCGGGGGGTTCTGTCGTTGTTCTGAGCCTGGCTCTGGCAGACTTGAAGTGAACAGACACCTACCCCCTTAATGCAGCTCTACACGTCCAGCTCTTGGCACCCGACAATGTGATCAAGCTTGAAGTACTTTTTCTTTCCCTCCTGTATGTCCCAAAACCTGTGTCTTGCAAGGTCCATCTGTAGTTGACAAGTCATCGCCTGGTGAGTGTTCCCTACCCGACTGCTCTGGATCCAGTTAGTTCCACAAGCCGCTGGGAGATGGGATATACAAGCCTTGGTAGTTTCTGTTGGACAACAGCTTAGCAGTAAAGATGCTATAAGAACAGCTATTATATTTTTCAGGTGAAACCTACTGTAACCGCTTGTTTGCTTGAGCGACCTGAAAACTTATGGTCCAATAATGAGGGGAATAAAATGGGAAAAGACCTGGTATGTCTATACTGCAACCTCCTCTGACTGCTTTCAAGTGCAAGACAAACACAATCATGCTCATAAGAGAGGGCTGTGGCAGTTAGGAGCACAAGAATGGAAAGATACATTCAAAATAGGGCCAAATCACCCCCTAGTATAAATACGGTAAACATCAGTAGAGCCTGCATCTGCCTTTAGGGTAGTAAGGATAAGTCAAAAAGTGAGAGGATTAGCCAAGTGCTAGAAACACATTTCTTCCTATTTTTATGTCTTGCTTAAAAAACTAGAAAGGTACAAACCTGGCAACGAAAAATATGATATTCATACCGAAGTTAAAAGTAATTATCTTTTGGATGGGTTATGTATTTAGGACAACACAAAGCAACTACTTCAGACATCTAGCTCGGGTACAGAGTTTCTGTACAGAAGAGAGGCAGATGCCTCCAGAGAGCCTCTCCAGACTGAATCAGATGCACAGACGGGCAAATACTGCAGTAAGTAAAAAGGTGAAAGGTGACAAAGGTGGTACATTCAAGAGTCTTATCAAAATTACTGCCTGATGCTGAGCCACAGATAAATTTCATGCTTGGAAGGGCTCTGCCTACGGTCACCTATTTTCTCCAAAAGAAAGGTTTTTAAGGTTTTCAGCTATTTGGCCAGTCAATTCACAACACTACAGCATCGAAACTGCGATAGCACAAGTATGTAGGAACAGTCCTTCAACAGTTCGCTGGTTTGTAGAAAATAAATAAGGAAAATTGTCCTGAGTACCTCATTCAGAACTTGTTCTGAGCTATGTTTAAATTAGTACAACATGCACAATTAAAACCATTGCTTAGTAGACACTGGTTAAATATGTGTTAAGTTGGAAAAGAAGCAACAAAAGACAAATTAAAAAATAAAAAAGAATGTATATTCCATTATTAATCACATGAGTTTCTGATTTGTTTTCTCTTAGCAAACCTTACAGAACACGTAAAGAAGATGGTACATCAATGGGCCTTGAGACATAACTAAAGAGAAAGGGGATCAATAAAAATTGTAAATGAGATGAGACATGGAAGTCAAACTTCTATTAATATGTGCAAGAGAGCATTTAAAAATGAACGGTAAGGAAATGTATTAGTACAAATCTACATCTACAAGTAAGCACACTCTAGAAAAGTAGGATTTTTCTGATTGCAGATGTGATACTTCGGAAATAAAAAGACTGAAATGTTTTTGTTGTAGAAATGTTTATAACCTGCAGCATTACTAGCAATAGTGTATTTAGAAAAACGTGTCAGTCCCTGAGCCAGCAGGTAAGAACCTAGAAGATATTTATATCTCTATATATATTTAAAAATAAAAATTAAAAAATCAGTGATGCTTTTAGCCATAAATTCGTAAGAGTAACACAACTGCAGCAATCAACCTTGGGAAAAGAGGAGGGAAAAGTAAGTTATAGAGGGATAAACTTCTTTCAGTTTGGTACTTGAATTGCTGACAGGTGCTCAGTATCAGTTTAGCAGGTAGAGTTCACCCTGTATCCTCTAGTTTTCCAGCTGGGCCTAGAAAAGGTAGCACTTCTAACAGGGTTGTCAGAAATATATATAATGCACAGAATATGGAGTACAGAGGTTAATAGTAAAAAACTATTAGCAATTAGGTCATTTGTGTCTGTGCACAAAGGAGAACGAAATTTTCAGTGTGGTCCAGAGGTGAAGAAACAGGACAAACGACTACCTGCGAACAAAACTGGAGAAAAGATAGCCTACTGTTTCTGTTTGTCTCATTCTTTTTTAGCTAGCGTGGAGAAAAAGAAAACAAGGCACAGCTGCCGTTGCACACTGCAAAGGAAGACACTGCTGTGCTATGGAGTACGTAGGTTTGATGCCAAGCGAACGAAATAAAGGACAATGTGACCATGCCAGAACTGAAGGCCTCCCATTTCTTACCATGCTGGAAATGACAAATTGCCACAAAACCAAAAGGCATGGAAAATGGGAAGCCCTGTGAAGTGCCACCAGTTGATATTACCTTGTTTGATGAGCTTATGCCACTTCTCTGAAAAACAATTCGTTTCTACAGAAATTGAAATGCCAGTATTCCAGAAGAACAATGTCCTTGGGTCAAAATCAGCCTTTCCTTAGATGCCGAACAGTTTAAATATTAATTGGAAAATTTTAGGTGCACAAATGTGTTGGTTGTTGGAAACTTGAGAAAGATGCTCGGTATGTCCAGCTTCTTGAGATTACTTTTTTTTCGTCCCTGTGTCCAAATGTAACTGGCTCAAGTGCAAATGGCATCTATGGAAGAATGAATGCTTCAGGTCTCTGAAATAGAAAACAAAGACATTGAGATGGTAGCGATACAGGAATTATAGTAAATGACAAATTTGCCTTAAAGGGGGAATTAAGTTTTCTTTGGAAAAGTGTGCATAATAGTGAAGGTTAAGCCAGGAAATGGTGGCCACTCACTTCTCTCCGGGCTTTGAGGATATTGTGGCAGCAGACTGAAAAAGACTTATTTTTCAAGTTACGTTCAGATGACCAGGTGTTTTTAGCAAGGGCAATATCTACAAACAAGCAAACAACAGTAGTGTTCCAAAGCAATGAAGAACTTCCACATTTAACAAGTGTGGAGCAAAAAACCACAGGTCCCAGACATTTGGCCATTTTATTGAGAAACTGCATGTGTGAGAAGCACAAAGGCAGGATCACACAGCTGCTGTTTTTGTACACATGTAAACTTGCTTTAACAGCCTTTTGTCTTGCCTCTACCTGAGGTTACATAAAACAGCTACTGTTTCTCCTTTATCGAGGCACTACAAGTTTATTAAACTAATCTCAGCAGTAGATACCAATCACGTTTATGTATTTGAACAAATACTCTGGCTGTGCATAGCTATATGCGGTATATGACACACAGCTGTATAAGCTAGTACCATCTGCTAGGCAGAATTGTGCTTCATGCTCTCATGATGATCTCACACAAGTTACATGTTTCTCATTTAAGACCTAGCTTTCTACCTAAAGATTCCACAATCCTAGTCATAATTAAGCCACAAAACCCTTTGGGTTGACAGTTTATGGAGAGTAGAAGGAACAGTAGAGGAGAAACTCCACACAAATGCTGTGAAGAGCCCCTTCTTGCCAGATGGTGCCAGCTAAGCAGTAAGACATTGCACAAAACCACTGATGCTTCCATAAGACTTAACCACATATGTGTGTAAAGGAAGGGGAAAGGAGACAAAGTCCATGGACAGGTGGGAGAAAATTGCAGGGGGATGCACTTTATGCGTTTAAAGAGCTAACGCATAGCAATGTTCAGAAGCCAGCCTGGCACGTTCAGTGCTGCCCAGAGCTGAATTGGCTTGTAACAAGAAAACAAATGTCCTGCAGACCCTGTAACAGCTGCAGGGTTCTTCAAAGCACTTCAGCATTGAGTTCTGCTGTAGAGAAATACAGCAGTCATGTTTGGGAAACACTGCAGAAGCAGCATCTCCTAAAAGCCAGCGAGAGATCGAAAAGGGAGCAGAGCTGGCGCTGGTACTGGGGAGAATCAGTAAGGCACCTCATTAGAGAACGCGGTACTTTAGAGTAGAGAAATAGCAGATGAAATGCGGGTGAGCTCAGCCATCCCGTATCCTGGTAAGGCAAGGTGTATGACACCTATCTTCTGGCTATTAGCTGACTTCTCAATGTACCATTATATTAGGGCACTAATAATCCACTGCCTTGGGACTGGATTGTCAATTCATCTTCCTCGCTACGCTGCACACATCAGTGTGATAAGCAAAAACTGCTTCTCCTCTCTTCCCTCTTAAGGTTTTCTTTCACTGTATCACGGCTGGGATTCTGGTATGCCACCTTGTCCATTCTTTGAATTTCTTGATGCGTATTTAAGATTCTTGTCTCTGCCTCTGTTCTTGGCTATTGTGCATGTTTTTTCCTGTGAAGAAAGCTAAAATTCGAATAATCCTTCATTCAGTTCTCTTGGCTTTGCCAGTGCCATTTTGTGGTTAGTGTTTCAGTATTGTTTTAACACGTACTGCTGAGATGGACGTTCTACCTATAATTCTGATAATATCTCAGATAATCTATGTGCTCTTTGCTGCTAAAATTAAATATTTATTAGTTTATTTGTAGAGACTATGGCCAGAAAATACAATAAAACTATCTTGTTTCACTGTCAGAATTTCACAGGTTTTGGTTAAAGCAGACGATTCCGCCCACGCCCCAAAATAAATTAATTTCATTCTTCATCTTCCTAGTAATTTGTTGCACTGATTTCTCCCCATGCTGTTTAGAGTCCTGATAGATTTTGGTCTGGTTTCCATTCTTGTTACAGGCTTCTGTTGCGCCATTCATCTTCAGATTAGGGCTTTAAAGGCCTTGTATCTTCTTTTTCATGGAAAAAAGGTTTCATCTAGACCTCAAACTCAAAGTCTGCATAGTAGCCAGTGTGCAGTGGCTTACCAGGAAAGTCAAGTAATTCCTTCTTCAGCAGGTCTTCTGAACACGATTTGAGATTTGGAAGATAAAGAGCCAGAGCAATGTTGGCACACACAGACTTAGCAGTGCTATTTTAAAGGCAGATGTTGGACTGTAGTGCTTCTTGGGCTACAAGCCTACAATTTAGGTTTATCTCCTCCCAAATTGTTCATCATAGCTATGATGCTAGGAAGATACCCATTTTGATTCCCGCAGTTCCTATATTTATCCTTCTGTATAAGTACATAACAAACTTTAAAATGCAGGTAGAGCAAACAATACTGTTCTAAATGACTGCACATATCAAGAAAAGTGATAGTGCACATCTTTGCAGGCCGAGTCTCCCACAAGCAAAAGCCCTGCAGCTTGGGAGGACAGAAAAGCCACACTATCTGTGTAGGAACTGCAGGGCTCCAATGATGTGTAGTATTATATGTTGGATTTAATAGCCCTAGTTACTTGGATAAAGATTAAGTCTTCAGTGTTCATAACAGACTAGATGCAGTATACTGCAAACTTTTCTTAAAAAAAGAAGAGGCATTTGGAGGAAGCAAAACAATATTATTTCCTTTCTTGGCTTAGTCAGCAATGAGGAAAAGGAGTGGCTAAGCCAGAAGGACAATCTTTACACTTCCTATGCGTGACACACGCAAGGGGCCCCTGACAAAGCAAGATGCTGCCATCAACTTTTGAGGTCTGCATTTACAAATACACTGTAATAACTTAGCAGTTCCTACTAGCTTCTGCTTTTGCAGTAGTCTGAAGTAAACTCATTTATCTGCGAAGGCTAGAACTGTATAGATGAGCTCGTGGCTATTTTTAAAGCTATGCCCTAGTGTGCACTGCATTCTTGTATGCTATGCCCTGCTACCTGATGGTGCAGAGAGACCACACTCACCTTGTACTTACTGTCTCGATGCTGGCTCAGCAACCGGCTTCTGCACTCCGAAGGCAGTGATAAAAATATTCACAACTACTATAATGAATACTAGTCCAGTTGCAAGGTTGTTGAGGAAATCCAGCTTTCCATGTTTTGCAGGGTTGTTAAGGTCATATTTTACTTCAAAGAGAAAGGAAAAGAAAAAGTTTTAATTATATGTGTATTTCAAAATCCAGAATAAAAGTCTTCACTACTCATGTAGTTCAAGAATTGCTCTTACACTGAGCTATTTGCATCAGTCATACTTGAAAGGGAAGTAAGATTCTGCAGTGTCAGTAAAAGTGCTAAGGAGAAGACCTTTAACCACAGGGAGCCTATTAGCTTCCAGTAATTAGCATCTAATCTCTGTGGATGCACATGGGAAGTAATGGATACACAAACATTACTAGAAATCTTCTGAGATCCTCATCTTTTGAAACCTAGTTTTGTTGCAGACTTTAAGCATTTAAAAATTATTTCAGTCTTGAATACATGAAGCTTGAAGCTTTGACAGGATGGAACGAAGTTAAATTTCCTACAGTTAAAATGCTACGGGTTCTTCGCAGACAGCCCAATCTCTTTACCAGTGCCGGATTTTTTTTTCATACTGGTGCCCTTCCCCAGCTGTACTCCCTGATTTTGCACTGATTCTGTTTTTAGAAAGCAAGGGCATTATATCTGTTTAACAGAGGAAGATTTCAAAGCAGTGTGGCTGCAGTCCTTTTTACAGAGAGCATCAGCTGTGTAAACATCTTCTTTTGTTTCTTGCAGTTGTTCTTCCGTTGAACTGCTAATGGGAGTGAGGGAGGAACACACAAGGCAGAGAGCATTAATTTAGTTTAAGCTTTGATTCCAGGCCTCGTGAAAACATATAAATGGGTTACATTGGACTGATAATAGACTTGATGATAGAGTAAAGCATGTGCTTGTATAGGACCGTAAGAAGTCTGGGGGTGCTTGCCTGGCATCATGCAGAAACCCAAGATTTTCCTCTGTCTCTGTTCTCCTGCAGTAAGGGCTCTGCAACTCAGACCCTCTGCTGAATTTCTTTGATGCTGGTGGAATGAGTGAAGATGAATTCTGGAGAGTGTTTTGACTCTTAGTTCTTGAATGCATAGATCACTGGAGCTTGTATGTGCATGTACAGGACATGTGAGAGAAAGTTTATACCTGACAAGTTTTTATAGCAGCATAAATAACTTTGAGCTCCTTCTGATAGGCACATACATACACGTGTAGCTTACGACCCTACTGCATGAGATGATAAACTTTGTTATTGCTTTTAACATAATGACCTTGTCAACACTCCAGAACTTAACCACAGAACCAAGACTCACTTGCTTGTTGAAGCAGTTAAGTAGAAGTGGTGGCCAACACACTCGTGATGCTGAAGTATTAAAAGCCAGGTTCACTTGGTGTCCCTAATTAGGAAGTCTAATGCTGTGTTCGTTTCAAGGAATTTTGGGCGCCTGTTCAAGTCCTGTTTGCTAAAGCAGTATAGTCAAACATCACAGGCCAGTCAAAGCACTGAAGAACAGCGTGGGGGAACTATCTGAGAAGCTTAAGCTACTGCACACCTGTGTAGGCATGAAATAATTCAAGCTCAGCAGTACTTAACCCTGAAAATGAGTTTATACATGTCTGTAAAGCATCTGGAGCTACGTGGATGCTTGCATCCCAACAGTACCTGGAAGGACTCTAGTACTGCTGTGTGAATGAAGCGGAATAAACGGAACAGAATAATTAATCCTGAAGTATGGAAGGAAAGCATTTCAGATGGCTGGTTTAAAAAAGAAAAGGCAATAATGGCCTAACATGGTTTGTGAGTTAAAAGAAATCATGCTCAAAGGAGAATTGACACTTTCAGAGCCATCCCTTTGTCCAAATAAGGGTCAGAGAAGACAAGTATTGCTTGTCAGTTTAGGCGGTGCTCTAAATTTTGAAGTAGAATTGCAGTAATCCTATCTTTGTGATTATAGTACTTAAAATGAGGTTGTTTGTGAAAATGTTCTTAAGAACAGTTATCCCTTAAGTATTTTATTATAGTGGGATTAGATTACTACGGTTTCATGCCACTTAAACTATTTCAGGACATTCTTTGCTTTTCTTCCAAAAAGTTAAGATTACCAAATCACTTTCAAGGACAAGTTTGCTGAATATTTTTCAAAATGTTTTTGTGAAAGGCTCTTTTGAAGGAGGAAAAGCTTTTAATCCCTAGTAGAGAACTGTGAGAACTGGTAACTCCTGGGATAAAACTCAAGGAAAGAAACGAGATGGTTGCACAGACTTTTGTTTGGACTTGTGAGAGCCTGTAAGAGGCAGAATTTTGTGGCTGGACAGAAAGGCAAACTGTTCCTGCAGGCCAAAACTACCAAATACACATTGTGAAAAGCAAGTTCTTGCTATGACGCCTGTGTCTTTGTATCTTCATATCCTATTTCCTATCTGCTGTACTTTTGACCTCAGCACGACAGCATCACTCCAACAGCATACCACTACAAGCCGAGGGCTTTGTCACCCTCGGTACACCAAACCTACAGCCACTGCTGACCGCAGAGCGCAGGCTGAACTCCTGATGAATCTCACTATTTGCTAAGTGGTCTGTGAACTCTACCTCAGCCCAGCTTCGGAGTTGGGGCTGCTGGGTACTCTCTTTACTCTCAATGTGACAAAGATAAAAATTACCGAGACGGAAGCCACTTTGGCAATGTCTGGCAGAAACAAGCATTAAAAAGCAATGTCTCAGCATATGCTGAGAAATTATTGCCCAACAAAAAACAGGGAACTTGTTCACAGCCTCAAAGCCTGCTTAACTGAAGCAACCACCGGGGAGATGCCTTCAACAAAGAAACATGAAAGTGCTTTGCTGATTTTTCCATGACTCTCCTCCCACATCCCCCAGTATCATCAGGTTGCTTTTTCCAATCCCTTTCTGGAATCTCCTCTGAGCCAGGACTTGGATTTTGCTCTTGTACCAACTCTACCAAATGCAGAGACAGCGGCATTCTATCTCTTTTGTAAGAAAGAAAAAAGCTTCGTCAGCTGCATATCAGTATTACAAGCCTTATGTATCTGGTTTCCTAGGAACTTCCTCCTTGAACAGAAAGTTGTTTTTCCAATTGTGCTAAAAACCAGAACATTGAAAGACTAATAGAGATGCCAAAAGTGGTACCTGTAACTTAGTAAATGCCATATGTGAACTCTGGCTATCACCTTCAAGGCTTTTCATTTATGGTAGACTTAAGATCTGTCATATAGTACCCATTAATTTAAAGGGAAAGATTTGAAAAAAGTCATGAGAATAAATTGTATCATCACTAGCAAAAGAAGTGATCCATAGCTGTTTCCTACCAGTGAAGGCATCATTTATTTCAGTGAATAACGGGGTTCAACTGATGCTGAAACCTAAACATTTCCTCTGATTTCCACAGGTATCTTTGATCGACTCTCCAAAGTTATGGTCTAGGGTTTTGGGTGCTGCTAATGAATGTCGCCGGTTTTCAGCAACTTTGCAAAGTGCCACTGGATTCTTTTTGCATTTTGCCTTGCAAAAACATGGGGGAAAATATCACAGCAGGTTAAGATAGCAAAGAGAAGTATTGAAGACTTGTTTAAGGTCAAAACAGAAAACTCAGATTTCCAGAAGAGTGCTGTCTCTCCACTCTCTGGGGAGTATTAGTTGGGCTTTTTTGGGTAATTCATGTTCACTTAGTGATGACATTGTTTTAGAAATGAGCCTGGTTCTATAGTTACTTAGATCAATATTCTGCCTTACAGAATAAGGCAGAGGGTGTAGGACATATGTGTGCTACTAATCTAGCAATACTAACTTGAAATGCCTAATTTTTAGTGATAAGTACTAGCCCTTGTGCCTCACTGTCCTGGCTCGGGCTGGGACAGAGTTAACTTTCTTCCCAGTAGCTTGGGGGTGTGCTGTGTTTTGGGTTTGGTATGAGAGGAGCATTGATAGCCCATTGACGCTTTGGCTGTTGCTGGGCGGTGCTTGCACCGGGGAGACTTTTGTTTTCTCTTTTCGGCCTCCCATGCCCTGCCACGTGAAGTGGACGCTCTGTGGGGGGGCAGCACAGCCGGGGTGGTGGACCCAGCTGGGCAATGGGGTATTCTATAGCATGTGACATCATGCTCAGTATAAAAAACTGGGGGGGTGGGGAGGCTCGCCCCCCCATTCGTGACAAGCGGTCGGTGAGCAGTTGCATTGTGCATCGCCTGCTTTGTATAGTTTGTTATTGTTGTTGTTCTCGTTATTATTACTGTTCTACTTCATTTTATTTCAATTATTAAACTGTTTTTATCTCAACCCGGGAGCTTTCCTACTTGTGCCCCCCCCGATTCTCTCCCCCATCCCACTGGAGGAGGGGGGTGAGCGAGCAGCTGCATGGGGTTTATTTGCTGGCTGGGCTTAAACCACGACACTCACAGCACTGTACCTATTAATACTGAATAGTGGAATCTCTATTTTTGAGAACAGCAAAGATGTAGCATTGAAATTCTAGGAATGTGAAGGTCTGTAATTCAACAAATAAGACAGAAAGGGGAGAGGAGGGAAGGCAGGGAGCAGGGAAATAATTCTACAGCTGTCTCATTAAATGTGTCCAAAGCATGCAATAACACAACTCCTACTTGAACTCATTCTCTTCAAATGATTTCTAGCATATGTTAAAGGTATTGCATCACATTTCTTTGGTAGAAAGTAGAAAAGGTTTCCCCAGCGATAAGCAGAATCCAAGACAGTCTATTTGTAGTCCCAGGATGCTACTCGGACTGTGTTTTCATATTATATGTTATTTCAAATTTTTTGACTGAAGTTATAGTATGTGGATAATAGATGAGGTATATTGTTATGGTGAAATCTTGCTCCAAGTAGCCTATTTTTCTTTTTAACTTTAATTTCAGTTTAACACAGATTTGAAAATTAACAATAACAAAACAACTTCATTTCTACCATTCCCCACCTAGAGATTTAGGATGCTTTGAATAATTCCCTAAATTTAAAACTAAGGGTTTTTTTTTCATTATTGTTAAGCCTTTGCTATCAAATCTTTGATTTGGTTGCAGAAACACAACCAAATTGAAGGCAACATGCCACAACAACATGAAGATGGACATTTCAACTTTCACTTCTGTTTTGGAGTTCTACGTTCAGAATACATTCCTATAATATTACTTATGATATGACTGATACGGAACAAATACATTTCAGTCATAAGATTAAGTAACAGGTCTTGCCAGAAACAGTATTATGAAACTGGGCAGGCTGCATGATCTGGCCTATTAATGTTTCTTTTACAGTATTTCATCATTTTCCTTCCTCCTCAGGCCTTCTGAAAAGAAAAATATTCATACTCTGGGCAAATGAGTATGAGGAAGTTGATCAAAATTGAAGATTCCACATAAAGCTGCCCTTACTCATTTTGTTACAATATTTCTATGGTCTTAAGAGAAAACTTTCTGAGGTAAAGACTTTCAAATATAACAGCTTTTAAAAAATAAATGGGGAGTCTATAAACCATCTTATATACCATCTTATAGGCAGCATCCTATAAGAAAAATACGTGTCAATGGTTCTTGCTGTTGCTACATACCAAGGAATATCAGGAGCACTCCCACCATAACTTGCAGTGTGAGCGACAGGCTGATAAGAATGATAAGTGGGATGTAGAAGGAAAAAGAAGGTCCTTGCTCCATCACGGCTTTCAGCTGGGATGCATTGGCCATCAGCAGGGCAATGTCCAACATGCTCTCCGCAGCGCTCTTCTTATTTGCATAATGGTTGATATTCATAGGTCCATTTCTTTGAAACCACTGTGATGTTCTGCGCTAAAATTGGGAGAGAGGAAAAAGATTATTCACATCTCTTTTAATTGGTGTAGTGAGCGAGAGATCGCTTGGCCCATCAACTGATTTCTGTAATCCTACTGATAGAGCAATAGCGGTACTGAGACTATCGGGGCATCTTTCTCACCGTTACCACTGTCCTCCATCTGACAGGAGAGCGGTAAATAGTGTCTGCACTGCACTTTGGCAGATACACTTTTTCCAGCTGGTAGGATCAGTCTAAACAATCAGTATGTTTCTACCCTGGAAAAAGGAAAGATTGAAAAAGCTGAAAAGTTTGCACTGAGAAAAGTTGGGAGGGAAAAAACACTGTAAAACAATCAAGCAAACAACAGATTTAACCAACAGATTGTAACCAATTTACTCCTAAAGGCATACTTCAAAATACAAATATTTATTAAATTCACCCTCTGTGGCCTGGTTAAACCACAACACTCTGTCATCACACATCTACATAGTTCCTTAATTACTCATAAGTCTTATTTTGAGCATTTCTGTGGAAGTTGGCCACTGTATGAGCTTTGCTTGACCTCTTTCCTGGCTGCTTCTTACTCTGCCATGCCACTGTCCAGGTCCATCCATACACAGTGAACTGTTTTTCCACTTAAATATCATATGAT
Source organism: Calonectris borealis (assembly GCF_964195595.1). Classification (NCBI taxonomy): domain Eukaryota; kingdom Metazoa; phylum Chordata; class Aves; order Procellariiformes; family Procellariidae; genus Calonectris; species Calonectris borealis. The sequence goes on along the minus strand of NC_134321.1, from coordinate 24,573,835 downwards.
CTGTGGTTGCCAAGCACTGCCCAATTACAAGGGAAACTTTTTTTTCCATTTTTGCATCAGCAGGTAGTGTGTTTTTTTTTTTAATTCCCCTGCGAACAAACAGGAAAATAAAAACCAGCTGCAGGGCAAAAGCAGAGCTAGTTAACCCAGCGGGATGAATAAAATGAGCGATTCCTGATGACGATTCATGTGACCCAACTTGAAATCTGACAGCTCGTCTCCCAGAGGTGCCTATTTCTCAGACTAGATGCAACTTAGGGTAACTAGGTTAGACTTAGATGCCTAACTCCATGATGAAGAAAGAGCAGGTAACCCTCTTTTCTGCAGTCTCTGAACAGGTTAGAAACTTCATTCTCCCTGCTCTTACTTCTAGACTTTATTTTCAAATATAATACACAAATATATTAAGAGTCAGCTTATTCTAGCTCACTTCTTCAAATCTGCTTCTTAGAGACCTTTTTACTGCACAAATGTGTTCCCGCTTGCCAGCAAATACTGTGAGGGAAGTCTCGCTTTGAAGGTTAGTTCAAATGCAGAAAACGCCCTCTAATTACTCTCTTCGGCAGCACTCATAACTATCAAATTTCCAACTCCAAAGCCAGGTTTGCCACTGTCCAGACCTAAAAGTGTCCTTTTAAATAGGACAGATATTGATGCATATGGCAAACACATTGCCAGTTTCTCCAGGGCATTCAAATACCAAACTTGACCTATTTTCACCAGACATGTTGTAATCAACCATAGCCTAAATATGTAACTGAGTGAAAAATGTCATGGGGCAGGAGCAGACTTTTTTTCTGCAAAGAGAAAGCAGCCGTGGAATCGTAGCTTCACGCAGACGGTTTCTTTACTGAGACCAAGCTCACGGGAAGAAAATGGCTCTGAGGCAGATACTGACTTTAGCCAGGAAGAGCTCAATGCTCATTTGGTTTTGTCTATATCCCGCAACCTAAAAATGCAGTTTGGCTGAGGAATCTGTCCACATTTGTCACCTTTCCTCTCCGCAAGAAGAGCCTCCTCTTCCCACCCCTCTCCCCCACAATAGCATTTGGATGCTTCAGAAAAAAGCTGTGTAATTCTAGTATACCATCCACCAGAAGCACTAAACCAGGTGTGGATGTTCATTGCCTTACGGAAAGCAGCACAGAATACACGCTGGCAGCACTCAGTAGAAAAATCCAGACCAACATTTTGCACTGTTTATTGTACACTGAAAAGCTAACAAACACATTTAACTCTTGGCTACCTAACATTAGCAGTGTAAGAGGGGATGGGGAACTGCGTGTGTAATATCAGAATTCAGTTTCTGGGCATGAATTTAAAAGAAACTCTTCTCAGTAGACTGTAGAAGTAATACGATCTATTTTGTCACAAGTTCATAATAGAGGAAATTTTTTCCTACGTCTAGTAGCTAATTAACTCCTTCCTGCCAAAAATACTGACTTTGAAATATCTGTTGGGTCTACGAGGCTGCAGTGTGTAACACAAGCAAAACTACAAAAGTAGCTGTGACTCATTTCTTAATCCTGATGGAAGGGGACTGCAGTGAAAACATGACGACCGGTTTCTTTGTTTTCACTCGATGTAGGAATGTGATCATGTTTGACATGGCTTTTTTTAACTACACAAAAGAGTAAATAGTCTGGGCTACATCTTCCTTTCAGTTACATCTGTGACTACATGATGTACGACAGTTTCTACGTAAACAACAGAATACGATCTTTTCTTTTTCCTGAGGAAATGTACTGCTGCACTTTTAGGACCTTGCTGTTTGCAAATTTTCTGTATGGCCAAGTTGCAGGTGGAAATAGCAGGCTATGGTGTTTGAACTGCGGTGAAAGCAAAGGGTTTGAGTCACTTCTGAACTTCAATAAATGGAGAAGACTTTTCGAAGTAAGATGCTGCTAAGGCAAACTAAGGCAAAACTTCTTATTCCTGGAGTGACAACTCAGCTATTTACTATGTTTAGATTCTAAAAAATGGCATTTTACTCTGTTAAGAGGCTTTCAGCTACCACTCCTGAACGCAGACCAGTTCAGAATTGGCATATGGAGAACTGGAATGTCCGTTCTACTATACAGAGCTTTTTCTTTCAGCCTGTGATCTTGCCTTCTGCCAGGAAAAAGGACCTGTAATCATGAAAGCCTCCAAAATAATCATTTCCCATCTCCTGATTGAGAAATGGAACCTCCTAACTCATGCTGGAAAACCATAAAACAAAAAAAATGCAAATTAGCCTTGCCTTCTGGAAGCAAGTTGAAGGCAACTGCCAAAAGTACTGAAACAAATGCAGTCAGTACTACGGCGGCAATTTTTAAGATCAGACTAAGTGTTACACAGCAATATATAGACAGGCAATGAAAGAAGAGCTGTTACCTTACCTCAGGATAATGACAGTCATGTACAACAGAAATTATATGGGAACTTTGTTATGTGGCTTTATGGTTTCAGGGAGATTCCAAGCATGTAGCAACACGTGCAGCCTGCAGCACCAAACAACACTTACTACGCTGTTACCACCTGCAGGGCTGCAGAGAGGGAAAGTGAAACTTCTGGAGATTTTCTGGAGATTTTCTAGGATGCATGTAAAGAAAGGCTTTTCCTGCAGGTATCACTTGGCAAGATAACAGTATGTATTCCACACGACCTGCTTCGGTCTCAATGTAATCAAAACACCTCATTAGACACTTTCAGTATTCAAATTACCTGGTACAGACAAGCTGACCCCTTCAGTTGGTGTCACCAAATGAGTCTGAGGAAAAACAGCATATGTGTTCACACGTGTGTGCCTAAGAGCCAGCTGTAGCTGGAAGTGCTGTATTTTCCTTTCCCTGTTGGTAACAGCCTGCCCTCAGGTCTCCCATCGCCTGCAAAGCGTCAACCTCTGAGCAGAACAACCTGCCGTGCTAGTCTACGCAGTTATAAAAAGGAGAGGAGTGAAAAGCCTCCCCCTCTTGCTCTGTCTGGGACTGGAAGAATCCCCTGTGGAAGAGCTTATTTTCACAGTCACACGATGCTGTCCCCACAGACAGCGCCGCTCCGCACCTCCGCACAGCAGCAGGGTCTGTTTGCTTGCCCAGAGCACTGCAGTTTGCAAGGATAAAGCTAAGATGCTACATCAGAAGGTGACACTTTTTTGCTTCGACCAAACCTCCACACCAGGACTGCGTGGTATTGCATGCATAGTCTTACTGCGTTGGTACAGACTTTGCCGCTGCTTTGCTTCACTGTCATTTCAACAGTACGCCCAGAAGAACTGAGTGCCTTTGAAATACGGAAAGGATTTATTCATTACATTTATTAAAAAATAAATAAAAGCGGCACTGAGGTAAATGTCCTTAGATGCTGAATTTCATGAATCACGGCTAAGACCCACCTGTTGATTCAACAGGAAGGAAACAGCACTGAAAATGGAAACATTGAAAACAAATAATAAAATATCTTTGCTAAATACAGTAACTTGTTATAGTAAGGATTTCTGTTTCTATTACAGCATTAAATCGCTACTTGTGACAAAATCTTTGCAGCTGTTTGTTCAACCGAGCATTTATCAAACACTAGTGACTGCTGATGTAGTCAAAGTAACATGCTGGACGTCTGACCAAAAAAAAGGAAAGCCCAAAAGTAAATTTTTTTTTCTTGTCCAACTTGACCTGAGTTTCCCAAAATGTACCAGTCAGTCTGTCCAGAGAAGACAGGTGGGGTTTTGACATGCCTGTCACCTGTAATCCACAGAGAAAAAACCACTAGTGAAAATGCCACCTATTTTGCATTTGTATTTAGAACTTAGTTATGTTCGTTTCTGTCACTCTGCCCTATAAATGCAGGACAAAAGAAATCATTTGGATTTTGAGTGCAAGTTTTTAGGATTCATTCCTTCTCTTTTGATATGTTCCTAGGTACGTTACTCAGCTGCTTCTACCATATATATGTTCCCCTAAAGAGACTGTTTTAAGGAAATCTAAAAAAAAGCCAAAACAAAAGCTCCACAAAAACTGTAAAAGGCAAATATTGCCTGAACCAATAGGACAAATTTCCAAGTTAAGAGTCAGATCTGTTATGAACACTGAATTTACTGTTCTTGAAATGAAGTTAACAGATGCTTACAGTAGCACAAGACTGGCTACTGTTTTCTTCTTAAATCCCACTAGAAAACAAGTATTTTGCAGTTAGCAAGGTGAACTTCCAACTTCCCAAATGAATACTTAGAACCAGAAACTGCAAAGTATAAGCCAAAAGTACAGCCTGGGTCACTTTAATTTTGATTCGCAATCGGTAATTGCAGCTACTTAATATCAGCTGGGACTGCAGGACCCAGAGCTCAACATGTTTTAAATGTCAGGCCCAGAGTCTCATATCTGGGTTCTGAAAACATACAAATATTTATTTTAGTATTGGTACAGTATTAGCACTAAATACTTTCATTCTAACTTTATTCTAACTTTAAATCATTATGCAGTAGAAAGCCTTTATTAAACACAGGAGACCCACAGTTTTGTATGAGATAATTGGGAAAATAATCCTGATTATTATTTTTATATTCCAAACAAGGTTTCTAAGAACTGTGCTTCCTTAAGCTGTCAGAAGGTTCTTCGCCTTCAATTACATTTACTCTGAAATACCGTCTTGATAGTCCCTGGCTTGCTCTAACTCCGCATACAGTTTTCTTTCTATTTCAGGTTAGTGGTTACTGCAATTTTATGGCAGCTTTTAGACACCTGTAATAGCCAAACAGCCTTGATTCAAATTGAGATCGGACAAGCTTGTTGATCAATATGACCTCTGGGTTTGTAATGTCATAGAGCTAGCTTCCTTAAATTCTTGTGTTTAGGGACAGTCCTAATTTTAAAATAATGGAAACTTGCTAAGTAATAATAAGGCTGTATAAACATAAGGATGAGTCATACTGATCTTACAGTGGACTGTTCTTTACTGTATTTTGCAATAGTCTTTCTAATCCAAACCGTTAAAAAGATGCTAAAAAGCCCTTTCGTTAAAAGTAATTTTCTAAGTTTTTGAAGTATTCACCTTTAAGAAAAATGCTGCATAGCAAACTTTTCCAGATCTTTTAGTGGTAATTTCATGTTCAGGAAAAATTCCAGTTATATCAAAAAAGAGAAGGTTCAAACATAAAAGGAATAATACAGGACTAAAACAGAGCACAATTTTAGAACTTTACTTTTATTTTTTTCTAAGATCAACCCTACAGTTACAGAATTGAACTAGGAACTTTATACAATTATATAATAATCCTCATAGATGTGAAATTTCTGTCCACATCTCCATCACCTACATACCGAAAATTTAATGGGCCGTATGTGGCCACTCTGAAATCAGACTTCCCCTCTGTCTCAGAGATCTTGCTGTTCTGAAAAATAGGGAAAATATTCTACAAAGAAAAGAAATAGTCTTCCAACAAAAATATTTTAAGCTATATCAGTTATGTAATGGATCATTAGATCCTTTGTATACCTCCTCAGAAGATATTATTTCTTTTCCCAATAAAACATTAGATCACTTGTTCAGCTTAGCACTGACTCAGAGAGAAAAACCCTACATTATCAGTTACATTTCCTGTAAGAATTCCATTTCAGGGGCAGGGGGAATCTGTCCATCCAAATACCAACCTAGCGTAACACTAGCTAGCTTGTGAGACTTCTGCAATCACATCTTGCAGGCAATTAAAAAAAAAAAAAAAGGGAAAAACTCAGCCAGTGTTCATATTTCATAGACAGCATCAATTTTCTACCATCTTTAAAAGCCTATACTTAAGAAGAGCCACTTTCTATACAGACAGACAGAAAATGCAAGTATGACTACATTAAGAAAAAAAAGTGGTAACCATGCTGATTCCTGAGAGCTAAAAAGTTAGTATGAAAAAAAGGGAAAAGTACAGTCATGTTAGCTCGGGGCAGAGCACTGTTTTCCTAAAGCAGTACTGGTTCCAGGACCGAGTTAGTACATTTTAACTCATTAAATGACTTAAAATTAATGAGCACACCTGATGACTAACTTTGTGAAATGAAGTAATAACTTAAACTTGTTTGTACAGCTATTCAAATAGAAGCTTTCTCCTGTATGATTTTTTTTCTGTCTTGCATTACTACTGCTCATTCCAGTGATTTGTTCTTCTAATACTATTTCTCACAACTCGACTGTGGGCTGCCTATTTTGTGTGGTTAAAGCACTGTTTGTTTATTCTAGCTACTTAAAAAACAAGCAAGCAAAAACTTATCACCCATAGTTTCAATATTTGGAGTATATCAAATACTCCAAATTCAATTTGATATAAGTAATGCTTTAGAACATGCCGTTTCATTCTATATGCAGTAAAATAATTTCCTACAAATCTGAAGCTTGTTAGCAGTATGATGCCAAGAAAATGCCATGTCCCCAAATTACTTATGAATTAATATACAATCTTGAATACATTTTTAGTAATAACATGACTATAATAGAAGCGAACTAATCCAGAGCTGTTCTTTTCCACTATCTAATTCTTGTTCACCTTTTTCATAGCTCTTCTTTAACTCTTTCAACTAGCATTTCCTGTTACCTTGGAAACATTAAACTAGATTTTACAACACAGTGAATCTAGACTGCTTCAATATGGACCATGAATAAGGAAAACAAATAGAGGAAGATGAAAACACAGTTACTATCTGTATTTGTATGAACGGATCCTTTGCAGAAGCGGCCAGACACTTCTGCCAAGTGTAATTATTCACATTAGTCACCGAGGTGTGCCAGGCCAACCTAGCATTAGAAGCAAGGAACTTCTTGCTTCTAAAAGCTTGACAGCTGCTAAAAAAATTTATCCCAATTAACGATGGAGTTAAAATAAACCACATTAAACCACTGTGTAATCACTCATTCAGAATTACACTGGGCTTAACTAGTCTTTTTTTAATTTGTGTGCTTTCAAAGCTTCGAAGGTAAGACAACTATATCTGCATTTCATACCAGCTCTTCTGCAACAGAAGATAGCGTCTATTGCCAAAGATGTGCAAGAGAATCTCTTTTGAGGAGAGGGCAGGTGCTAGGATGGGTAGTAAGCAAACCAGGGTGGTCCAAGTTGCAATGCCTGCAAGCATTCCTAAAAGCAGACACTTATGCACTTTTGACTCCAATACTGAAGATTTAGGTACCTGCGGATTTGTAGTCTCTCCAGGTTTAGTTGGCTTCTGAGTTGGGGCATTCTTTTGTTTGTGTGAATTGTGAACTTGGTCAGATTTTTTAAGGTATCTCCTATTCACAGATTGGTTTTTAAGAAATCTGTTCCCATCTGTTTTACCTCGCATATACTTTTTGGATTTTTTTTGTGAGAAAATGAAAAAAAGTATCTGTAAAGTTCTCTGAAGTGCTACTGTATACGTATAATACCATCTAACAGTACGTCTCACTGCTTATTCTTTAAATGGCACTCACATAGAATTTGCAGTTTCTATGGGAAAGATGTAACAAAATGATGATTGCTTGCAACTGAATATAAAGTAAAACCGGAAAGTTGCAGAAAAATTCTTGGAGCAGACCAAGTTAAAAAAAATAAATCCCCATGACTAGTACTTGTGATGCAATCACAACGCTGTCTTAATAAAAAAAGAAAATTGCTGAGAAGTCAGTAGCTTAAAGGAAACCCCTTCAGGCCACCAGTTTGACCCACGTATCCCAGCCTTGATTCTCTTTAGGTACTTTCCAAGATTTGTTAAAACCAGATATTTTTTTTCTTGGTATGATATTCGTAACTACAAGTTTGTCAGGAAGGGGGGAGGAAGGACAGATCTGCTACACAATCAGCCCAGTCTGTCTGTAACCAGAAAGTTTTACCAGTGACGTAAAAGGTGGTTTAGTACAACTGTTTCTATGTGGCAGCGTCTTAGGCTGGAATAAGAGCTGCTTTTTAGAGTTTAGTCCTTCCCAAAACAACATAAAAGATGCCCTTTCACCAGTCTGGCTTTTCAGATAAGTGGCATGCCTGGAAAACATCCTTTATGCGTAAACAGAATATGGGATGAAATGCTTTCCAGTGAAGATCTCTGGTCATGTTTTGACTACATGGAGTAGTAAAAAGCTGGGTATTTCTCTTCTTGTTTTTATTTGGATTACCGTATGGAAAAAAAACCCATACAGGTCCAACCCTTTGAGTAATTCCTCCTACTTTCCTGCTGACTTATCTCCTGTCTAGATGTCCCTGAGTAACTTTTCCATCCTCTCCCAAGTCAACCGGGTGGAAAACCCCGCCCAGGTCCAGCGGTGCCGGCGCGCCCCGAGCAGCGGTGTCTGGGTGGGGAGGACATCTGATGGCCGTTCGGCTGCCGTGTAGAACTGAGGGGTCATGGTGCCAAGGGCTAAAAAGGATTTGCTTTGCAGCCCTTCCTTGGCACTTGCCTATCTTTGAAGTGAGACTAAATGGGACGCTTGCAGCGGCATCCCTACAAAAAAAGCGCTGAATTAACGGGAGACGTGTTTAAAAAAAATAATAATGGAGAAGCAGGGACGGTAGGGCTGCGGCGGCAGTCAGCGCACCATCCCCTTCCCGGCGCTTCCTCCCGCCCCGGCTCAGCGGGAGCGCCCCGCGGGGGCACCTGCGGCTGCCGCTGCGCCCCGGGCGGAGACGGGCTCTGGGCTCCCCCGGCCCCGACGCCTGCCCGGCCGCTGCTGTGAGACCCGCCGCTTCCCGGCGCGCTCCGCCGCCTCCGCACGCCCCGCTCCCGCCCGCCATGTCCGGGCGCTGCGGCAGCCGAGCCCGCTCCCGCCCTCCGCCCGCCCCACCGGCGGGAAGCGCCCCCGGCCCCTACCCGCTCGACGGCCGCCGGCTCCGCGCCCTCCGCCTGCCCGTTCAGCTCGTGGGTCTCGCTGCCGGAGTCCATCGCGGCGCAGGGAAGGCCGGCGCGGCCTCGGCCTCGGCCCCAGCCCCGGCTGCCCGCGGGGAGCCCTTTTGTGCCGCTCGGCGGGTCGGGGCGGGAAGGGCCGCTGAGGAGAAAGTTTCCAGCGAGGCGGCGGCTGCCGGCCTCCTGCCTCCCTCGCTCCCTCCCTCCCTCAGACACACCGCCCCGGGGGCCGTCTTTCCAGCCCGCGCCGGGCAGGTTCCCCGCCCGGCAGAGGCGGCCACCGCCCCCGCCGGTGAGGGCTTCCGCGGCGGACGGAGACCCGGCCGGGGCCCGCGGGGGCCCAGCGCCACCCCCGCGGCAGCGGCCTCTTTCCTGCCAGAAGCTGGTGCGGGGTGAGGTTTCCTCAGCGGCCGCCGAGTTTGGGGCTGGGCGGGATCCGGGGACCCGAGCGGCTGCCTCGCACGGTCGGCTTGGGTTTTAGACCGAACAGCTTGGTTTTAAGTCCAAATTTCCAATGATGTGGGCCAAGAATCGTAGTTTGTGCTGTTCTGGGGAGGAGTATAGGTAACTGGTACTGTATGCAAATGTTTCATTTTAGAAGACTCTATCTTGGCAAAATTAAAGTTGAAGGCTTGGGTTTTATTTTAAGAGCGCTCTCATCAGTGTTTTTAGGTTTTCAGTTTCATTATCCTATTTTTTTTTTCTCCCTAGACTTGCTTTCCCACCTGTACCACAGCAAAGGACGCACATAAAAACAATTAACGTACAGGTTAGATGGTGATGGGACGTCAGAGGAACACTCGGATGCACAGAAACAACAGAACTGGCAACAAGAGCAGTAAAGTAAGCCTAAAGTATGAAACCAAGCAAAATAATTTAAATTAGATTTTAAAATGCTATTGTTACCAGCAAACCTTCTGCTACTTAAATATAACAGTGTTCGGAGTAAAAAATAAATAAAAAAAAAGATGTGTCTTACATGACCACACGTAATCTCTTTTAAGGCTAGCAATGAACTGCTCATCTGCGCTGAGTAGTTGTTCAACAAACCTGTTCCTACCTGTGGTGTCCAACCATGCATTCCTCAGGTTAACTCCTTCAAAATCTTCTATGTTAGGAATCGTTTTTTTACTGTCTGAACACAATTAAAGGATATTCTATTTACAGAGTGTAAACAAACGTACAGAGTACAAATAAACATACAGAATGTAAATATGAATAAATATAAATTGAATTTTAAAAAAAGGTGTAAAGGCCTTTTGCTAGACCTTGCGTAACGAGAGGCGACGCAGAAGCATTACTACCAATTCCTTTATCACCAAGATAGGATTTTTACATAAGCAGCTCCTGTGGAGGGAAGCCCCGGTTGCATTGCTTAGCGCAATCAAGACAAAGCTGTTGGACCTACAGTCCTGAACAGGTTGCAAGAGGCCACTGGCGAAAGGAGGTCTAGACACTTGGCTGCCCTCACTTTATAGCCATTGTGCTTGGGAATTAGCCGTTCGTCTGAGTCTCACAGACACGCACCAAGTCCACGCGCTGTCTGCAGGGAGGGATCCGCAGTTCACTTCAGCAGGTCCTCCAGTGGGGCAGTCAGAGGGTGATACAGGAGGTCTCAGACTGCAGTGTACCCTACAAAGTGGGTCTGCCCGAAAATGCAGACTCGGGCTTAAGGACTGTGACACATTGAATGAAAATCTCTGCCATATACCATATCACTGCAGCTTTTTCTATGCAGCGGATGAGCACACCTCCCTAACATGCAATAGCTGCTGAGCGGATATGAGAGTGGAATTGTGGCGACCACCTTAAAATTTTATGAATCTCTGTGACTATGTAGTCCTTTGGAGTTTTTCCAGTGGGGTTTGATGGAAATTCATATTCACCTCGGCATTAAACTGCACTGACTTTTTGTAGCTGACTTTTGTTCTTGAGTTCACAGAGATTTTTTGCTAAAACAGACTTAATTAGTGACTAAATCCATTTTTAGAGTCCATGCAAAAGCATATGGACAACCAGATGAGGCTAAGCACAAATTAAGCACGTTAGGCTTCCATTTTTAATGCTAAAGGTCACTGAAGGTTACATTTCAACTGTACTCAGGAGTGTGTTGAATTGATCATTAACTTTCATCTCACAAAAACCCCTTGACACAGCATACACTCGCAAGTTACTGTCTTCACAAACTGCAGAGCAAAAATTTATTTAATTAGACTTTATAGGAAATCCTCATCTATCTTGATTCCTAGTGGCCTTCTCTGTCTCTCTTTAGTACAGTGGGTTAGAAAACACTTATTTAGTTTTGTTATTGTAGTCCATATATACACTTAAAGTTTTGTTATTATAATCCATAGAAAATGGAAAAACCAATGTATTATGAGAGCAAAGATATATTTGTATCTTTTGTTCTTACGCTGAGGAGAGTATACAGTAAAAGGAGAAGAATGGATGTAAGATGAAAAAAATGTTTGTTGCACTATTTTGAACCAGTGCTATGCTGAAGCCTCACCTGTGATGTTTCCAGTGGATGGGAATACCATATTAATTGCTCGGGTGGTGTTATGGCTTGCCAGGGTGGACACAATTATTTTGTCAAAGAGTAAGCACAATGAGGTGACACCGGGGCACTTTGAAGCAAAGCTATAAACCACACTACGTTGTCAGTTCTTAACAAGTCCAAGGCTTGAAAAAGCACAATGCTTTCCTTAGTTTTTGGGTTTGTAGTAACTGAACTTCAGTAATGCACTCAACTAGGCTAGCCTTTATCAGACACATTACCAGTTAATTTAACAGTCATTAAATATGCTCCGACTGTAATTGCCACGGTGTTTGGGCCTGAAGAAAAGCTGGTCAGAATCTTCTCTGGCTGCAAGTGTCCAGTGACATTTTCAGAGATACTGCTATATTTTTAATTGCCCCTTTTTCATCTTCTGTAGCTCTTTGCAAATGCATTTTGATACACTCGTTTGCAGTTGTAAAGATTTGATTTGCCCTCGGGAAAATATTCTGCCTTTAATCCTAAAAATTAGGATCTAAAAAACAGATCTGCTCTCTGTAGGTGACACTTAGGAGTGATACTGCTGAGTTATCCCTTCTCTGTGCTAGCTCACATTTGTACTGCAGTCACATGCCAAAGAGATCTGTGAGAATAGGACCTGTTGTTAATCTTACGGGAAATGGGTGTAATTTCAGTGGAACGGAGAAACAGCTTAGTCTGAGCTTGTGAAATGGCCTCTGAGCCAGTATTCACATATGATCTGAAACAGTCAATTCTCTGTTGCATCTTTATATTGTTGCGCTTGTCAGCCCAGTATCAATTTTTTAACAATAGATTTTCCTGTTATCCAGCCTTTGAGTTAGTTCTGCTGGGTGAATCTGAAAAAAAAAAAATATGTTTTGCTGCATGTGAAAAGGACCCTGCGCTCCCTATAGAAAAATATTTGCAGACTCAAGCTGGTGGTAAGAGAGCTAATAGTCTGGTGATGAGGTCGGTCTGCAGCCATGTAATGAAGCAACAAGACAGTACTGTGTGGTAGGTCATTCTTGTTTGTGTGCGAATTTGAGCACAGTCATTATAAAATGAGAACTCTGCAAGTGTTATCACATGAGTCTGAGTCAGGATTTTTGTAAGTGTTATGCAGAGCAGATATTGGAAGGTGCAGGGAGGGTCCTTGGGACCACTGTCAGAACAGCCATTGAAACCTGGATGGAAATACTTAAGACGAAAAAGACCCACTGCACTGCATCTTTGCATCTTAGCCATGAAATGAATTTGCAGTCTGTATTAGACTTTCAAGCCATTAATCATTATTAACTGCTTTGTGGGGTTTTTTTCCTCAAAATCACTGTGATGATTATGTGACAAGCACAGAATGACCCTAGAACACTAACGAAACCTAAGTAGAAAGGACAACGTTATGCTTTTTCACTAAAATTTTAAGAGTTTTTTGGTTTGGTTTCATTTGGTTTTGGGGAGGGATATTTTTTTGTTTTGGTTTTGGTTTTTTTTTTGTTTTTTTTTTTTTAATCTGGGGATTCATTTTCTCTGAGTGAACACTACTTATGTGGCCAAAGAGACAATCTGAAGAAGCCCAAAATAAAAAGTACATGGTACTACCTGGCATTTGCGGTCACTATAAAAACAAGTCATTATGCAAACTGGTACTTCCTAACTAGAGCACAAGTTTAAGTAAACAAAATGGCATTTAGTATAATCTCTCTATGGGAAAAAACAGATTAGTCATTCAAAAATGTAGAATGAGGGCAGTATCTAAGGAGGAGGCCACTGATGGTGAAGAAATGAGACTGCTTGAGCTATTTAGCATGGATATAGAGGTTGCAATTCCAAAACCGGTACTTTGTATCAGTTACAACGGCATCACCTTTTATAATCCCCTCCTACCTTCCTGGCGCATCCTACTTTTTTTGTTGGCATCTAGATTTATTACATACATGAAATTTTAGTTCCTTGCCCTGGCAGC